>NC_140938.1:50706459-51058959 GCF_014529385.1 Adiantum capillus-veneris
AAATTGTATGCCAAAGCAAGTAAGTATTCTTTTGCAAAGGATCAGATTGTGTATTTGGGAAGAGTGATTTCTAAAGAGGGGATTCACATTGATCTTGATAAAGTTAAGACTATGTTAGTAAGAGATGTAAGAAGCTTTATGGGTCTAGCACAATATGAGAGAGCACATATTAAAGATTTCTCTAAGATAGCAAGTCCTTTGACCGAATTGACCAAGAAAGACAAGGGTTTTGTGTGGACTTCTAGCTGTGAGACTGCTTTTGAGACCTTGAAGGCTAAAATAGCGGAAAATTATGTTTTAAAAGTTCCTGAGATGGGCAAACCATTTGTTGTGTCCTGTGACTCTAGTGGTTAACAATTAGGTTGTGTTTTGACACAAGAAGGAAGAGTGGTTGCATATGAGTTTAGGAAATTAAGACGACATGAATTGAACTATGCAACACATGATCTAGAATTACTTGCTGTTGTTCATGCATTGAAGCATTGGCGTCATCTCTTGCTTGGTGTAAAATTTGAATTGCGTACTGATCATCAAAACTTGAAGTATATTTTCACTCAGCCATTGTTAAATAACAGACAAAGAAGATGGATTGAATTGCTGGCTGAGTATGACTTTGATTTGAAGTATTTGTGTGAAAAAGAAAATAAAGTTGCAGATGCATTGAGTCGTACGTCCATGGGTAATTTGTTGACTGTTGGGCGATCCAATTTGATTGATGATATGCATGCTGAGGTTGAAAATGATTCTTTTTATATGCCTATTTTGAAATTCTTGCGTGAGAATATTGGTGAGAGGTATGAGAACAGATATCACTTGTATAAGGGAAATCTGTATTATTATAACCGCTTGTGTATTCCTGCAAATTCTGCTTTTAAGAGTCAAATTCTGCATGAGTGTCATAACTCACCTTTTTCTGGTCATCCTGGATTGAGTAAGACATATGAAAAGATTAAAACTTCATTCTTTTGGCCACGTATGAAATTGGATGTTAAGAATTATGTGCGTGAATGCTTTCAATGTCAACAAGTTAAAATTGAACATAAGAGGATACTTGGTGACCTTCAACCCTTAGACATTCCTTTACAGAAGTGGGAGTGTATATCCATGGACTTTATCATTAGACTGCCTACTACTCGTGGAGGGTATGATTCGATCTTTCTGGTGGTAGATAGACTCACAACACAAGCTCACTTCTTTCTTATAAAAATAACTTATACTGCATTGACCATTGCATACTTGTTTATGAAAGAGATATTTCCTTTGCATGGCATGCCCAAGAGCATAGTGTCTGACAGAGATTCTAAGTTCACTTCTCATTTCTGGAGAGCGACTTTTGACTCTATAGGTACCCAGTTACGCATGTCTACTGCTTTTCATCCTCAAACAGATGGGGAAACGGAGAGAGTGAATCGTATTCTAGAAGATATGTTACAAATGTATGTCAATGAAAACCAATCTAATTGGAATGAATATCTGCCTTTGGTGGTTGAATTTGCATATAACAGTTCATATCATTCATCTATTAGGATGACTCCGTTTGAGGCAATGTATGGCTATAACTATCCTACACCTATTCATTTTCTTAATTCGAGGAATAAGGTAGAACTGTCACATGAGATGCTTGAGAAAATGGATAGCGAGTTGGCCAAAATCAGGGGGAATATTAGAGAGTCTCAAAAGAGACATAAACTGTATTATGACAAGAAACATCGTGTTGTGGAGTATGAAACTGGTGATATGGTTTTTTAAAGGTTATTCCTGAGAAGTCTCGTTTGATTCTTGGAAATGATAGAAGATTGTCTCCACGATTTGTTGGTCCATTTAAAATTTTGAAGCGCATTGGTTCATTAGGTTACAAATTGGAATTGCCTTCTCATGTTAAAGTGCATCATGTATTCTATGTGAGTTTATTGAAAAAGTATGTTCCTAATGTGCATCATGTTTTAGAGGACAACTCTAAGTTGAAAGATGACGGACCATTGACTGTAGAACCAGACTTAGTACTAGATAGGCGTTTTAAACATCTGAGAAATAGAAACATTGTGGAAAATTTGGTTAAGTGACAGAACTATCCAGTAGAGGATGCATCATGGATTGATCTTAGTGTTTTGCAAACAGAATTTTCCTCTCTTTAGACCAACTCTGAGGACAGAGTTAATTTTGATAAGGGGAGAATGTAATAGGACTAGTCTTTGAAGTTCTTAAAGTCGAAAAGAATGTAGTAGGGCATATTTTTCGTTAGTACGATTTGAAAGATTGTTGAATAGTCTATTAAATAGAGCTTATACGAATGAGTTGAGATATTAAGAGAGAACATATATTCTTTTTTTAAAAAATAATACACTAAAGACGGATTTGATAAAGATTAATGAATAACAGATAGTCTGTCTATGAACAGTAAAATCGAGATTTTTATTAATATCAATGTTTTATATTTATGTGTTTTAGCTTAAAATGCATGGGTAGGCTTAAAATAAGTTGTAAAAGTAGTGGAAACCCAAAAATAGAGGTTTTATGAGTCGCGATCTAAAAGTTGCGTTTTTAGCCAAACAGAGATGTTTTTCGTAATTCTGTCCGCGATGCCTTGTAGACCAGACCTATTCCCGTCGTTTTGAGTACCTGGATTGCTCTGTTCTGAGTTCGTTTGTAAAAGTTATGATAAAAACAAACAGAAAACAGCAGCAGTGTAGAATACACAGGGATAGACAGACATGCAACATCATACAGTTCTCCCTGCTATCAACCAAGAAGTGGATTGTTTCTTCATGGTAGAGTATGGAAATTGAGATTATGAAGGTATATAATTATGTTTTTTTACTTTGATTACCATGTTGAATTGGTTGCACGAGTATGTTCTTTTGGCTATTTTGTAGGCGATGCAGAAATCAATGTGTGAAACAGGATCTGTGCAAAGTGTCATGATAGAAATCTAACCTTTACGGATCGTTTAGCGATCACGTTCTTATATTATTCTCGCAGGTATACTTGGTACGAAAATCGTGCAGGCTTTTCGAGGAAAAGAAGGATAAAAGCACGACGGGTGGTGCGTTTGGGGATCATTCACCGATCTCTTCTTCTGCGAGTGCGAGTGCGAGTGAGAGTGAGAGTGAGAGTGCGAGTGCGAGTGAGACGCTGCATGCAAGCGAACTGAAGCTCGGGGGTGGTCGGGAGGTTCGAGCTCCGTACAACGGAGTGCGTCCATATATTTTGCTCCTCTGTTGTATCAAAACTCTACAAAGATTCATCAATACAAAGATCTCTTTCTCTATCTTTTGCTATCGATCTCTATTATTCGGTTCCCGTGACAATTGGTATCAGAGCGAGCGGTTGATTCTGGACATGGAAGGATACGAGAGGAGGATGAAGGAGCAAGAAGACCTGATTCGGCGACTATGAGAAGATCTGAAAATTGCAAATCGGGAGTGTGTTGAGGCTCTACGGGGCAAAGCAGCGCGAGAGCTTGATATCTATGTAGACCTTGATGACCAACATGAAGGTGAAAACCATGCTAATCCACCTGGAAACAATAATCATCGTGGTGGCACTGGGGTACCGCCAAAAGAAACGATGACGATATGGGAGAAGCGACAACCAAATCATTCTTAACGAAGGCTAAGCTTAAAGAGTTTGATGGCATAAGAAAGATATGCGAAGATTTAGAAGCGTGGATTGAAGAACTCAAAGATTGGGATTATACTTTCAATATCGAGAACACGACCACGAGACTTTCGAATGCTCGAGCAAGGTGATCGATAAGACAATACGTACCAAGATGGCTCAATTGGAGACTTTTGGAGATGCGTACGATAAAGGTAAGTCATCTACCCCTTCTTTGTGATGTTTTATGTCTTTGATACGTTCTTTGAAAGCTTCTGTGAGATCGAATTTATGCGTAGAAGTTGAGATTAAAATTTGAATTTCTTAATTGATTTGGATAGTATTCATTGCTTCTTATCGTCTAAATTGATTGAGAAATTAAACTTGAAATTAAATCGAGAAGTTAAAAGACTTGTGGATTTAACTAGTGGTAATAATAGTTTCACGAAAGAGTTAGTAGAAAAATTGTTTTTTTTTCTTTGAAGAGTCGAAATCATTAAGATGATTTCTATAACATAAACATTGATATGCATGATGTTATCATTGGTATCAATTAGATCATTGAAAATCATGTTTTGATTGATTGTTAAGAAAGAAAAATATATCTTTAATCATTTGATGATGATAAGTCACACTCTTTGTGGAAAGAAAGAGATTCTAAATCTAGTTTTGGCGATGGAATTGATAAGGTGACTTAGATAAGAGTGTGAGACGTTGCTTGTGTTTGCTAATGAGATTAAAGAAGAATCTGGGGATAAACATAAAGAGACAAATCCAGAATTTATAGAGGATCTCTTACATGAATTTAAGGATGTGTTTTCGGACGATCTTCCTGGTATGCCTCCGCCTTGAGCGGTAGACCACGCCATAGATCTATATCCAGGAGCAACACCTTATTCAAGAGCTCCATACAGGTTCAATATTGATGAGCTTAAAGAGCTCAAGATACAACTTGATGATCTTTTGAAAAAAGGGTTTCATTAAGCCTAGTGTATCTCCTTGGGGTAGTCTTGTGTTATTCAAAAAGAAAAAGGATGGTACATATAGGTTATCCATCGACTATAGGGGATTAAACAAACAGACCATTAAGAACAAATATCCTCTTCCTCACATAGATGAACTGCTTAGTCATTTGAGTGGTGCCACAATATTTTCAAAGGTTGACCTTCGTTCTGGCTACCATCAAATCCGTATCAAGGCCGAGGACATTCCAAAGATTGCTTTTCGTACACGTTATGGACATTATGAATTTACAGTTCTTACTTTTGGTTTGACTAATGCACCAACAACTTTCATGTGCTTAATGAATAATATTTTTACCCGTATCTTGATGACTTCATTCTGGTATTCTTGGATAATATTTTTGTGTATTCTACGAATGAAGAAGATCATGCATTGTACTTAAAGAAAACATTTGAGGTTTTCCGTGAACATAAATTGTATGCCAAAGCAAGTAAGTATTCTTTTGCAAAGGATCAGATTGTGTATTTGGGAAGAGTGATTTCTAAAGAGGGGATTCACATTGATCTTGATAAAGTTAAGACTATGTTAGTAAGAGATGTAAGAAGCTTTATGGGTCTAGCACAATATGAGAGAGCACACATTAAAGATTTCTCTAAGATAGCAAGTCCTTTGACCGAATTGACCAAGAAAGACAAGGGTTTTGTGTGGACTTCTAGCTGTGAGACTGCTTTTGAGACCTTGAAGGCTAAAATAGCGGAAAATTATGTTTTAAAAGTTCCTGAGATGGGCAAACCATTTGTTGTGTCCTGTGACTCTAGTGGTTAACAATTAGGTTGTGTTTTGACACAAGAAGGAAGAGTGGTTGCATATGAGTTTAGGAAATTAAGACGACATGAATTGAACTATGCAACACATGATCTAGAATTACTTGCTGTTGTTCATGCATTGAAGCATTGGCGTCATCTCTTGCTTGGTGTAAAATTTGAATTGCGTACTGATCATCAAAACTTGAAGTATATTTTCACTCAGCCATTGTTAAATAACAGACAAAGAAGATGGATTGAATTGCTGGCTGAGTATGACTTTGATTTGAAGTATTTGTGTGAAAAAGAAAATAAAGTTGCAGATGCATTGAGTCGTACGTCCATGGGTAATTTGTTGACTGTTGGGCGATCCAATTTGATTGATGATATGCATGCTGAGGTTGAAAATGATTCTTTTTATATGCCTATTTTGAAATTCTTGCGTGAGAATATTGGTGAGAGGTATGAGAACAGATATCACTTGTATAAGGGAAATCTGTATTATTATAACCGCTTGTGTATTCCTGCAAATTCTGCTTTTAAGAGTCAAATTCTGCATGAGTGTCATGACTCACCTTTTTCTGGTCATCCTGGATTGAGTAAGACATATGAAAAGATTAAAACTTCATTCTTTTGGCCACGTATGAAATTGGATGTTAAGAATTATGTGCGTGAATGCTTTCAATGTCAACAAGTTAAAATTGAACATAAGAGGATACTTGGTGACCTTCAACCCTTAGACATTCCTTTACAGAAGTGGGAGTGTATATCCATGGACTTTATCATTAGACTGCCTACTACTCGTGGAGGGTATGATTCGATCTTTCTGGTGGTAGATAGACTCACAACACAAGCTCACTTCTTTCTTATAAAAATAACTTATACTGCATTGACCATTGCATACTTGTTTATGAAAGAGATATTTCCTTTGCATGGCATGCCCAAGAGCATAGTGTCTGACAGAGATTCTAAGTTCACTTCTCATTTCTGGAGAGCGACTTTTGACTCTATAGGTACCCAGTTACGCATGTCTACTGCTTTTCATCCTCAAACAGATGGGGAAACGGAGAGAGTGAATCGTATTCTAGAAGATATGTTACAAATGTATGTCAATGAAAACCAATCTAATTGGAATGAATATCTGCCTTTGGTGGTTGAATTTGCATATAACAGTTCATATCATTCATCTATTAGGATGACTCCGTTTGAGGCAATGTATGGCTATAACTATCCTACACCTATTCATTTTCTTAATTCGAGGAATAAGGTAGAACTGTCACATGAGATGCTTGAGAAAATGGATAGCGAGTTGGCCAAAATCAGGGGGAATATTAGAGAGTCTCAAAAGAGACATAAACTGTATTATGACAAGAAACATCGTGTTGTGGAGTATGAAACTGGTGATATGGTTTTTTAAAGGTTATTCCTAAGAAGTCTCGTTTGATTCTTGGAAATGATAGAAGATTGTCTCCACGATTTGTTGGTCCATTTAAAATTTTGAAGCGCATTGGTTCATTAGGTTACAAATTGGAATTGCCTTCTCATGTTAAAGTGCATCATGTATTCTATGTGAGTTTATTGAAAAAGTATGTTCCTAATGTGCATCATGTTTTAGAGGACAACTCTAAGTTGAAAGATGACGGACCATTGACTGTAGAACCAGACTTAGTACTAGATAGGCGTTTTAAACATCTGAGAAATAGAGACATTGTGGAAAATTTGGTTAAGTGACAGAACTATCCAGTAGAGGATGCATCATGGATTGATCTTAGTGTTTTGCAAACAGAATTTTCCTCTCTTTAGACCAACTCTGAGGACAGAGTTAATTTTGATAAGGGGAGAATGTAATAGGACTAGTCTTTGAAGTTCTTAAAGTCGAAAAGAATGTAGTAGGGCATATTTTTCGTTAGTACGATTTGAAAGATTGTTGAATAGTCTATTAAATAGAGCTTATACGAATGAGTTGAGATATTAAGAGAGAACATATATTCTTTTTTTAAAAAATAATACACTAAAGACGGATTTGATAAAGATTAATGAATAACAGATAGTCTGTCTATGAACAGTAAAATCGAGATTTTTATTAATATCAATGTTTTATATTTATGTGTTTTAGCTTAAAATGTATGGGTAGGCTTAAAATAAGTTGTAAAAGTAGTGGAGACCCAAAAATAGAGGTTTTATGAGTCGCGATCTAAAAGTTGCGTTTTTATCCAAACAAAGATGTTTTTCGTAATTCTGTCCGCGATGCCTTGTAGACCAGACCTATTCCCGTCGTTTTGAGTACCTGGATTGCTCTGTTCTGAGTTCGTTTGTAAAAGTTATGATAAAAACAAACAGAAAACAGCAGCAGTGTAGAATACACAGGGATAGAAAGACATGCAACATCATACAGTTCTCCCTGCTATCAACCAAGAAGTGGATTGTTTCTTCATGGTAGAGTATAGCAATTGAGATTATGAAGGTATATAATTATGTTTTTTTACTTTGATTACCATGTTGAATTGGTTGCACGAGTATGTTCTTTTGGCTATTTTGTAGGCGATGCAGAAATCAATGTGTGAAACAGGATCTGTGCAAAGTGTCATGATAGAAATCTAACCTTTACGGATCGTTTAGCGATCACGTTCTTATATTATTCTCGCAGGTATACTTGGTACGAAAATCGTGCAGGCTTTTCGAGGAAAAGAAGGATAAAAGCACGACGGGTGGTGCGTTTGGGGATCATTCACCGATCTCTTCTTCTGCGAGTGCGAGTGCGAGTGAGAGTGAGAGTGAGAGTGCGAGTGTGAGTGAGACGCTGCATGCAAGCGAACTGAAGCTCGGGGGTGGTCGGGAGGTTCGAGCTCCGTACAACGGAGTGCGTCCATATATTTTGCTCCTCTGTTGTATCAAAACTCTACAAAGATTCATCAATACAAAGATCTCTTTCTCTATCTTTTGCTATCGATCTCTATTATTCGGTTCCCATGACATTTACTGATGCGACAAGTTAACAAGTGAAGGACTTATAGTTTGATGATGAGTTACCTCAGTCAGTTACTTTCATGGAAAGTGAAAATAGGTATTCTTTCAGGTGCATACTAGTTGTGATAGCTCGTTTAGCATACACAAGTGAGTTTGAAATGGAGTCTACATGCTACATTGAATATAGGCCGGTTACACAAGATGGTTGCAAAGTGACAACAATGTGGAAAATCAAGATGTTATCCTTGATTTCATTGAACCTCCTACCGAACCGTGTTCTAGTAAAAATAATAGCTAGATCTTGAAGGATGTCACTGTAAAAAACATTAGTGTTCTTATGAAGATACAACCACTTTTGTTTTCAAGAACAAAAACGCTTCTCCAAGGGGAGAGTAATGTCAAACCTAGGGTAAGATTGGACGGCAGGCCAAGGGCTAGGACGGACATGCGGTCAAGGGGGCCCCTATTATTAGCTAGACAGGGCCACTCCGCGGTTTCATAGTCCTCTAACCCTGTGTTAAAAAAGTGTAAAAGAAGCCATCAAGCATCACAAGATCATGCTCCAGTAGGGATAAATACAGATAGATATGCCAAGAACGACTGAGGTCCTATGGAGTGCCCACAAAATTAGAAGTTGTAAAGACTATAGCTCCATGTACTAGTAAGTCCAACCACTAGAAAGTGCCATTAAGCCTCTTTTAACCAGTAGCGTAGCCAAACGACAGGAAATGATGCATTACACACACAAATTGATACATAGAGCTTTACTCACCCTCTACATTTACCGAGCTTGACAAATAGCTAGAACAACATGATACTCTAGGGAAAAGAAACCGACCAAAAAAATACCTTTTCAACCCTATCAATGCACACCAGTCCCTCAAATGCTCATATGTTTGTGTGCATTAACGTTTACCTATTCAAAAGAGACTTACATTTATATCAATGTAAGTGTAATTTTGAAGAATCTTTGCAAAGAAAATGTGATGCATTCCAATTTATCTTTGCGGTGAGAATGATATGCAACAGAAAGGCACTACACAAGGATGAGAACGACTGTAATCGCATATAGGTGGTGTTGAATGAGTTGGTCTCTACACAAGGATGAGAACGATTGTAAGTGCATATAGGTGAGTTGGTCAATCTAACAACTATCCTAGGTTGGAGATTCATAGTCAAATGTCAAATCAAATAGGAGGGAACAATAGATTTAGACTCCAAATGGACATAAGGAAATTGGATAATGAATTGAATTGAAAGTACAAAGCTAGATATTGGACGATACTGTAATTGATGTATTCAGACAATGGATAAGAAGTGAAATTTCATTGAATGCTTGATTCCAAGAGAGCTTGAGTACAATAAGAGTAGCAGCTTTGACAATCACAAAGAAGTAATGACAACCTAATAGATTGACAGCTTCACAAAGTGACAAGGTCTCAATATGAATGTAGTTGGTCCTATTCAAAGGTGCCTGTAGTAAAAGGTTCTAACCAACTGTGAATTTTTATGGCTATTGGCCCTGGTAACTTCTACCGACATTGTGTACAAGAGCTTGTATAGAGGTAGTTCCCACTATCTACATCCTCCTCCCCTTTCTTTGAATTTTGACATATTCTAGTATTCCAAATGCCACATTGATGTTAGCATTTGCAACACTTTTGTTTATTTAGAGCTTTCTTCAGAGTTTCCTTCTTTAATGTATAGGGTTGAATCTGAAGTGCTCCAAGTTAGCCACTCCCTTGAGCAATGGAGCAAGTGTTCTTCTTTTGGATGATCCGATAGATGGCTTTCTACTCTAGATGCTCTCGACATTCAATCATCATTTCAACCTCTGCGGGTGGTGTCACTATACTCCATGTCTTTGTGTTAGGGTCATACAAGGTCTTCTTTCCTTTTGTTAGCCTTACACTAGCCAATATGTAACATATTGATGCAGTGTGGATTCAACCAGCTGGATATGCTTGATAGACATTGATATGAGCTTCAAAGAGAATTTTGGTCTAGCTTTGCTAGCCAAATCCTTCTCAAGGATTGTGGAGGCTTCTATTGAGAGTTGTAATAGCTCATTTTTATATTTGATCAGCATACTTATTTGGCTTTGTAAGGCTTGATTAAGGTAGATAGTGATTAACGCATTCATAATTAGAGAATTAAGTTATCATGGTAATCTAGTAACTGACGTAAGCAAGACTAGTATAAAATACCAAAAAAGTGAGTATATTGATAAGATTCAAGAGGGCACAATTACAAGATAAGCATTATGGCCTTTTATATGCTCAAAGTGGAAGTGACATTAAATGCTAGAAAGTGAAATGCATCACATATGGGAAAAGCGTCAAATAGCGTGAGGCTATACCAAATATTATGTGACTATAAAGAAGCATGTATAAAGGACATCCATGTAGTGGGATAAGGGGACATGCTTGATATGCTTGGCTTTAGGGGTTGGTCACATATCGAGTGTAAGCTAAAGGTTTACCCCAACAAATGCACCTGTAAGCTGAACCTTACACGAAGTACATGTGGTGTTGATCAAGAGTCTAACATTGGTTACGTCAAGTAACTGCAAATGGTTCACAAGATGAATCTAATGCAAAAGAGGTAGGTCTTACCAGCAAACTTTGGGTTTGGGACCATGTATAAACCCATTATAATACATCCTCATAATGGACAATGTTGACATCCCCTTCTTCTTCTTCTTCTTCCACAATGTGCGCTTTGCCTTCTGAACCTAGAGGATTCTAATGGTGGTGCACATATGGGGTGCACATGGTTTGAGCCATGTTAGGTGCATATTCATCATGGAAACAAGTTTTTTGTATATGCATGATTATAACAAGTTTTATCAAAGCTTGCCAATGCTTTGAAACTGCTATGAAGCTCAAAACATTTGAATACTTGAATGTGAGAGTCTATTGCTCTTTTGCTATGGAAACAAGGGCTTAGCGCCTCGTATAGCACCAATGGGGTGGATGCCAAGGGATTTATGTCATGGGAATATCTTCAATGAAGGAGCATATAGGAGCTGAGGCTTGGCCAAGGAGAGGTGGAATATGCTTTAGTCAGGGCCTAGTAGCACCACTAAGCAATCTATACTATATATTAAGGAGACTGGTTTTCCAGTGCCACGTGTCGCAATTTTCTTTAGCCGGCTACAGTGAGGACAGTGCGCACGCAGGGGGAGAGAGAGACAGAGAGAGGCGGCCGAAGGCCGCTGGCCACACTAGTAGCTATGAAACCAAGTGGGAACATTGCTTTAAGAAAGAAATTAAACTTTAAAAAAATGCCAATTTTCCATGGAGTTTGGCAGGCCACAGATGACGTAGACGAGCAAGTGGACCGCCTGTGTAGAGGCGGCAGCAAGGGCCACACAAGCATGTGCATCGAAGCAGTCGATGATGAGGCAGCAAATGACGGATTTCAGACGAGCTATAACACACTACGACGTGGTGACATGGCACGAGAGTTGAGCAGCTGCTCTTGTAATGGCAGGGCCACATGGTGAGCATGCGCAGAGCAGGTCGTAGGGTCGTAGCGGTCGAGAGCCAAAAGTGAATAGCAATGGGGTCTTCAGCAAGGAGGCTTAGTCAGCAGGTTTAGCCTATACAAGGAGCATGAAGTTATGTGCGGGGTTGCTGGCGTCTACAAGGAGGAAGCTGCTAGGTGGGGAAAGCGGGCTACAAAGCCTTGTGTTAATAGCCTACTCGACTGCAGATCACAGCCAACTGAGATGGAGCAATTGCGGGAGCTATAAGTCCTTGACAGCTTAAGGTGAGTAGCCGATGCACCGGGCACTCAGGATCAGCAGCAAGGTCAGCACGAGATGGAGGCTCAAGATAGCACAGATCTGAGATCAAAGAGAAAAAAACAAACCGTTGGCAATGCATTGTCAACAAGGAATAGGAGCTATCTACCACGGGAATATTTGATACCCTCTTGTTAGGTGGGATCGACCGTCCACGATCTCTGGATGATGTGGACTGTCCGTTTATTCCCAAGAATAAAAAGATTCTAATTGGTCTGCCTCCGTGACTTGAACCCGCCGCTTCCCACACTAGAGGCATTGACTCTCTCATTAAGCTATCACGTACCACTTGGAATGAAGGTGAGAACATAGTATAATATCGCAAAAGTAACAGGGTGGGGATCATTAGGTGTTCACTTGGAGATCACTTTGGAATGGTTGGGGTCACGCGGTGATCACTTTGGAATAAGTAGGTTCACAAGGTGATCACATCCCGATTGGGAATCACACATGGACCACTTATCGATCACTTGATGTTCACATTGAGTTTCCTTGAGGTTCACTTCGATTGTGATCACATGACGATCACTTGGGGATTAAACCACCATCATGCGGACAAAACCAATCTCGCCGTCCCCAATTAATAGGGACAAGGATGTGTCAAAAGCGAGTGGATATTATAACACCTATTTTGAAGATAGAAGAGGGATCCCACCTCTATGATTGTCACGATTCACACTCAGGATGGCTAAAGTAAGATGAACTACACACCCTTGATATCCTCGTCTATAAATGCCACGGGCAAAAGTCGAAGGATCTTCGATGGAGGTTTAATCCACTGTTGATCCCTTCTTAATGTAATAAATTTTTTTGGCTCCCGATCGTACGATGCACCTCGAGTCCTCCACCTGACACCCAACACTCCAACGCCTTCTTATCCAACCCACTTATTTCTCATCCATGCATGGATTATGACTCCACAGGTATAAAAACTTGCCCCCCCCCCCCCGCCCCCCCGCCCTCCCTCCTTCCCCCCTCCCTGCTCGTTGATCCGACGGCCCAAAGCTTCCCCGCTCCGTCAATCATGCGCCAAGTCGTAGATCCCTCAACTCCCACCCTGTGGGTTTATAGGCGAGGCCTTGATATCACAAAAGAATGCAATCAAGATGCAGTATCACACACTTAATACACCCAATAAAAAAGAACTAGTTACATAAGGAACTGTCTAATTAAACATTGCCACATGGACATAAGTAGTGCCTTGAGAGAGAGAACAATAAAAGTAGATGTTTTTCATTAATAAAAAATAAATTGAATAATATCACTACAACACTAAATGAAGATATCGACGCGTCTATATCGACGGCCATGTCTTTCCACGCGTATATCGACGACATTAGTGGGCGTCGCTATACGCGTCGCAATGTGCGTCGATATACGCGTGGAAAGGCTTTGTTTGCCACGCGTATAGCGACGCTTATATCGACGCGAAAAAAATTGGGGGAAAAAAGTGAAACCCGCGCGCAGGGGCCATTTTCGCCTGCTCGGATCTTGGCCGAAACCTGCTGTGCAGGTATTATGTCCATCTCCACCCTCCCCAAACCCCCTCTCTCTCTCTCTACATCGTGTGTGTGTGTAGGAAAGAGAGAGAGAGAGAGAGAGAGGTGTGTGTGTGTGTGTGTAGGAAAGAGAGAGAGAGAGAGAGAGAGAGAGAGAGAGAGAGAGAGAGGGGTGTGTGTGTGTGTGTAGGAAAGAGAGAGAGAGAGAGAGAGAGAGAGAGAGAGAGAGAGAGAGAGAGAGAGAGAGAGAGAGAAATGTGTGTGTGTGTGTAGGTAATCAAAGAGAGAGAGAGATAAGGAGAGAATTAATGTATGCTTAGGAAATTAAAACTAAAGAAAAAAAATTAAAGAGAGAAATGAAATGAAATGTTATATTAACGTCTTCGAAAGGCCAAAGTGACCTATGAGACATGAGACAAGAAAGTTACAATGTGATGGATCTGATACAAAGTCAGAGTAAGAAGATGACAAAATAAAATATTATGGAATCCTAAACTGCTGGGTGTGGACTAAACGGCTAAACGAGGTAGTTGGGATAGGTAGATCTCCTCCATGGTCAGTACTCTGACTGGACGTTGTGCATGTCGAGCCAAAGTGACCTAGCTAGATCCTCTGATGCAGCCTCTGTCGATGTTGTGTAGTCCTCCGCAGTCGTGGGCGTCTAGATCTCCCTAGATCAGTCGCTCGTTCGATCATTAGAGAGATAGGGAAGTAGAGAGAGAGAGAGAGAGAGAGAGAGAGAGAGAGAGAGAGAGAGAGATAGGAAATAGAGAGATAGAGAAAGAGAGTTATATATATATATATATATATATATATATATATATCGACAGAGAGAGAGAGAGATAGGGAAGTGGAGCTCCAGGAGTTATGGCAGAGAAATAGGAAAATAGAGAAATAGAGAGAGATAGGAAAATAGAGAAAGAGAGATGCGAGAGCGAGATCGAGAGAGAAAGAGAGATAGCGAGAGCGAGATCGAGATCGAGAGAGAAAGAACGAGAGATAGGGTACGTAGACAGAGAAGAAACTATGGAACTAAAAGAGGCAAAGGGGTTTTGCCTGCTACATGCATTGCCATGTACACCTGGGAGTGCACGTATGTGTCTACCCATATAGGATTTGACCAATAAAGACGAGATTTTGACCCAGTGGTCCTGATCTCCGTACACCTCTGGACCGAGGTGTACGGAGATTGGGCAAGACTAGAGAATGCGAGGTAGTTTACATTGTGAGGAGTGTATATATATATATATATATATATATATATATATATATATATTAAAACAATATTCATAATCATTGTAGATGGCAACGTCATCAACTAACATGGAGGAAAAGATTGCATGCTCGTGCATGCTCTGCAAGTATCAAATCCTGCGCAAGCGTAGGATATGTAATGAGCATGTGCACAAGTACGGAGAGTTTTCTAGAGAAACCGTACAGAATCTGCGATACGACTCCTATGGAACGGGCATTGATTTTCGCGACATAGCACCTACATCTGAGAGAGAGAGAAAAAAGATTATGCGTGAAGGTCCGACCAATATAGAGCCACGGATGGAAGCAGAAAAGGGCTTACAGACAGAAGACGGCTGCATGGAGGAGATGCCAGATGCCTTCTTCCAGACAAGCGAGGAGAACGCGAACGAAGCAGCACTAGAAGCCGTGCGCCTATATCCTGAAGACATGTTGAGGAAGTTGGCACGTCAACCAATCTATAAAGGTGCCAAAATATCTGTGCTTCGTACTTGTCTGGCGTTTTTGAATCTTCAGTCACTGTACGGGTGGTCAGATGCAAGCGTCACTGCTTTGTTTAGGTACGTAATTTGCAAAAGAGATTTTCCGATTGCAACGGTGATGTGCTTGGAGAGATTTTTAATTTAATGTGGCTTAAACAGGTTATTGCGGGAGCAACTTCTCCCGGTTGGCAATGAAATGCCCCCCTCCAGGCTAGACGTAAAGCAACTTCTGACCTTAGTTGGCTTGGACTACGACAAGATTCATGCATGTCCAAATGATTGCATTCTTTTTCGCAATGAATTCGCAGATTGTCTGTCGTGTCCTAAGTGCGGAGCAATGCGCTACAAACAAAATGCAGTTGGCAAGACAGTGCCAGCTAAAGTGTTGCGGCATTTCCCTATTATTCCTAGGATAAAAAGCATGTTTCGTTGTGGTTCCATTGCAAAGTTGATGCGGTGGCATTCTACGAATAGATCCACTGACGCAACATTTAGGGTGCCCGCTGATTCGAAGGCTTAGAGGCACATTGAAGATACCTGGCCACATTTTAAGAGTGAACCACGCAATTTGCGTTTGGGCATGGCAATGGATGGATTCAATCCATTTGGCTTGAGAAGCTCATCATGGAGCACTTGGCCTGTGTGCCTTATCAATTACAACCTCCTGCCGTGGCTTGCTATCAAGAAGGGTCATTTGATTTTAAGCTTGATTGTACCTGGTAAGTTCAAGGCAAAAAACATGGATGTTTATCTAGCTCCACTAGTTGACGAGCTCCAAGAGTTATGGCATGGGATCGACATAGCAGATGCGGTTGAACCAGTAGGACAACAACATGCAAGGAACCATGGACTTCTTATGTGGACTATCCATGATTGGCCAGGATACGGAGAAGCTTCTGGTAATGGTTATTGATTTACAAAATTCTCGCTATTCGCAAGCCCTTTGCCTTCGCCTGATTCATGCTTTGATATATGCAGGACTAACAACTTTGGGATACAATGCATGTCCAATTTGCGGGCAGTCTTTGGATGTGCGCTATTCTACCTCTCTTCGAAAGACAATTTATCAAGGCCACCGCCGTTATCTTCCAGATGGCCATCACTTGCGCGAAGGCCAGCTTGGTTGTTGAGATGTCGAGCTCTACACCTTGAGCTGGCATCCACTACGGGTCTTGGCCGCTTACGGCATTTACTCACTGGCGCGTTAGGTGACCGACACGGAGGATCTTTGCCAGTGATTCTACAGCTGGACTACACTTATAGTGCCAGCCTAGTACGCTTCTAGCGAGTTCACACTTAGTGACCGCATGTACATATGTGCTACTTTTCAGCTTTAGCACTTAGTCATTTTGTACTCTCTTTTCTGTAAAGAAGAAGAAGAAGCTTTCCATCTCTGTGTGCTTTGTGCTTGTCTTGTGTAGCTCTCTTGCATCCTCATTCTTTACATGGTATCAGAGCCTGGTGCAGGCAAGAGAGGCTAAGAGAGCAAGAGCATCACAATCCCTTCGTTTCTGAACAGGTCTCCAAAGTGCAGTATACAGAGATTTACTGTACAAGTACAGTGGTTGTGAAACGCTTGATTGTGGACACTCGTTGAGTGTAGAAAGCGTTACAGGAACCACGATAGCAGGTTCAACAGATTTGCAGGTTTTTGCAGATTGCAGCTATTTTGTCTTAGTGCTTCAAGATGTCTGACGATTTCAGTCAGATTGTTACTGAGAAGCTTGAGAAAAATAACTACCCTGCATGGAAGTTCAGAATAACAAATTTCCTAAAAGGAAAAGGTTATTGGGACTATGTAGAAGGAGACAATGAAAAGGAACCAGAGATTCCCGAGGCAAATGCTACAACAGAACAAAGGAAAGCTTTGAGGGACTGGCAACAAGGCCAGAGCAAAGTGATGTATTGGCTTTCTATGAGCATCACAGATGGAATGATGGGCTATCTACAGGATGCTGAAACCCCCGCCATTGCATGGAAAAACTTAGGCAGAGTGTTCGAGGTGAACTCCAAGGCCAGGAAGCTTCAACTAAAGTCGGAGCTAAATCAGGTTAAGAGGAACAACCTCTCCATCAATGATTATGCTTTGAAGATCAAGAGTATCATTGAGGCTCTTGGATCTATTAAAGTCTCAGTGGAAGACGATGACATTGTCCGTGCATGCTTGGATGGTCTAGGAGATGAGTATGTACATTTTAGGTCTTCCATGAATACAAGAGACGACATCCCCGTGTTCCAAGATTTGATTTCTATGCTTATTCTTGAGGAGAAGAACCTTGACACATCTTCTTCTCATGGCAGAAATAATTCTGAACAGGCCTTCTATTCTAACTCCAACAGAGGTAGAGGTAGAGGTCGTGGTCGAGGCCCAAGGGGTTGCAGGGGCCAATTTCTGGAAGGTCAATCAAATCAAAACAATACAGGTGGCAGGGGAAACCAGTCTCAAGGCAGGGGGAGTCAAAGAGGTCGTGGTGCAGGATCAAGCAGGCAGCAACATACTCCAGATAGTAGAGAATGTTGGACTTGTGGTGAAAGAGGTCACATGTCACGTGACTGTCCAAAGGGAAAAGCAAGTAGAAAGAGAGAACATGGCAACTATGCATCTACTAGCAGAGATGCAGATGACAGCAAAAACGAGCGCATGTTTGTTATGCAGCATGTAATGAATACAATGATTGCAGAGAATTTCACCCAAGATGATGTTTGGTATGTGGATTCAGGTGCCTCTAATCACATGACGTCTTGTGGAGAGTGGTTTAGAGATATGCGCAAACCAGATGTGTCAGGCTATGTGCAGATAGGAGATGACACAGCTCACCCCATTGCTCATGTAGGGGACATACCTCTAAATACGAAGAGTGGGAAATCAAAGTACTTAGCAGATGTACTTCATGTCCCAAACATTACAAAGAATCTTGTTTCTGTTGGACAAATGGTTGAGCAGGGTTTGCAGGTTCGCTTCAATCCAAATGGCTGTTATGTAGAAGATTTCCAGAATGGCTGTAAGCTGATCACAGAGGGCAAATGTGTGGGCAGAATGTTTATGTTGAATGTAGACATGCCTGAGGTAAAAGCTGCATTATTTGCACAAGGCACAGGTGTTGTGGCTGATGTTGATATTTGGCACAAACGCATTGGCCATGTCAATGAGCAGAGATTGCGCAGCATGCAATCAAAACAGATTGTAAAAGGTTTGCCCAAATTCAAGGTGGATGGTATGCATAAAGTGTGTGCAGCATGCCAGTTTGGAAAACAGTCAAAGGGCTCATTTCCACATGAGCGCAATGTATGTAAAAGGCCACTTGAGGTGGTGCACACAGATGTTTGGGGTCCAACGATACTGCAAGTATACATGGTTGCAGGTATTATGTCTCTTTCATTGATGACCATACAAGGAAAGTATGGGTCTACTTCATGCGTAACAAAAGTGAAGTGTTTGGTCACTTTCAAGACTTCAAAGTCATGATTGAGAAGGAGACAGATATGCAAATCAAGACATTGAGGTCAGATGGAGGGGGAGAGTACTTCTCCAATGATTTTTCAGATTTTCTGCGAATGCATGGTATACACAGGCAGTTTACATGCATATATACTCCACAGCAGAATGGGGTCGCAGAAAGGAAAAACAGGCACATTGCAGAGGTTGCACGTGCATTGATGAATGAGAAGAACATGCCTCATCATTTCTGGGCTGAAGCTGTAAATACAGCTGTGTACATTATGAACAGGACACCTACAGCTGCGGTGCATGATGTAACACCTGAGGAAAAGTTTACAGGTACAAAGCCTGATTTGGCACACTTGAAAGTGTTTGGCTGCATAGCTTACGTGCATGTACCAGATGAGTTGCGTAGGAAATTGGATCCTAAAGCAGAGAAATGTATTCTTGTGGGATATTCCCTTGAACAAAAGGGGTACAGGTGCTACAATCCTACTACACGAGAATTACGAGTGAGCAGAGATGTAGTCTTTGATGAGATGAGCAGCTGGTACAGTAATGCACATGGCACTATTGGGGCTGATGTAAAAGATGATGTGGTTGTACAAAATGTGAGGCCACAGTCACAGGTTTTGAGTGGACCACAAGAGTCCTCTTCTCGTGGCTCTGTTGAGAAACCATGGAATGGTAGACTACGTACGCAGGTTACTCCACCAATAGGTACAGGGAATGTATCACGAAAAGGAAAGGAAAAGGTTGATGAACCTCCCTTTATGGCTGATGCATCATCAGGTTTTTCACATGTAGACATGGATTCAGATGGTTCTGAACAAAGTCTTGATGAGGAATTTGGAATTTCGGCTGTCAGGACACCTGGTGTAAGGAAAGTACAAGAAGATGCTAGGGGGCAAAGGAGTGACCCAGGACCGCGCAGATCTAATAGAGTCAGAAATCCAGTTCAGAAATTGACTTATGATGGGTATCTAGCGCATCACCAAGCCTACATGGCTAAGGTGATACAGGATGTGGAGCCCACATGTTTTGAGGATGCAGTTGGAAATGTGCATTGGGATGATGCAATGAATGAAGAGATGGCTGCATTGGAAGCAAATGACACATGGGAGTTGGTGCCATTGCCAAGTGGCAAGAAAGCTATTGGCTGTAAATGGGTGTATAAAACCAAGCATAAGGCTGATGGTAACATTGAGCGTCACAAGGCAAGGCTGGTCGCAAAGGGTTATGCACAGACGTATGGCATAGACTATGAGGAGACCTTTGCTCCAGTGGCAAAGATGACGACTGTGAGAGCTGTCATAGCAGTGGCTGCATCTAGAGGATGGATTATGCATCAAATGGATGTAAAGAATGCCTTCTTGAATGGTGAGTTGCAAGAGGAAGTGTATATGGATCAGCCACTTGGTTATGTCGATCCAGGTTACCCAGATTATGTATGCAGACTTCTCAAAGCTTTGTATGGTTTGAAGCAGGGCTCTAGAGCATGGTATGACAGGATTGCCAAGTATCTTGTTAGTATTGGTTTTAGGAGAGCTCATGCTGATCATTCACTCTATGTACGTGAGAGTGATGTGGGGATTGTGGTCATTACCATATATGTAGATGACCTTATTATTGTTGGTGACAATGCTATGGAGATTGACCATGTGAAGGGTCTTCTCAAACAGGAGTTTGAAATGAAAGATTTAGGCGAGTTGCGCTACTTTCTTGGCATTGAGGTGATCAGGACTCCAGAGGGTGTATGGCTATCACAGAGACAGTATGCTTTGGACATGTTGTCAAAGTATGGTATGGCTGATTGTAAGCCAATTTCTATTCCCTTGGATGTGAATGCAAAGCTGAGTGCAGAGAAGGGTGATGTTGTTGAGGATGTCAACATGTACAGGAAGATTGTGGGTAGTCTAATCTACTTGACTATCACGAGGCCAGACTTGAGCTACACAGTAGGCTTGGAGAGTCAGTTCATGCAGCTTCCGAGGAAGCCACATTTGGATGGAGTACGACGCACACTTAGGTATGTGCAAGGTACTCTTGACTACGCATTGTTCTATGCAGCAGATGCACCATAGCATTGTATGGGTATACAGATGCAGATTGGGCAGGTAGCATTGTTGATAGGAGATCTACGAGTGGCTTCATGTTCTCTTTTGGGAGTGCTGCTGTTACTTGGAGCAGCAAAAAGTAGCCTACGGTTGCTTTATCGAGCACAGAGGCCGAGTACAGAGGTGCAGCAGTTGCGGCGTGCGAGGTAGCTTGGCTACGCACATTACTTGAGGACTTGGGAGTGCAGGTGGACCAGCAGATTTTCATCCATTGTGACAACCTCAGCAGCATGCAATTGGCTAGGAACCCAGTGTTCCATGCCAGGACCAAACACATAGAGGTCCATTACCACTACGTTCGAGAGCGAGTGTTGGCGGGCGACATCGACTTGGTCTACGTCAGCACAGAGGAGCAGATAGCGGATATCTTTACCAAGGCCCTCGGAGCTGAGAAGCTTCGACGTTTCCGGACTATGCTTGGACTCTGCGACATGCAGAGCTCGAGGGGGAGTGTTGAGATGTCGAGCTCTACACCTTGAGCTGGCATCCACTACGGGTCTTGGCCGCTTACGGCATTTACTCACTGGCGCGTTAGGTGATCGACACGGAGGATCTCTGCCAGTGATTCTACAGCTGGACTACACTTATAGTGCCAGCCTAGTACGCTTCTAGCGAGTTCACACTTAGTGACCGCATGTACATATGTGCTACTTTTCAGCTTTAGCACTTAGTCATTTTGTACTCTCTTTTCTGTAAAGAAGAAGAAGAAGCTTTCCATCTCTGTGTGCTTTGTGCTTGTCTTGTGTAGCTCTCTTGCATCCTCATTCTTTACATTGGTCGCGTCGAATGTCGTCCTATGCATGTACAAGAGTGGCGTCGCCGATGGGAGCAACATGAGGGGCAACCTGTTCCAGGAATGAAACATTTTTCCATTCTCCATACATTGCCATACTGGGGTGATCTACTAATTAACCATTTGCTGGATCCAATGCATATATTGAAGAATGTGGGAGAGCTCCTCTGGAAGACAATCATGGGAATGAAAGACAATCGAGCTTCACGAGATGATTTGCAGTCGGTTGGAAAGATGCCAGAGCTGTGGCCTTTCACCAATGCAGCTGGTCAAACAAAACTTCCAAGAGCGCCACGGGTATTGCTAAAAAACGAAGAGCGACAAGTGAAAAGGGTGATTTCAGAGTTCAGGACGCCAACAGGATATATGCGATGTCTCAAGACAGCATTCACCTGTGACGATCAACTGTCAGGGTTGAAATCGCACGACTGGCATAAGTTCTTGCAATTCATTCTTCCAATTGCGATTAAGGGGTGTTTAACGGAGGAAGTGCGGACCTGCATATACAAGATTTCAGAGCTAGTGCGGTGGATCTCTTCCAAGGAGATACGGGAGGAATCTATTGCAGTCGCAAGGGCTAACTCCATAGAGGCAGTTTGCATGATTGAGAAGTATCTACCCACGAGCGGCCTAACTATCCAAATGCACTTGCTCGTCCATGTAGTAGATGAGGTTGCAGTGGCAGGTACAGTCCACAGCCGTTGGATGTTCTTTCTAGAGCGGTTCATGAAAACACTTAAGGGTTTTGTTCGCCAAAAAGTGCGTCCAGAGGGGAGCATGGTAGAAGGATGGCTGGTGCAAGAGTCTCTTGTATTGACGACCGAATTTCTATCCGTTTCTGACCCAGAAATGCCTCGACTGTGGAGCGATGAGGAGGATGCAAGACTGGTGGGAGAGGAGCCGCAAGGGCAAGGGGTGCCGAAGAAAATGAACCTGGCCATGCGAGAAAAGATCATGAAGTTCTGTATACTAAATTCAGCGCCGATGCAAAAATGGCTTGAAAGGTACGAAGAAGAGAAAGAGAGACGCAATCTAGAGCGACAGGATTTCGGGCGAAGTCGAACGACTAGAGGCTTACCCTTGCCAGACTATCTCGCTCCTCTACCTGAATTCCCTACAATGGCATGGTTGGACAAGACAGTGAGAGCTGCTCGACAGATCGGAGAACCCATATCTCTAGAAGAGGAAGAGCTGGCTATTGGATGTGACTGGAAGTATCATACATACATGGCACTATGGTCGCATGGAAAGCATTTCAAAACACAACAAATTGACAGCAGAAGAAACATGTTTGATAGTGGGGTAATGGTTAGTTTCATGCAAAAGAGCAGGGCCAGTGCTAGAGACACGAATGAGAGCACTAGCAACCTAGATTTTTGTGGTCTGGTGTCAGATATCCTGAAAGTAAGCTTCACGCGGTTTGAGATGTTTTTGTTGGATGTGAAGTGGTTCAAGGTGATTACTTCTGGTCGCAATGCAACGGTACGCAGAGATGGAAACAAACTTGTGCAAATAGATTCTACAAAGACTTGGATAGATGCGAGCGACACATTTGCTCTCCCCGAACATTGCGAGCAAGTGGTCTTTGTACCGAACCCTCGAGAGCGACAATGGTGATTTGTGGTTCAGGTTGCTCTAAGAAATAAACAAATATTTGAAGGGCAAGATCTCCTGGAGGAAAGTCAGTCAGACGACGTCCATACTACTGTGACATTAGATGAAATGGACGAAGGTATGGCAGAGGAAGCTGACAGATATACAAGGGATGACACAGACGAGCTAGAATTGACACTTATAGATGAAGATGCAATGGATGAAGACAATATGCCAGAACGAGTTGGGGCAGAGTTATGTTTGCAATTAGAGATAGACGATGATACGGTGCAAGATCTTATCGATGATGCCTCACTCGTCGATGCCTAGGCCTGTAAGTGTTTGTGTGAAGACTTTGATTTAAAATTAAGCTTAAAGTTAATTTAAAGAACTATGTTCTGACGCTTTATTTTACTTTCTTTGTGGAGGACTTTAGTATGGCAGACGAGATTCCAGATCCCGCTTCCATGAGTGCAGATGCATTCATGGGCTTCTTTACACGGATGACGCCTGCTCAGATGGCAGAGGCTTCTCAATACTGGGTAGCCAGAGGCACGGGTACTACATCTCCGGGCTTCACACCCGAGGGTCCGACGCCTAGGGGGGGGACGCCTACGGGGTTCAGGACGCCTATGGGTACGACGCCTTCTTCTCCCATCACGGCCGCTTCGACACCTAGGGGTGGGGCAGAGGCGGGTACGTCCTCATCTCCGCAGCACATGCGCACTCGCCGATCTCGGCGATCGTCAGGTGGAGGTGGTGGTTGCTACGGAGGAGGGTCCACAGATGCTTCGACCCCTCCTCGCTCATGACCCCTGTCTTACCCAGCCACACCTCTCGACACACCTCTTGGCACACCTCGGACACCTTGGGGGGCACACGATCCTAGTGCCTCCAAGCTCTATACTGTACGGGGAGATGGTTCTGTTGACATGGATAGAGTCGGGACTGAGATGCGACAGCGGATTCGCCAGCTCGTGGAGCTGCAGTTTTCGACCAGCATTCTGACGTCTTGGGATCAACAAGAAAAGGAAAAAGTCACTTACATAGTGGAGACCATTCTGAGAGAGTACCAGCCTGCTCCGGGTTCTTCCGTTGTTTCAGCGCGGTGGATCAAGGGTGTTGCACGGGACACCATCAAACATCGACGAGATACAGCTCGGAAGGCTTTCAGGACCGGCTCGCCGAAGCCTTCGGGTATCCCACACGAGACGTGGCTGCAGATCATGGAGGATGAGCGAACATCGGCCACGCGGTTTAGACAGCAGTGTGAGGCCGCGTAGGTACGACAGATGACTAGGGGGACATCTCATCTTGGCAGCGGAGGCTTCGACACCTTTCGGTATGAGTTTGTGAGTTTCTAATCCAATCTTAACTATGGCGTTTTTTAAAACGCAATGAATCATGTATTCTTATTACTTTGATTTTTGTATAAACACAGAATCTTGCGATGCATCGAGCTCCATCACGCGAGGAGGAGTCAGATGGATATCGCTGAGGTATCTATGAAGTACTGAATGATCTTGAAGCTTCAAGAGAGCCTGTAGACTGGGAGGCCTTACAGTCTCGCTGATCGCTTGAGGTGAGACATTAATATGTGTGAGTTGATTTAATTAAGTCAGTATATGTGAAGTAATATCAATACTAATTTTGTGAGTTGTCCTATGTGCAGGTTGCGACGCCTAGTCATTAGTGGACCAGATTTCATCTATATGATTTGTGAGACACAGACACGCTTCTGTGTCTCTTTTCTGTACAAACAGTTAGTGTTCAGACAGTTATTGTTTCCCTTATGGTTATGATTATTGTCATTGTCATTGTATAGACAGTTATTGTTTCTCTTTTTGGTTATGTTTATGGTTATTGTTAATTTTGTTTATGGTTATGGTTATCTGCATTATGGTTTTGATCAAAGTGGTTATAGCCGGTTATGGTTTTATGTTATGGTTATGCTTTTAAGTTATGGTTATGGTTCGTTATGGTTATGCTTTTAAGTTATGGCTATGCTTTTCAGTTGGTACGGTTGTCTTTCATTGGCCTTAAATCTCATGTGAGATCCTACATGGATGGCATGTAGGAGGCGTATACATGATATGGTTTTTTTTGAAAAGTTTATGTAAAAACAAAGGGAACTCTGCCGAAATTTCTGCGCACGGGAGCATGGTTGATATTTTGGTGCTGCTCGCTTTCTTGGGCAGAGGGCAGGAAGTCTGGCTGTGGCTGTGTCCAGCTTTTAATTGGGCACAGGCCAGGCTACCTGCCCTCTACCCAAGAAATTTTTTTTCTGCCATGGTCGTCGCTATGCGCGTCGCTATCCACGTCTCTATACACGTCTATACCTGCGTCGCAAATAGCGACTGGTTTCACAGCGATGCGGATAGCGACGTACATAGCGACGCTTCGTGTCGATATCTGCGTCGATAACACCTTTTTTTTTGTTGTAGTGTATCTAAATAAACCTTAATTACACTCTGATACCACTTGTAAGCGTGGTTAAGGTAGACAATGATTAGATGCATTCATAATTAGGGCATTACGTTAATATGATAATACAATAACTGACATAAGAAACACAAGCACATGATACCAAAAAAGTAAGAAGGTTGATAAGACTCAAGAGGGAAAATTTACAAGCTAATCATTATGGCCTTTTATAGGCTCAAAGTGGAAGGTGGCATTAAATGCTAGAAAGAAAAATGCACCACATGTGGGAAAAGGGTCAAATAGCATGTGGCTATACCAAATAGCGTGTGAATATAAAGAAGCATGTGTTAAGGAAATACATGTAGTGGGATGATGCATGCACATAAGGGTGCATGCTAGGTATGCTTGGCTTTAGGGGTTGGTCACGTATCAAGTGTAAGCAGAAGGCGTACCTTAATAGGCTTCTCCACTACATCATCATCCCTCTAAAGTATTGTACACATATCATTGTTAACCCATGAATGTTTTGATATTGTTTAGTAGATCATAATCGTAACGGGTGATGTAGGTTGAGATCCATACAAAAGCATAAATGGACTAAACCTTGTAGTCACATGCTTTGAAATATTATAAGAAAATTCCAATGTAGGTAAGTATTCTTCCCAATTGGTTTGCTTCTTGCTAACGTACGCTCGTAGCATATTCTCTAGCACTTGATTAACTCTTTTTGTTTGACCATCCATTTCTAAACGATCAACCGTACTTAGATTAAGTTTAGTTTCCAACTTTTGGAACACAGCTCTCCAGGAGTGATTATTGAACTTTCGATCTCTGTCACTAATGATACTAGATGGAAGACCGTAGAGTTTTTATATATGCTCTATAAATAGCCGTGCTAATTTCGGTGTCTTAATCGTAGTCTTAGTGGGAATTAATCGATCCATCTTTGTGAGACGGTCTACAATTACCCATATGGTATCATAGCCACGATGTGTAGTAGGTAGTCGTACTACAAAATCCATAGAGATATTCTCCCACTTACCTTGTGAAATCTCTAAAGGATGTAAAAGGCCACCTACCTTGAGGCGCTCTACCTTATTAACTTGGCACTTTTGGAAGTTAAGTACTACGTACTCTTGAACATCATGGTGTAAGCCCGACCAATAAAATTGCCGTCGAACTAAGGCATACGTCTTACGAATACCTGGATGACCAGCACTTGGACTATCGTGACACTCAAATAAGATTTGGTGCCTAGTGTCTGAGTCCTTTGGCTCACATACTCTACCCTTGTGGAGTAAGTAGCCATCATCAATGGAAAAATTCTTCCATCACTTAAGCTCTTCCTGAGTAGGGGTGGAGCTCTATGTGTTGGAGTTTTTATCTGCGCGTGCAGAGACATGTGAGTGTGAGGGATCCCTTTTTAAAATTGCACTCTACACTTTAGCACCGTGAAAGCAAGTGAATTAATTTGAGGCATCCGACTTAGTGCATCTGCTACTACATTATATCACCCCTTGCGATATTGTAGCTTACAATCATAACCTTGAAGGATTTTGGTCCATGTAGCTTTACGGCCCTTCAAGTCCGTTTAAGTAGTAAACCATTTGATACTCTCATGGTCAAAAACTACTTCAAACTCAACACCATATAAATAGTGTCTCCACTTTCATAAAGCATAACCATGGTTGAACACTATGTGCTGCATTGGAATAAAATAAAATGGTGAGTAGAGTAGGGATTTATGGAGCATATATTGTTTGCATATGGAAAATGCTAACTCACCATGTAATGAGTGACATGCTGCCCAACACACCCTACCAGGTATGCCTTCTTCCAATCCAACAAGGCTGCTTGAAATGATGTGAGCTTATTTTCGTCCCATGAATGCTGCTCAACATAGTGATGGAAGATTTTATCAAGTGATTTCCACACGTTTGCATTGTGATTTTGGATTGCCCCACCACCAGCATTGTCTTTAACCACTCTATGTAATTGTTTCCATTTGTCGAATAGGGTTCTCTTCTCCTCTCTATCAGACTCTTTGAGACTAAACCCAAGAAACCTTCTGGCCCTCACACTGCCTATCGATGCTTTCCTTGGTACCTTATAACAACCTTGAGAAATCTTAGGGTTCTCTTCGATTTTGACATTGCCTCCATGCAAACTAATGTTTGAGAGCACTTTCTCTAATGCTTTGATGACTCTTTTTGACTCACTCATTGGCTTAAAGGTCCATGCAAAACATATGTACAAATGAACCGCCTTTTCAATTATTCTACAGAGTGCGTGGAATGTACAAACGTGAACTCTACACAAAGGAATATCAAGCACTAGACAAAAATATTTAGCTTGAAGATGTCTGTTGAGAGCTCTTTTTCATTGCACACTCTAAAGAGATTGTGCATCGGCCATGCAGTATACACATAGATTTGCCATAGATGTGTCATGTGTTATGTTATACATGCACTTAAGAGTCTTTAAGTCACATGCCATGTGTCATTTGACTTTGTAGTCACCAAATCCTTCCACTGAAAGAACACCTCCATTTCTTTGGTCACTGATGATAGAAGGAATTTGTGTTTGACTAAAACCCCAATGGAGGATTTCAAAATCTTCTTGATCCTGTATGTAAAAAAAGTAACATAAATCCAAGAACCATACATGCAATATTTTTTTTATTATAGATTGAACCAAGTGTACCTTAAATGAATCTAGCATCATAATATTATTTTCAGACTACACAATGAAATATTGTGGGCCCTCTTTGGTTATTGATGGATCCAAAGCTCTATTCATGAGGGTAATGGTGACTCTCTCTAGCTTTCTGTTCGTTAGGACCTTGCACTTGTTGAGATTCAAAGCAAACTTGAGAACCCCATTGCACTCATGTCAACTCATATCAAAGAAGTGAACTGCTATAAGGACATGGGTCCTACGGGCAAGGCCACCGGCATGGTCGAACAGTGTGTACGCTAGGGGGAGGCTATAAGATAGCACGGTTGGGTGGAAACAATCACACATATTACCACCACCCTTTCATTAGTATCCAAGCTATTTTTGGAGGAGGGGAAAAGCGAGTTGTAGGTGCATTTGACGTGCTGCTTCTCTCCCACGTTTTGCACCCAACCGTGCTATCTTATAACCTCCCCCTAGCGTTCACACTGTTTGGTTGTGCTGATGGCCTTGCCCGTAGGACCCATGTCCTCACACAATTCACTTCTTTGATACGAGTCGAGATGAGTGCAATGGGGTTCTCAAGTTTGCTTTGAAGCTCAATGAGTGCTAGGTCCTAAAGAACATGAAGCTAGAGAGAGTCACCATTATCCTCATGAATAGAGCATTGGATCAATCAATAACCAAAGAGGGCGCAAAATATTTCATTGTGTAGTTTGAAAATAATATTATGATGTTAGATTCATTTGAGGTACACTTGGTTCAGTCTATAATCTCCACAGCGCTGGACCAAGGCAGACGACTAAGGCAAACTCTACCGGCAACTCTACGACACCGAGGCTCCGAAGGCTTCCGTTGGCATCGGTGATTGCACGTGTAGGAAGGCTTGCTTAACCCTTGCATGAAGGAGGGTTGAACCCACCCCATGAGGGTAAGAGGCCAACACTTTACCATCAAGATATTGACCCTTGTTGTGTATAACAAGGAAAAATAGAATACTTGTGTTGAAAGGAAAGCTAAAAGGAAAGGGAAAGCTTCAAACTTCAAGGAAGTACTTTCACCCTTTCTTTTCACTTCTTGGAGGAAGGCAAATTTTCCTCCAAAAATTCTTTTTTCCTCAAGGAGGTAACTTCAAAATGAACCAAAGCCTTCACAAGAACGACAAGTTTTTGTGAAAAAACAACAAAGGTGTTCTTATGACAAACGACACGTGAAGCGCTAGAATTCTCACAAGGCAAGGTTTGCATGCAACGCAAATTGCGGAGCATACAAAACACAAAGACTTCAATTTCACAAGGTACAAGTTGAATTTTTTTCTCTCTTTACATTAGTGTGTGTTTACCATGGCCAGTGAGGATATCCCACCTACACACACTTTTGATTTTGAGCACGTAGATCAAAATCAGGGCACCACGTGTGTGGCTGACACTAATATACATGACGATGATAATCTAGGAGATCATGGGCTTTTAGGTATGGCTACTATCAAGAATTTGGAACATCACCAAAGCGTACTTGAATGCAACCTCTCTGCACTCAATGAAAATGTTACCAATCTTACGGAGTTACTTGTGAAATTTATGAATTCACACACGACTCAAGGAGCCACAAATGGCACGGTTCAAGGGAACAAGCTCGCACGACTCAAGAAGTCCAAGAGACAAGTGATTCAAAAGGTGCTTCAGAATATGCAGAAGGTAGCAATGTGTTACTTAAGAATATTACCATTCCTGAGTTTCACAGGGAAGAGCGCGATCGCAACAAGGATGCGGTCAATACATTCTTACACAAATGGAGTGATATTCATAGATTGAGACACACCCCGGATATAAAGACGGTTGTGGAAACAAGTCTATCTCTTAAAGGCAAGGCCTATGATTGGTGGATGACATTTCCAATAGATGCTCGTCTTCCGTCTTGGGCTGCGTTTCAAGCTTCTTTCTCCAAAGAGTTTTGTGACTCCAATGAAGAAGATTAGGATTGGTTAGCATGGGATGCATGCCGCATGTCTGGCCTCTCTCTCACACAGTACCTTTTGAAGTATTGGGAAATCATATTAAAACTAGAAGGTCTAGATGAATTCCAAAAGATACGGGGTTTTAATAGGGGTCTTGACAAAGACTATTGTCTTCATGTCAAGACCCAACATCCAAAAACTTTGGAAGAAGCCATTAGTCATGCACAAAGATATAATGATGACCAAGAGAGGAAAGGAAATGTTCCCTACTCTAAGAATAATTTTTCTAAGAGCCAATGGCGAGGTAGATCTCCCACAAGTTCCAAGAGGAATAAGAGACAATCTACCTCTCCACGCCCACAAGAGGCTAAGAAGCCTAAGCAATCACTAGATTTTCCATGTGGATCTCTCAGCATTGTTGATTTTGAGCGTACAAAGAAACACAATCTGTGTTTTAAATGTCTTTCAAGAAAGACTGTCCTCTTTTGCAAGGCAAAGAAAAGGCCATGCACTCGGTGCAACACCTCACGTTAGATTCATCTCCTAAATATTGTGATGTAGAGGTTCTTCATATGGAAGAAAAGCACAAGTGTTGTGTGCCTGCTTCAATGTGGCAGCCCACCTTTGGTCCCCATGATTGATTCGCATGCATGCACTATTAACGGACAACGTGTTTGTGTTTTAGTGGATGATGGTGCAACTCATAACTTCTTGAAATATAAGCTAGTCAAGAAATTGAAGCTTACACAGACTCCCTGCTCTTATAAGTATGTGGTGGAGTAGATGTCTGGGAATGAGAAAGAAGTATTGGACACGGTAGTTCAAGGGGTTGAGCTCATAACTTCCCCGCTATGAACATGGACCGTGATGATGTATTTTTTAGGATGGGAGTGGTTGCATGGTTTAGGAAACACATTGCACACTAGTTATGAACACAGCTCTTATCCTTCATGGCCAATGGTAAACATGTGCTTTTGCTTGGTGATAAAAATATTCCATCTGCACCTCTTATATGTACAACCGAGCTTTCTATTTTTCAAAAACCAGATTTAATAGATGAAGTCCTTTTGTGTTACTGCTTGTTTCCAAGTTTTATGAATGCTCAAGAGCAAAGTGTTGTGAATTCTAGTAATGGTATGCAAAGTGCAATGAATTCTAATGATAAGCAAAGTGCTAACAAATCTAACGAGCAAAGTGCTCCCAATTTTAATTCTATAGAGAAACATACAATTGTTGTAAAACAAACATTACAAGATTCTCCATCCCAGCATAACTCTAGTTTAATTTATCCTTTTGCACAGCAAAAGCTGACTCACTTACTCACAGAGTATAGTGATGTATTCTCAAGTGATTTTTACCGCTGGGTTTACCCCCTACACATGATGTGCAACATGGCCTAGATGTCTTTCCAGGCACTAAACTGGTGAGTAAACCACCTTATCGTATGAGTGCTAAAGAAGCCAAGGAGGTTGAGAGTCAGTTGGCTGACTACCTCGCTTGTGGTTTCATTAGACCTAGTACTTCGCCTTGGGCATCACCAACTCTATGGTAAAAAAGAAAGATGGTACTCTGCGCATGTGTGTAGATTATCGCGTATTAAATGCCATAACCATCAACAAGTATCCTCTGCCTCGAGTGGATGAGTTATTTGATAAACACCATGGGGCAAGATACTATACAAAGATAGATCTTCATTCAAGATACCACAAGGTACGTATCCTTTTGCAAGATATCTCCAAAACTACCTTTAGACCACGGTTTGGCTATTTTGAATTTTTGGTTATGCCTTTTGGTCTAACCAATGCTCCAGCTACATTTATGACACTCATGGAATAGTGTCTTATGTCCTATCTTGGAAAATTTGTTGTGGTTTTCCTTGATGATATTCTCATTTATAGTAAGACTAAAGATGAACACATAGAACACTTACAATTAGTGTTCGAACAGCTACAAGCTCACGTGTTGTATGCTAAGCAAAGCAAGTGCGACTTCTTCAAAATAGAGATACATTACCTCGATAATGTGATCTCTTATTCTGGCATCAAAATGGACAACCCTGCCAAGGTCACTGCATTCTTCGATGGCCACATCCCAACATGGTTGAGAAGATTCAAATATTTTTAGGCATGGTTGGATTTATCGACAGTATATCCATAATTATGCCAAAATTGTTGTTCCTATGACGGATGAACTTAAAGCAAAAGGTAAGAACTTTTCTTGGGAAGAAGCCCAAAAACGTAGTTTTTGAACAGCTCAAGGTAGCTTTAGCCACTGCTTCCATCCTAGCAATCGTAGACCCACTTAAGCCGTTTGTGGTAGAGACTGATGCTAGTGATAAAGCAATTGGTGCAGTACTTCTTCAGGAGGGAAGACCTGTAGCTTTTGAAATAAGAAGTTAGATAGAGCTCCACAGAATTATTCTGTATATGAGAGAGAGCTTTATGCCATAATTCACGCTTTACAAAAGTGGAAGCACTATCTATATGATGCCGAGTTTGAAGTAGTTTTTGACCATGAGAGTATCAAATGGTTTACTACTCAAACGGACTTGAAGGGCCGTAAAGCTAGATGGGCAAAAATCTTTCAAGATTACGATTGTAAGCTACAATATCGCAAGGGGCGATATAATGTAGTAGCGGATACACTAAGTTGGATGCCTCATATTAATTCACTTGCTTTCACGAAAATAAAGAGTGGATTTTTGGAGTTAGTATGTGGCAACTGTGCACAAGATCAATCATATACTAAAGTGTGGAGTGCAGTTTTAAAAAGGGATCCCTCACACTCACATGTCTCTATATAGCCAGACCAACATGTCTCTACACGCGCAGATAAAGGCTCCAATCCACAGAGCTCCACCCCTACTCAGGAAGAGCTTAAGCAATGGAAGAAATTTTCCATTGATGATGGCTACTTACTCCAAAAAGGTAAGAGTATGTGTGCCAAACGACTCAGACACTAGGTGCCAAATCTTATTTGTGTGTCATGATAGTCCAAGTGCTGGTCATCTAGGTATTCATAAGACGTATGCCTTAGTTTGACGGAAATTATATTGGCTGGGCTTACATCATGATGTTCAAGAGTACGTACTAAATTGCCAACAGTGCCAAGTTAATAAGGCAGAGCGCCTCAAGGTAGGTGGCCTTTTACATCGTTTAGAGATTCCACAAGGTAAGTGGAAGTGTATCTCTATGGATTTTGTAGTAAGACTACCTACTGCAAATCGTGGCCATGATGCCATATGGGTAGTTGTAGACCGTCTCACAAAGATGGGTCGATTCCTTCCTAGTAAGACTATGGTTAAGACATCGGAATTAGCACGGCTATTTGTAGAGCATATATATAAACTCTACGGTCTTCCAGATAGTATCATTAGTGACAGAGATCGAAAGTTCGATAATCACTTCTGGAGAGCTGTGTTTCAAAAGTTGAAAATTAAACTTAATCTAAGTACGACTGATCATCCAGAAAAGATGGTCAAACCAAAATAGTTAATCAAGTACTAGAGGATATGCTAAGAGCGTATGTAAGAAAGAAGAAAATCAATTGGGAAGACTACTTACATATATTGGAATTTTCTTATAATAGTTCAAAGCATGTGACTACTGAGGCGGTCCGCGGCGGGCAACAAGAAGAGAAACCTCTAGACACCCTTCAAGGCTCCCGTGCTGCTCAATGGGGCTGGGACACAACACAACACAAACCAAAACAACAAACCCACAGCCAAATCCCAACTACACAAGGGGCACCACCTAGTTTAAGAGCGAACTAGGACGCAAAAGAGGAGAATCGTTAGAGCAACCCACAAACAAGCAAGGAATTTACACTAACCCTAACACCAATGGAACACTCTCACACACTAAAACACGAGAGAGAGAGAGAGAGAGAGAGAGAGAGAGAGAGAGAGAGAGAGAGAGAGAGAGAGAGAGAGAGAGAGAGAGAGAGAGAGATGGTGTACAACTTAGCTTCAACTTTATATTTTGCACAAAAAGGAACTTAGAGCTTGCGAAATCAAGTGACAAGATTTGGTTATAGCATCACTAGCACATTGTCTTAGGGTTATGGGAGCCCTCTCACCATCCACCCTCTTACAATGGTAGCCAAACAATAGCCAATGAATCACAAGCAACAAAACAACAACCTTCAATGAAACAAGTCACCTTATGAAGCTGAATGAGTTTGCCAAGCCAAATTGGAGGAGAAGCGTGAGCCTTTGGACATGAATTGCACCCAAAACTACCAATTCATTGATGTTGGGGTAGATACAACAATGGTAGGAAGAATATCTTCTACTCGCACTCACTCAAACTAGCTCAAGCTTTTCTATGCACCAAGGTGATGGTGTATAGAAAGCTTACTCTCTCTTTACAACCAAGATAGAACTGGCGTGTGGTACGCTCAATCTAGTGTGCAATGGTATAGTGATGTCTTTTACAAGGAGGAATGGGTTCTATTTATAGGTTTTAGAAGCCTTGATTAGGATTAAGCCTAATCAATTTTATTAGGAAAGATCAAGGATTATGAATTTCAAATGAGAATGGGGTCTCTCTTTTCTCTTGAGTCACATGGATGTGGGCTCAAGTAAGAGAATTATTGATGTGGTGAAAGGAGAGAAACTTCCATGGGAGTGAGTGAATTTGTTTTACTTGTGCGGTTGCCTACTCCATATGTTGATAGTGTGGGTGCATTTTTACAAGAGAAGTTAGTTGTTAGTGGTAATAATCACTAGAATTGTTAGTGATACATTTACAATGGGTAGGATGAGTTGATTTGAGGAAGGAAGAGGGGTGAATTAAAAGAGAATCATTGAGATGGTGAAGCTTTGAAGAAGCTTGAACTCACCCTTGTGTAGATTGTGGAAAAAATGACCGCTGGTCTTCTTCTTCTTCTTCGCTTCTTTACGCCGCCGCCACGGTTGACCACCACGATGAAAAGAGGATTTGTTGATGAAAAATCCTCAATTTGCAGAAGTTATCATGGTTAAGATGCTGAATTTTAGATATTTTTAGGAGAGGTAAATGAAATTGTAACATAGAAGCAATAGAGAGAGACATGGAGAGGGTGTATGTATGTAGAGGTTCATAAAAGAACTATAGGGATGAGAGAGAAGGGTAATGGTGAAGAGGGTGGGAGAAGCCATGGAAATTGCAGGTTTGAGTGAGGGAAGGAGAGGGAGGGATGTGTAAGAGTGAGTAGGTGTGTGGAAGGGTGAGAGAAGACTAAGGGCTACTTGTGAGAAAAGTGGGCAGACTGGGGTCCACTCAAAAAATCATAGCTCACTTCTGGTAGCTCCAAAAATCATGAAAAAATTTGAGGTGATTATTCAGAGCGTGGGCTACATTTTCTCTTTTGACCATTGCTCCAAATTCAGAGTGGAAATAGGTGCCAAAATTCTCACCAAAAAGCCTGTTTTTATGCTTGCAAAAGTCTTTTAGTGGCCCCCTCCTTTGTTGAATTTGTACAATGCATCCAAGAGTGAGCCCCTCCTTTGTCATATTATAATAAAAAGCATCCAAGTTGCCCTTGACCCATGCATGGAGGAGGATTATTGGTGAATAAAGAAATATATACATGGTGGGACTAGTGTATGGACTATTCATGGACTTTAGCTCAATGAGCACATGGTGTTAGAATAATGAGTAAAAATAATAATAAAAATATGGAGGAGTTATGGATATGGAAAGATATTGGAATCATATGATATGGTCAATTATTTTGGGTGAAAGAGGAAAAGGTATGCAAGTAAATAATATAATAAACGTAACCAATGAGTAGAAATCAATTTTTTGTTTTCACGAGGGTGAGGGTGAAAATGTGGGAGTGATTTGTATAAAGGAAAAACATGAGGTTAGAGTATGTACATATTGGCAAAAAATATAATTATGGTGTAAGAGGATGAAAGAAGGTGTACATAGGTTTAATAAAACACACACCTAAGTAGAAATATTTAAATAAAATACCAAAATAATTATGAAAAATCCCTATATTTAGGCCATATATACAATGAAATATTTACACACGAAGAGGCCATAATATACTTTTATTTTTTTTATTTTTTTATTTTTTTGGCTCAACTAGCCCAGTGACTAGCTAGCTGAGGGTTTTTAAGAAGATATGGGAAAAGCCCCCTAACTCACACACACCTATGTACAGTGAAATGGTAGGGATAGCCATAGCGTTTGGGTGAATTTGGTAGGGTGGAGTAACTTACTATGGCAATTATGGAGAGCCGAAAAACGGCTATCATTAGCCCTCCCCCAGGATGATGGTATATTCTTGTACCATCATAGAGCATCTTTTCCAAAGAGAGTGCTTCAGAGTCCTTGACGAAATCTTCATTGTTTGGCCCCTCAGAATTTTGGCTGGAGTTACACTCATGCTTCATGTAACAATACTTACATGAGACAGCGACCTTTGGATAGATCTTTGGTAGATCCTTTGGTAGAAGGCGACTCAAATAGGGCTTCAAGCGATACCCGTTTACCTTCCTGGGGTGCTCTTCACCATTCAAGTCCATAAGCTGATAGTAACTAGAATTGAAAGCCTTCTTGACTATGTATAGCCCTTGCCATCTAGTTTCAAACTTGGCATCAAAACGATTGTCAAGTCGATTGTCATACCTTAGCACAAGCTCTCCTTCCTTGATACCTTTGTCCTTCAGTTTCTTGTCGTGCATTTCTTTCGCTTGTGTGGCTTTCCTCTTGTAGCACTCATATGTTGCTTCTCTTTTCCACTCAAGCTCCACTAACGTAAGAAGTCGATGCATCCATACCTCTTGATCATCTTGTGCTCCTTTGCCATGAAGTCGCATTGTTGGAATGTTGAGCTCGATAGGCTGCAAAGCCTCGTGACCATAGACCAAGTGAAATGGTGTGAACTCCGTGGCTTCCCTATATGTGGTTCGATATGCCCACAAGGCACCATCCAAGAAGTCATCCCATAATTTTTTCTTGTTTTGCACCATCTTTCTAATGATTCCTGCAATGACACCATTAGCCTTCTCCACCAAACCATTTGACTGTGGGTAGTATGGTGTGCTATGACGATGTAGAATATGAAGCTCTTCACAAACTTCTGTGAGCAAGCCCTTCCTAAACCTTGGACCATTATCAGAAACAATCTCCAAAGGTGTGCCAAATCTGCAACAAATGTGATTGTACACAAACTTGCTAACTGTCCTCTCATTCACTCTTGCCACACTTTGAGCTTCCACCCACCTAGTCATATAGTCTACAGCCACTAGAATGTAGAGTTTACCATTTTTTGTCCTAGGCAGAGGACCCATAGCATCAATGCCCCACTTTTCAAAGGGTCCATTTGCAAGCACTATTTGCCTCGGGCCATGCACCAACCTTCTATTTCCATTTATCTGACAATTGTGACAGCTTTTACACCAATGTTGAACATCTACATGCAAGCTTGGCCAAACATACCCCGCAAGCAAAATCTTCTTCACAGTTGACTCTTGGACAAAATGACCACCACATGCCTCTTCATGCAAACCTTTTAGAATGGCTGGAATTTCCTCGATAGTTGGTACTCTTCTGCACACTTGATCCTTCCCTCTTTGATAGAGGGAGCCTTCTAGGAAGAGATAGAAACTTTCCTTCTTCATGAGTGTCCTCTTCTGAGCCTTCGTGAAGTCTAGTGGAAACTCACCCTCCAAAATGTAGCCAATGACTCCAATCCCTGGTATCTCGGTTGCTTGACAGCTGCTGCCACCATGATGACCCGCACTTCTCTCTCAACACATGTAACTGCTTGTTGTGCAAGTAAATCGGCATCTTCATTTTGTTTCCTCGGAATATGATATAGTTGCACTTCTTCAAACTGATTAAACATCCTACGAATGGCATGAACTTTTGTCCTTAAGCTTTCATTCTTGCATGCCCAAATGCCTAAAATCTGTTTAACAATGAGAAGTGCATCTCCCTTTACCATGAGACGTTTTATCCCTTGGCCAATGCACATCTTCAAACCATGAAGTAGTGTGTCGTATTCTGCTTCATTGTTGCTAGTTGAACCTAGTAGATTAACCTTCTCTTTCATGACCACCTCTCCACTTGGGTTGAGCAACACTAGCCCTCACCTTGCTTTCCCTGTGGCTCGTCAAAAAGCTCCATCAAAGAACAAGGTAAAAGCATTGGGAATACTTTTTGGTGGTGGCAATGGTAGGGTCTTTACTTGAGGCACCTTAATTTCCTTCTCATGTACCCTATAAGTGAGAATCCCTGCCAATTGTGCACGCACACTATCTTCTACCTTGAAAGAGTATTGGAACTCTTGCAACTCCATAATCCACTTGGAGATCCTAGTACTAAGATTCATTTGAGATGACACCCAAGGGAACAAATTTTCTGCAGTGAGAATTACAAAAGGTTTTGGTAGCAGGTAGGATCTAAACTTTCTCACCGCAAACATGAGAGAAAGCATCATGAGTTCTGCTTCTGTGTAGTCTCTCTCCAAAGCATTCATGACCCTACTAGCAAAGTAGATGGGTCGCATCCTTGTACTATAGGGATCTTGTTGTAACAAAACTGCACCAATTCTTTCTTTCCCAGCACTAGAGCTAACAAAGAATGTGTACTCCCAACAAGGAGGCATGAGTGTTGGTAGCTCTGACAAAATGACTTTAATGTTACAAAAATACTCTTCAAGCTCATCAGACCATGCAAATTCTACTTGTTGCGTCAACTTTTGCAAAGGATGAAGCAACTCCGAGGCTAAGTGAATGAAGCGTGACATATACTTCACCTTCTGAATGAAAGAGATGACCTCCTTAAGACTCTTCGGTGATGGGAGCTCAATAAGAGCCTTTGCCTTTGAAGGATCCACCTCAATGCCTTTATAGGAAACCTTGTGACCGAGCAAGATCACTTCATCCTCACCTATGTGGCACTTGTCGGGGTTGAGTTGACCTCCAATGCCGTAGAGCTTCTTTAAACCTTCTTCTACCCTTTGTAGATGCTATGATTTTGAGCTATAAATGCAGAAATCATCAATGAACACCCTAATTGACTTTCCAAAGAATGCTTGAAACACCATGTTCATGAAACGTTGGAATGTTGTATGAGCATTTGTCAGACCAAATGGCATGAATCTAAAAGCATAACAACCCCAAGGAGTGATAAAGGTTGTTTTCAATTGATCTTCCAATGCGATACCTATTTGAAAGTAGCCTGAGTAGCCATCACACACAGTGTACTTCTCATGACCAGCTACCTCATTTAGTATCTCATCCTGAAATGGGAGGGGAAAGTGATCTCTTTTTGTTGCCTCATTGAGTGGACGGTAATCCACACACACCCTCCACTTTCCGTTTTTCTTAGGAGTGACAACAACGGGAGAGACCCACTCTGAATTCTCCACTGGATAAATGAAATGTGCTGCTAGAAGCTTTCTTACCTCCTTGAGTAAAGCCTGGTCCTTGATGACTCCTAGCCTTCGTAGCTTCTGAGCCTTAGGTGTGGCCTCTGGCTTCAACTCAATTTTGTGTTGAACAGCATCTACTCCACGCACATCGGTGTAGTCTTTAGCAAAAAGCCTAGGAAATTTCCTTAGCACACATTTGAACTCCTCTCTTTCATCCTTTGTAAGTGTTGTAGATAGCATACCTTCTAGCATTCTTTCATCTTCCACTTTTTGGTTCTCTTGGGAACCTACCTCCTCCAAACCTTGACAAGAGGTCTCTTGGTTGGTTAGCTTAAACCTTACCCCCATGACTTCGATGGAAGACTCCTCTTCAGTAATGCTGCCGCTACTTTCTTCTTCTGAAGTGTTATCGGTCCAACCTTCTTCCGTCTCACTTTGAGATGATTCTTCATGGAGCTCCTCTTGGCGTTGCTCCTTCATGTCAAAGACAACCTTCTTATGATTGTCGTTCCTGCAAATTAGCTTTCCACTCTCCCAATCCTGTAAAGCTCGCATTTTCATTAGCCATGGTCTCCTTAGGATAAATGGGTAACCATTTCCTTTGGTAGACATGACATAGAAATCCACTGCCTTCTTAATGCCAAAGGCCTCCACAAAAACATTTTTACAAATGCCTACGCACCTAGCCTTGCTATTGTTTGCCATCTTGACCTTAATTTCAGGTGTCTCATGGATGTGCATGCCTAGTTTTTGCATGAGTCCCTCTGTCATGATGCAAATTTGTGCACCCCCATCCACTAGACCTTTCCTAACCAATCTCCCTTTTATGTAACAATCTAGCACATGTGTAATGTCCTCATTCATTTCAGCTTGTGCAATTTTTACAACAGGCACATTCTCTTTTACCTTTCTCTAAGTGCTAACTGCCCTTGTTAAATCCCTCCTAACTTGTGGACATAATGCAAGAAATTGAGGCCATGAGATATAAGGACCCTTACCTCTCATGTCTTCCAACAGGTTGTATGGAGCCATTCCATGTCCAAGAGGAAAGTCTTGGAGGTTGATACGACGTCGAGTCCTCTTAGCTTCCTTGGTCTCCTTTGCCTTCTTTTCTCGTCCATGGTCACTTTGTGATGTAACTCCTTCTTTCTCCTTACCTTTCCCTCGGCCACGCTTAATGCCATTTGCTTCCATGTCAACCTCTCTTGAATTTGTCACCTCTACCACATGCACGTTTGGGTCTGGAAAAGGTGGAACTCCTTCCACTCCTTGTGGAGGTGGTCTTGCTCCATTTGGCCTTTGTATAAGCCGTTGTTGTTGACTAGTTCCTTCACCTGCATTCATCACTGGGTAATTCAAGTTAGGTCTCCCTGGCTCCCCACGGGGCCAAGGACAATTATACATCCCATGTCCAGACTCACTGCAATTCCAACATTGCAAGACTCTCCTAGGTCGTGGGTCTCGCTCTTCAGACTTCTTTGCTTGTCCCTTTGGACCTACATCTTGTGCAAGGTGAATTGACAAGTTGCTTAAAGATTCATTTAACTTCTCAATCACTTCCGCCGTTACCTCAGGAAGCTCCTTACATGTTGATGCTTGTGACTTACCTTTGGGTCTAAGACCTTCTATTGGAACCTCCCCCCTTAAGCACTTGAGTTTCCTATATTTCTCAGCAGCCCTAGTTTCAGCTGCATCAAAGGTAGCAGGTGCACCCGCCTCAACTTTTACCTTAAGGTCAGGAAAGAGTCCGGCTATGAACCTCTCCTTCTTTAGAAATTCTGCACCATCACCACGGTTAGCAACATTTCGTATCCATAGAGCCCAAAGACGTAGGAACTCTTGCTTGTACAAGTAGTAGTCATCTAAGTCTTTTTGCTTATGAGAAACAATGTCTTGCCATAATTTCTGAGTGTTTTGGGGATCAAAGAAGTATTTCTTGAAACGATTCAAAACTTCCGTGTAATTCCCTTTAACTTCCTCAAGCAAAGAGTCAAACCAAGTGCTAGCATCTTTCCTAGGGACCACCTCAAACATTTCTACACGTTCTTGATGAGTTACTATCCTCTTGATACGGCAAAACATCTTGAAATTCGCTAGAAATAATTCTGCATCCTCTCCAGGCTCTCCAAAGAAAAGAGGATATCCAGACATTTGGCGTTGGCTCTCCATTGAATTGATTTCAAAGTGACGCGTTTTTGTTTTTTCTTTCTTTAAAAGATTTACACAATAATATTTTCTAAATTGCAATCTATTCTACAACAAAATAAAACTATTCACATCAAATGACCTATGATAATCAATAAGAGGTAGAATGACAGGGTTTGGTGACGCGAGAATTTCTCCTACTCTTTGGGCACCAAACATGAATACCATACGTTGTTGAAAATGGATTTTTCTACTAATTGCAATGTTTACTCTAATGTGTGGAGTGAAATGAAAGGGAAAAACCTGTATTCCTGGGCCATTATCCATGGTCTATGCATGACCTAATTCTTAAAACAAAACAAAAATATAGACGTCCAAACTAAGGTCGTACCTAATGAGAGGCAAAATAAAAGGATTTACTGATGCGTTTATCTCTACCTACCTAAGAGGACCTAAAATTCTACGAATTACTCGCTGAAATTGCAACTTAGTACTAACAATTATGTGTACCTTTTGCCTTGCAATGGGAATGAAGGGATCATACAAATTCTCGTGATTCATGCAAGCTACTTGATTATGCTAAAGGTTGAGCCTTCACAAAACATACACAAGCCTGTCCTCAGTGGGGGCACCAAAATTGAGGCGGTCCGGGGCGGGCAACAAGAAGAGAAACCTCTAGACACCCTTCAAGGCTCCCGTGCTGCTCAATGGGGCTGGGACACAACACAACACAAACCAAAACAACAAACCCACAGCCAAATCCCAACTACACAAGGGGCACCACCTAGTTTAAGAGCGAACTAGGACGCAAAAGAGGAGAATCGTTAGAGCAACCCACAAACAAGCAAGGAATTTACACTAACCCTAACACCAATGGAACACTCTCACACACTAAAACACGAGAGAGAGAGAGAGAGAGAGAGAGAGAGAGAGAGAGAGAGAGAGAGAGAGAGAGAGAGAGAGAGAGATGGTGTACAACTTAGCTTCAACTTTATATTTTGCACAAAAAGGAACTTAGAGCTTGCGAAATCAAGTGACAAGATTTGGTTATAGCATCACTAGCACATTGTCTTAGGGTTATGGGAGCCCTCTCACCATCCACCCTCTTACAATGGTAGCCAAACAATAGCCATTGAATCACAAGCAACAAAACAACAACCTTCAATGAAACAAGTCACCTTATGAAGCTGAATGAGTTTGCCAAGCCAAATTGGAGGAGAAGCGTGAGCCTTTGGACATGAATTGCACCCAAAACTACCAATTCATTGATGTTGGGGTAGATACAACAATGGTAGGAAGAATATCTTCTACTCGCACTCACTCAAACTAGCTCAAGCTTTTCTATGCACCAAGGTGATGGTGTATAGAAAGCTTACTCTCTCTTTACAACCAAGATAGAACTGGCGTGTGGTACGCTCAATCTAGTGTGCAATGGTATAGTGATGTCTTTTACAAGGAGGAATGGGTTCTATTTATAGGTTTTAGAAGCCTTGATTAGGATTAAGCCTAATCAATTTTATTAGGAAAGATCAAGGATTATGAATTTCAAATGAGAATGGGGTCTCTCTTTTCTCTTGAGTCACATGGATGTGGGCTCAAGTAAGAGAATTATTGATGTGGTGAAAGGAGAGAAACTTCCATGGGAGTGAGTGAATTTGTTTTACTTGTGCGGTTGCCTACTCCATATGTTGATAGTGTGGGTGCATTTTTACAAGAGAAGTTAGTTGTTAGTGGTAATAATCACTAGAATTGTTAGTGATACATTTACAATGGGTAGGATGAGTTGATTTGATGAAGGAAGAGGGGTGAATTAAAAGAGAATCATTGAGATGGTGAAGCTTTGAAGAAGCTTGAACTCACCCTTGTGTAGATTGTGGAAAAAATGACCGCTGGTCTTCTTCTTCTTCTTCGCTTCTTTACGCCGCCGCCACGGTTGACCACCACGATGAAAAGAGGATTTGTTGATGAAAAATCCTCAATTTGCAGAAGTTATCATGGTTAAGATGCTGAATTTTAGATATTTTTAGGAGAGGTAAATGAAATTGTAACATAGAAGCAATAGAGAGAGACATGGAGAGGGTGTATGTATGTAGAGGTTCATAAAAGAACTATAGGGATGAGAGAGAAGGGTAATGGTGAAGAGGGTGGGAGAAGCCATGGAAATTGCAAGTTTGAGTGAGGGAAGGAGAGGGAGGGATGTGTAAGAGTGAGTAGGTGTGTGGAAGGGTGAGAGAAGACTAAGGGCTACTTGTGAGAAAAGTGGGCAGACTGGGGTCCACTCAAAAAATCATAGCTCACTTCTGGTAGCTCCAAAAATCATGAAAAAATTTGAGGTGATTATTCAGAGCGTGGGCTACATTTTCTCTTTTGACCATTGCTCCAAATTCAGAGTGGAATAGGTGCCAAAATTCTCACCAAAAAGCCTGTTTTTATGCTTGCAAAAGTCTTTTAGTGGCCCCCTCCTTTGTTGAATTTGTACAATGCATCCAAGAGTGAGCCCCTCCTTTGTCATATTATAATAAAAAGCATCCAAGTTGCCCTTGACCCATGCATGGAGGAGGATTATTGGTGAATAAAGAAATATATACATGGTGGGACTAGTGTATGGACTATTCATGGACTTTAGCTCAATGAGCACATGGTGTTAGAATAATGAGTAAAAATAATAATAAAAATATGGAGGAGTTATGGATATGGAAAGATATTGGAATCATATGATATGGTCCCTCCTTGAATTATTTTGGGTGAAAGAGGAAAAGGTATGCAAGTAAATAATATAATAAACGTAACCAATGAGTAGAAATCAATTTTTTGTTTTCACGAGGGTGAGGGTGAAAATGTGGGAGTGATTTGTATAAAGGAAAAATATGAGGTTAGAGTATGTACATATTGGCAAAAAATATAATTATGGTGTAAGAGGATGAAAGAAGGTGTACATAGGTTTAATAAAACACACACCTAAGTAGAAATATTTAAATAAAATACCAAAATAATTATAAAAAATCCCTATATTTAGGCCATATATACAATGAAATATTTACACACAAAGAGGCCATAATATACTTTTATTTTTTTTATTTTTTTATTTTTTTGGCTCAACTAGCGCAGTGACTAGCTAGCTGAGGGTTTTTAAGAAGATATGGGAAAAGCCCCCTAACTCACACACGCCTATGTACAGTGAAATGGTAGGGATAGCCATAGCGTTTTGGTGAATTTGGTGGGGTGGAGTAACTTACTATGGCTATTATGGAGAGCCGAAAAACGGCTATCACTACAAGGTTTAGTCCATTTATGCTTTTATATGGATTTCAACCTAGATCACCCGTTTTGGTGGAGTTGGCTAAGGAGAAGATACAATAAGCGAATGATTTTCTCCAAGACCATTTTTACATGCTTTGAGTTGCTCGACAGAATGCTAAGCAAGCTCACGATCGATATAAGAAGTGTGCAAATGAGCATCATCGTCTTGCTACTTTCAAAGAAGGAGACAAGGTTTTCCTCAAAGTTACGGAGCATTCAGAAAGTCTGAAGATGGGAAAAGTTGCTAAACTTTCACCACGCTATTGTGGACCGTTTACCATTCTCAAACGTATAGGTCAAGTGGCCTATAAGTTAGCTCTTCCAGAGCACTCACAAGTTCATCCTGTTTTTCATGTTAGCCATTTACGAAAACAGTTGGGACAGAATGATAGTGTCATTGACACAGGTGTGTTAGTTGACCTTATCAAACTGCCAAGCATCCCTCATGAGCCCAAAAAGATTTTGGATTCTCATGAGCTTTGCATTAGACATCATGTCAGACCAGAGGTGTTGGTAAAATGGATAGATAGACTTGAAGAAGGTTCTACATGGAAGCATGTCTCCGCACTTAAGAAACATTTTTCTACGTTCGATTTCGAGGACCAAAACGATTCTCCAAGAAGGGGGGGGGGGGGGGTAATGTAAGGACATGGGTCCTATGGGCAAGGCCATCGGCACGGCCGAAGAATGTGTACGCTAAGGGGAGGCTATAAGATAGCACGGTTGGGTGGAGACTAGCACACACATTACCACCACCCTTTCAACTTCATACCTTTGCAATGCTTCAAGATCAACAAAGAGGTTGTTACGCTCGTTATACTTTACCTCTCCCCCCCCCCCTCCCTCCCCTTGCCTATGAATGTTGCTTCAGTATGGAATGGTGATCCAAGTTTCTCAAACACCTCATCGCTTACGTGTCGACGTGCAACCTTTACATGTGATGGGTTTGGAATAAATGATCCTCTCTGTAATTTATTTTGAGACTTTTTAATTAGCTAATGATTTGAAGAGAGCCCTCTATCCCATCTGCAAGATTCCACTCTCATCAAATATTTCTTGCACTTCCATTGGCTCCATCTGATTCTCCTTCATGAAGGAGGTAAGGAGCCTCCCTTTCAATTGATCAAATTTCTTCTGAGTTATCATCTCTTGAACTGCATGTTTTGGAACTAGATGATTGTAATGCACACCGACATTGGAACCTACTCCGTTTGAGTTTGGATGTAGCAAAGTTCTGCAATGAAAGCACCATGCGTCATGATAAGTAATAAGAAAGTGTAAATCATATATTTGATACAAAAGCAAAACCAAAATTTGAGCTACCTTAAGGCTCGTATTTGTTTTTCCAGGCTGCGAATACCAATCTTCATATTCTTTATGCTACATTGATCTTGTTTTGTTTCTTGACTCCCAAGCACGGTGTATTTCAGACACAAACTTGTGATCTTCTTCTCAAGGATATGGATCTTCTTCTTAACACTAGAATGGTAATAGGACACTTTTGTGTCCTGTTAAGTGACCATTTTGCTTGAATTATATGAAGAGTATGAAAATGAATTTCTAGGTGCTATTTATCCACAAAGTTGCCTTATGAGCTGAAAAAAACTTAGCATTTTTTTGGAGTATCGATCTCACCATTAACCTTACTCTTGCACAACATTTTTGAACCTAAACTGTGTGAAAAAACGGGTCTTGTTTTTGGCTTTTTTTCAATTTTTGGCAACTATACCACTCTAAACTTTATGTTTGTGAGGTTTAGATAGCTAGAAATTAGGCCTTCATAGTTTTCAACATGTTTTGATGCTTGTAGGGAGAGCTAAGTGTTAAAATTGAAAGTTATGACCAATTTACAAGAATTGCATAATCCTGTTTTTTGGCCAAAATTAGCACTTTTATAAATTTTTTGGTGGCTTTCTTGATATCCAAATTCAATTTTGATTGTGTAAGTGTAATGTATAACATAAAGCTAATCTTCCTTGAGTTTTGGGGGACCTAATATGCTATATAGCATAGTATATGATGATGGTTGAGTTTTTTGATTTGCTGAAGAATACGATACATTTTAGAGTAGCAAGTATAACTTTCTCAATACTGCTGTTTTCTTAGGCCAATTGTGTGTAATTTGTAGGTAGTAACCATATCTAATCATAGACTACAAACTTGGCTAGATATTGAGTAGTTTCTATGGGTTTCTAGAGGTCATAATGGTAAACCCAGTTTTTTCATGTTTGCTGTATTTAGCACTTTATCATTGCCCCCAAGGTTCCAATTGTAAGAGATCCATTATCCTTTTGACATGCTCCATGGCTCCTTTTGAATCCAAAGGCCCAAAGGCAACTACGAAAACGTGTATATAGTATCTGTATTGAGCGTGACTATAGAAACTTTGATGATAGGTCCGCAGAATGGCAAAAATGTAACTTTTTTGTACCTATTTTTTTGCCCAAAAAAAATTTAGTGAGGTAAAAGCAACCATATGTTTTGGTCACCAACCCATTGAAGTTAACGGGGCATTTTATCTCAGGTCCTACAAAAATCCCCACTCTTATTTATATGCAATCAACCGTAAGAAATTGTTGTTTTAGGCAAAATGCACTGGTCCATCAACTTTGGAGGCTTGTAGTGACCAAGGGATGAGAAAAATTAAAATTTTCTCATTTTTTTCATATCTAGTAGTTATTCAACTATAAGCTCATGAAAGGATTTTTCAAAATGAGTGGATCTACTATGGTTTTGGAATTTCTTCCCAAAACCCTGAAAGGACACTTTTATGTCCTGTTAGGTTACCATTCTAGTGTTAAGGCTGTGGATTGTCTCTTTGTTTGATGAAATCTTCTGAATGCATGCTTCATTAAGTTTCTTCAGCTGCATGTTCTCCATCACTACGAGGTTTATTTGATTTTTTGCATTCAATCCTCGCATTTCCAAATGTTCAGTGTATCCCAGTAGCCCATCCTTGCCATTTCCTATGAAATGTAAAAGGTTAGTGATATTAGCAAAGGGAGGTGGCACATTTGTTGAAGGATACTTTGGGTAAATATACCTATCAGTCCACAAATCCAAATGACGTTCCTTGTTTTTCCTTCTAAGTTCTTTCTCCCATTGGGATAAGAAAGACTCATTCCTACATTTTTGCAATGGTGCATACTCTTGCAATACATCAACATGAAGATGATCTGAAGGATTTGAGGATTGCAAGTTCAAATTGGTGTTTTCATCACTAAAAGAAGCGTTGTCCACTCCTATGACTAACGACATATCTCAAGTTTTGGCAGCAAAGGCTTAGAAGCTCGCGTTTGAAATCACTGTACTCCCGTGTTTAAAGTTGATAGAGTTCATGTAGCTTATGTTTTTGGAGGGAATGCTTGTAAATTGGTGCTTCAAATCATTAGTCATATGGTTATTGTGAGGTCCCCAACCCCGGGAAGATTTGGGGCGACTTGATAGATGGCCTTCCTTTATTCTCCTTTTTCATTGGACGAGTTTCCACAAAGAAGAGATACGAGCAACAGAAGAGAGGAAGTCCTCTATCCATCGTTTACATGGTTATAAGGGTCATACGTCATAAGCCAGGTCGATAAATTAAGGATTCTAATGAAAAATAATTCCTAACATAAGGATGAAATCTCATTGACATATTTAGAATCCATAAACAATGCCTCTTTCCCCACGTTGGTGCAGCCATATTTGGTCGACCCAGGGAGAAGCCAATAGCAGGTGTGTGGAAATCAATAGCATGATGGGGGAATGCTTGAACAGTTGCTAGATGTAGATTGCGGCAAATGTGATTGGGATGTGTATGCCAGATGTGGCTCTTAATTGGTCAAAAGCAATTCAGAAGCTTTGCCAAAAAGGGTGAGTGGGTATCGTCAAGTGGTGGTGCCATGGTGTATGCAGAGCGGGTGCTCAAGCTGGGCAAGCTGTTCAAACCTTTTTGCGAGCTTGAAGGTCGTTATTTGGCAACTCTTCAATTGGGTGACATAGCAATCATACCACTCTCGGTGTGGTGCTTTTGGTCCGAGATCTATTGTGCAGAGAGTTGTATCCGATTGCCGTCCATGAACCGTAGACAGTGCAAGAGGAGTTTTTTTAAAAAAAAATTTATGGGCATCATGTGGTGTGAGATTGGCTGGCGAGCATTGCCATAGGAAGCTGAGCAACAGTTCTTTTAATATCATCCATTCAAGTCGACCATGGCGGGCGTGTGTAACAAGGCCAAGCTAGAGATTTTTTTGGCTAAAAAACCATTGGAAAAAATGAATACGAGGGTGGTGCTACTGCAGCACATTGCAGGTTGCATGGGAAAGTCGCCATCTGGAGGGAGTCGCCACTTGCAAGGAGGAGCTGGACTTAATACAGGGCCTGAATTGGTAAGTGGGAGCCCTTGAGAGCTGGGAAGGGAGAAGGCAGTGCATGGGACGCCGAGGGGAGGGGGCGGCAAGGACTTCAAGGGGGGCTACAGGGCAGCGCCATATTTGGCTGGGAGGTAAGCATGGTGAGATGCCGTTTACGATAGGCAGGAGAGGATCAAGGGCGAGCTGCAGACTGCAGGGGCGGCCAACTGGCTGCAGTTGGATAGCGAAGGGGCGAGCAAGGCCGAGAGCATGAGAGGGAGGAACTTCACCAGAAGCATGGCTTGCAGGTTGGGGTGCTAGCAAGAGGGTGATGCTTCAATAGCTGGGCAAGAAGGTGATGTTGCAAGAACCAATCGAGGTGAGCTGTGGAGGCAAAAAGGGCAAGCAAAAAAAGAAGGGGTGGTCATCGAGAGGATGGAGGTTTGAAAGCTATGAGCATGAGGGTGTGAGGGACATAAATAGGATGCAGAGAGAAAGTTAAAAGAGGAATTAGGATCAAGAGGTGAGAAGCCATGACAATACAGGGCCTAGAGATGCCAAGTCTGAGAAGCCACATATGGCTGCAACGAGCATAGAAGGTGGGGCAGAGCAAGTGCTATAGAAAGGGAGCATTGCAGATGCTAAAATGGGGAGATAGAGAAGGCCAAGGTTTGCATTCCGGGAGTGAGCACTGCATCCATTGTGGATGCAGTAACGAGGAGCTCAGAAGAAATAGAAAGGAAAGGTGTTGTAAGGGGCTAATGTTGGGTGTTCAAGCAAGGGAATACATGGTAGCCACAACCTGCAGGAAATGGAGGGGAGGGCAACCCAAATGCTATGGTGATCGGGAAGCGAAGGGGAATAATTTTCTTGAGACCCATCATTATCCTTCCCTTTTTTGAAAGTTATTCCAGTGATATTTGCCTATGTTTATCCCCAAATTGTGTTAGTCTTCTCCCTCACTCTCATGTTTACTTGTTGATTAATTGTTTGCCAAAGTATATGTGAGCAAGGACGGGTGGTGTATGCAACAAAGATTGGAGTTGGTTGTAAAGCTAGTGCATGTTGTAGACTTAGAAAGTTCAAGGAAATATTGGTGTCTTTCGAAGATGTTGCAAGTGATGGTGTGTGAATATTGAATAGCATAAATCTAGGTGAGGGTGAGGTGATGGGTGCTATGATTGTATGCAGTTAAGGCTGGTTGGGTACGGGCTTGGGCATTGAATGTTTGCAGATCAGGAGTTTAGGTGTGTGTTTACTAGGGGATAGGGGTGCTGTGAGATCATTGGGCTATAGAGAGGCATTCACTGAGTGTGCTGGTGGTTTTCCCATTTCCCCCTTTCCATCTTGTGATGCCCCCACTGAGGATCCACTGATTGCTTCCTGACCAAGTGTTCGCGAATCAAGATGAAGCAGGAGTTTGGTCCAATGTTCAAAGGAGATGAAGATGCAGATGATTGGCTTGCCAATTTTGAGCTATTTATGCTGACAATACTGCGGATGCCAGGTGATGAAGCAAAGCTCCGGACTCTACCTTTGGTGCTGCGAGGTAAAGCAAAAGCTTGGTTTGATGGCTTAGAAGATGCACACAAGCATAATTGGATTGGATTTTGAGAGCACTTTCTACAAAGGTATCGAAAGGTGGTGTCGGCTTCAGAAGCAGATGCAAAGATCAAAGGTTTGCAATAGGACATAAGTGCAAATTTTGATGCTTTTGTTGATAGACTTGAAGCTTATTGGGGCGGTTTTGCGGCTGCTACCCAAGCAACAAATGGGGGATATTTTAAGCGGGAAAGGTTTCTATCTAGCTTGAATCCCTATGTTCGTGAGAGAGTGGACTATGAAGATCCAAGGACCTTTGATGAAGCTGTCAGAGTCGCCAGAGAAAAAAGTCGAAAGATGAAGAAGAAGATGGAGGCAGGATTGTTGCAGCCAGTAATCATGACAGCCAATGGACCCAGGCCCAAACAGATTGATGAGCATCAAGAGGTAAAGCTCCTTTTCTTATTGATATGAATGTGAAGCACGTGAAGCTGATGCCAGGCTAGAAAAGGTAGAAGAAGTGCCAATCAGGTCTCAAAAGATACAGAGGGGCATATTCAGAGTTCCACCTAGTTTGCTTCCTCAAGAGGACGAGGTGATAGAAGATATTAAAGAAGAGGTGTCAAGTCTAGAGCTAGCAACGAGGCTGACAACAAAGGTGCAAGAACTGGCAAGATCAGAAGAGGAGTCCGACATTTCTCATAGCTACAACAACAGTTTGGACACAGATAGCATGTGGGAGACAGAATCCATCTCTTCTAGGTATGAAAGTTATGATGTTTCTCATGTAGATGAAGTTGAGAAAGATGTATACGAGTCGCCTGCCAGCCAGCTAAAGGTCAAAGAGAAGTATAGTGTTACACCTTGTGTGAATTTTCCAGTCAAGCAGCCCTATCGAGTGTCTCGTGATGGTGAGTCCCTATTGGAGGAAGAGGTATGGTTTGATTGTGCATCCAACTTAATTGAAGAGCAGGTTGTTGAGGATGACTTGCAGGAGCTAGGAACAGAAGCAGTGGTAGGTCAAGTTGATTTGTCTATGCAGGGGGTGAGGCAACTTTGCCTTGATGGGCATGTCGAGGTGCACTTTGAAGTTTCGGAGTTTGTGTGTAGCCGTGGAGAGATAGCTCCGACAGATGACTCTATGGAAACTGGTATAGGTGCAACCTATAAGAGTGAGGCTCCATGCGAAGAGGAAGGTGCCACCAACCTTGCAGGTGATGAGGTATTTGATGAACAGGTTGAAGCTCTAGCAGGTCATGCTCTTAAGTTTGAAGAGTTGGTTTTGGTGCCAAGTTTAAAAGATGTGGATACAGGTATGCACGACAAACATGTTTGTCTGGCTATGCAGCAGGTGGAGGAAAATGGCAGGGTCTTGCTACTTCATGCAATGGATACATATGTTGTTCCAGGTTGCTTTGCAAGGGGTACTATGTAGGTCTCAGTGCTCATATGATAAAGATGATGATATGGAGAGTTCTCTAACAGATGACATGATAGCGGCTTGTGGTACTGGTGCTTCAAGTGTTCAAAAGTATGCTTATGGTTGGCACGAAGGCTTGTGGATGCAGGGTGACAAAGTTCCATGCTATGAAGAGCTGTTAGGGTGGCCTGTCTATTGGCCTACAAGTGTAAAGGAAGGCTTGAATATGAATGCTTTACAGGTGGATGGCCACGGCCATTGTTTTGTTTTTGATCCAGGTGGACTCTATGCCATGCTTGGGAAAGCGTTGAGCTTTCCATTTGATCCTGGAGGATGATACAACAGACAATCTTCTCTCTATATCTATCCTATCTATATAGACAGTATTCCTTATGCAGTCTATATATCTATGTTATAGCATTCTCTCTATACATACCTATTTTACCTAAATAATATTGTGGCTGAGCATGAATGCTCAACAAGGGGGTGGGCAATGATGGTGGAGCTAGATTTGGTCGACCCAGGGAGAAGCCAATAGCAGGTGTGTGGAAATCAATAGCATGATGGGGGAATGCTTGAACAGTTGCTAGATGCAGATTGCAGCAAATGTGATTGGGATGTGTATGCCAGATGTGGCTCTTAATTGGTCAAGCGCAATTTAGAAGCTTTGCCAAAAAGGGTGAGTGAGTATCACCAAGTGGTGGTGCCATGGTGTATGCAGAGTGGGTGCTCTAGCTGGGCAAGTTCAAAGCTTTTTGCGGGCTTGAAGGTCTTTATTTGACAAATCTTCAATTGGGTGACATAGCAATCATACCGCTCTTGGTGTGGTGCTTTTGGTCCGAGATCTATTGTGCAAAGAGCTGTATCCGATTGCTGTCCATGAACCGTAGACAGTGCAAGAGGAGGTTTTTTTTAAATTTAACGGGCATCATGTGGTGTGAGATCGGCTGGCGAGCATTGCCATAGGAAGCTGAGCAGCAGTTCTTTTAATATCATCCATTCAAGTCGACCATGGCGGGTGTGTGTAACAAGGCCAAGCTAGATATTTTTTTTGGCTAAAAAACCTTTGGAAAAAATGAATACGAGGGTGGCACTACTGCAGTACACTGCAGGTTGCATGGGAAAGTTGCCATTTGGAGGGAGTCACCACTTGCAAGGAGGAGCTGGACTTAATACAGGGCCTGAATTGGCAAGCGGGAGCCCTTGAGAGCTGGGAAGGGAGATAAGGCAGTGCATGGGATGCCAAGGGGAGGGGGCGGCAAGGACTTCAAGGGGGGCTACATGGCAGTGCCATATTTGGTTGGGAGGTAAGCATGGTAAGATGCCGTTTACGATAGGCAAGAGAGGATCCCATTTCCCCCTTTCCAACGTTTAAGAGGCACGGTTGCCATCCATAAACCATAAATATGATATGTGACTTAGTCTAAACTAACTAGTAATCTTGTGGCCATGTAGATTTGGGACATCTCGACTCTTGGCACAATGAGTCTTTAATTTCACTTCTCTTAATAAGAGGGAGTTGAGAGTTTCTTGACTTTCAAGACCACCCATCCTTGACTGGCAACCTGAGCCAATCCCCACTTTCCACCCCACACTTACACTTTTCATCCTGTTTTGTAATTACTACCACATTGTTTTATATATACAAACAACGTTTCTTAATCAATTCCAGACATAGATTCTTTTATACAGCCCTTCAAACAATACCAAAACAATTCAAACAAAGCCTAATAAAGACAGCCCTATAATTCAACAAAATAACTTTTTCAATTTCTCATGAGTTACCACTACCCGCGGACTTTGTCTGTTTAACCAATAGAGCCTTTGCAAAGGATTTATTCGCTAACCGCAAATTGTGCAACCTTCCCATCTTGCTAACCGCGAGGTATCCCGCTACCGCAAGGCATCCCGCTAACTGCAAGGAACAAAAAGAGAGCGGATAACCTCAGCTTACTCTTCGCTAACCGCGGAATTATCTCGCTAACCGCGAGACACAAAATATATTCTTCCAATAATTCTTCTTTTTAAATGATTCTTCAAACATGATCAACCAACTCTTCATATCAACCAATATCAACTTGTTAAACAATAACAATTTATCAAGCAATAACGATTTAGCAAACAGTGATAATCTATCAAAAAATCTTTCGCTATTCTATGAAAACATATGCTTGTTTCTTGTGATGGAATCACGTTTCTTGGATGGTTTAAGGAGATCCCTATGCTTAGCTTCCCTGGTCAACATGAATAGCAATGCAAAATTATAAATTTGTCTTACCGGATTAGCGACATGTTGGATTACCTCCCGTGTTTGAAGTTGGACGGCTTCGACTCCTTCCGCAACCAATACCTCCGCTTGAGCAACATTTAGAGTAGTTGATGCCTTCCTTTGCACCTTCCTTGGAGATGGAGCGACATGAGCATCCTTCGAGCTTCCAGTCACTCGCTTCGGGGCCATCGTATTGCGAAAGAGAAGAGAGAAAGTGAGAAAGAGAACTCAAGAATTTGAGAGGCAGCACGATGATGGTAGAGAAAGAAGTTGGAGATGGAGATGGTTTGGGGGTAAGAGCCTAAGGGAGAGAGGTTGAGGGAGAGAAGGTAACTCCGACGTCAAGGCAAGAGAGCTCCTGCTTCTGAGAGTGTGTGTTTGTGTGTCTTGAAAGTGAGGTGAGAGAGGTCTTTATATAGGCTTTCAAAGCCAGCTAAGAGTAGAGGAAAGCAAAGAGAGCTAAGTCTTCGTACGTTCGCGACTTTTTTTAAATTTTTTTAAATTTTGTGTTTTTTTTTGCGGTTACGGATTTTGATGCACGATTTCGGTTCTCCAATTTTAAAAGAATCTTGGCTTCCAAGACAAGAACTCTAAATTTAACTCCCCTCTCTTTCTTTTTTAAAATTGCTCTCTCTTTCCTAAAAGGTCAACTCCTATCTTTAGATACAGTCTTGAGGCTTAAGTTTCCCATCAACCTATTGTTTTCAAGTGAATAAGGGTCATAATTAGTAGTTCTGAAGTCCAATTTTCAATTCGATCGTTCCATTAGAATGCTCTTTGACTTAATAAAATGCAAACCTTGAATATTTGCAAAGTAAATGAAATACTATTATTGAAAAATGTTGGGTAGATTACAATTATTTAGATTCTTGACAAGAGAACGAAGGACAAGAAAAGAAGGCGGTGACTACCTAATAATGATGTCATTTTGACTGTTTGTTGGTGCAAAAAAGCATCACCTAAAATATACTATCTAACATTTTTATTTTATCTCTCTAAGATGACGTGGAACTTCTTATAGGGCCCAAAAGATAATTTACTTCTTACGCGGAACTTTTTACAGGGCTACAAACGGATGCGTGGAAAGCTCTGCAAAATACCAAAATAACATGCTGCAAGCCATAAAGGAACAAATCTACATACCTGACGACTCGCACAAATTCTTAATTGAGCTCAACACAAACAAAGAGATTCAGAGAGTGAGAGAGAGCGAAAGAGCACGTACAGATGCACCTCCTAGAGCGGAGCACTACATTGGCACTTCGAGAGAGAAGGGAAGAGAGGAGAGAAGAAAGAAAGAGGTGCTGGGTGCAATCTCCCCTTGTACAAGAGTGACCATTTCCCTCTTGCACACATTTACTTTATAGATTCTTGAATGGTCAAAGTGAGTACAAACTGGCTGGATGGTCATAAATGGCCAAAGCTCATAAAAGAGCACTTGAATAACAAAATGAACAAAATATATATTTGTTCGCATAGGCCTAGATCGGTCAAGCCTTTTCCACATGTCAGATGCAATAAATAGTAAAATATCAATTCTATAACATACCTCGCCGTTAAAGAATTGTCCGCAATTGCAAAGTATGAATCTGGAAATGATACTTATCAAAAATAGTGATTAGTATTCTGTGTCAAAATATCACATAGTAAAAAAAAATTTATTAAACTTAACAACATTGCTTATGCTTGTCATCATCCACATACTATCTATTCTAGTGTCCCATACCACTAGAATAAGCAGTATATGTCATACCCTGATGGATCAGGATATCATTGGTCACACTCATCATTCAATAATCTATTGTGATCAATTTCAAGTTCACTTCCATAAATATGGTCGCGATAAAAAAGAATCATATACCATTTTCCAATCCAATTTCAAATCCAAATCCAAAATATCTGCCAACATAAGTTCCCATTTCAAATCCAAATCCAAATATCCTTCATGTTGTATACCCAGGTAACAAAATCGCACCAATTACAGTGGTAGCCAGCCACACCGCAACATGATTCTCTGATCGGTGTTGCCTCAACCGGTGAGTATACACCAATAAGGCATGTGTAAGATCTCTGACCTCGAGTTAAAGAGCACCCCTGTACTACAAAATTATCATACTGCAAAAAGTTACTATTTTTGGCAGCTTTTCTAAATTTGTTGGTGCCAAGATGTTTAGAATGTTATAGAGCTTTCAAAAATGAATAAAAACAATTTTTGTGAAAAATTTCCTAAAATAGTAAGTTTTTGGTCACCTAACCGACCCGTTTAAATTTGACCGACTCGTCAAACTGCACCCGTATCCAGAATTTAAAAAAATGCAATTCCGAACATCGGGAGCTGCTAAATATGGTAGGTACTCGGGATGATGCACCTTAGCTCCGTCTTAGCACAACAAGTTTCAGAATTAAAATCCAAGCTGAAACGACCGTCTAAGGATAAAAATAAAATTTTTCCTAGGGCTAGTGGGGGCACCGGCACTCGGGGGCTGGTGTGTGCACGGGCTCTAGGCCACTAGAGACTTGTTTTAGTAGATAGAGGGAGCCCTCACACACATAGGGGCTCGTGGGAGAGTTTCCAAGCAAAAGAGAGAGTGTGAGACTCATTTAAAACAAGCAAATTGGACACTTGCAAGCTATGCACTCAAGCTGCCATGCATGACCAAAGTGCTCATTCAGATGCAATTAGCAGCAGATTTCAACCTCTTGAGGTTGGGAGCCTATTTAAGGACCTGTTCCCACACACACACACACAGAGATACTCAACACACACACACACACACACACACACACACACACACACACACACACACACACACACACACACACACACACACACACACACACACACACACACACACACACACACACACACACACACACACACACACACACCTTGGGCGAGGTGCTGCCGGCATACACAATCTCTAGGAGAGGATTAAGGCAAGGAGGTGCTGCCAATTTCTTGTCAGATTAGGCTTCTTGGATCAGCAATTAAGGTCTTAATCAACTCGAACTACAGTAATCTCGAGTTAATTCATGCTTACATCTTAACCTCTCTATGAATCCCTTATTTTCCGCTAATACTATGCATAATCTAACTACTCTACCTAGTAGCAACTTTCTTAATCCCATTAGCTAATTATGCATCAAGTCAACCTCCTAATCACAAATTAATCCATGGTTAGTACGAAGGAATTACCACTTAGTCAATTCAATGATTGAGTGTGGAGATTGATCCAATTTCTAGCAATGTAACTAATTAAACAACCCCAATCTGTCATTTCATTAGGAAAGAGTTTAATTAAAGGATTAAAATCATATTGCAAGAGATTAATGTGTAATTAGAAGAGTTAATTCCCCCTCTCAAAATTAATTGTCACTAGAGAACGGAATTTCTTCCGCATATGCATAAGGCATAACTGCATCTTTTCGTTCATTTTTGAGAAGGAATTAGTACACTAAAATCATCATTCAACCACTCTAATTAAGCAAATAACTACAAGAACCGAATTTCCCAATTGCCTAAGCTAAGAACCTTAATTCAGAGTCAATTTTCATAAGTTCAGGAGAAGATGCTATCCTAAATTGATGTAATTATGACTTGGATCACTTAATATTACCCCAAATTTACCGAAAAATAGATAGATGAGTAATAACCGTACTTGAGGTTAATCTACTCCTTCTGCATAAGAGTAATTTCTTGATAAGGCTAACCATGTCGTATCCGGAACGTTTGTGGTTGTTATGGTAATATTGGACACTAGTTCTTTTCCAAATTCATCATCTTTAGTAGTGAGTATAATGGTCCCAAAGAGGACCCGTTTTGGTGGATCTCACGACCATGAGGCCGGAACAAGCAACACCAACGGAAAGGGAAAGGCTCCTATCGTCGAGCAAGCACCGGCCATCTCACGAAGCAATCAAGAGGAGATTATTGAGGTAGGTCTAATTTTAATTCGAGTACAGTTTAATAACATTGCAATCGGTAAGGTAGGAAGGTAACATTACCCCAAAACATGTTGGAAGATCCAACAGAGACCACGACATTTTAATTGATGCATTTAAATTCAAGTAGGAAAGAAAGTTTTCGGGATATATTGTCTGGTGTAGGAAAGACAATTTGCTAGGGAAAATTAACTCGACCAGTTCATTTTTAATTCCAATGTTGATTTAGTCCTGATCCCCCTCTTGATCACAGGGGACAGCTTGCGAGGTTCTCGCAGTAGCTAGGATCCACGTCTTAGGGCTTTGATCCACGTCTTGCGTTCTTTGCGGTGGATACCCACGACTTGCGTTTTTTACGGTGGGATGTCCATGTCGTGCTTTTTATGCGGTGGACAAATCTAGTTGTATGGGCAACTAGGTGACAACGGGTGGAGTTAACACTCGCTGGGGGATTTTGTGCCTCAAGGACATTGGAAGTTTAAATGAAATGAGTTATTGAGTGAATTTTTCCTAGAAAGATTGTTTTGGTGCCGCTTTGGAAAACTGTTTGAAGGGCTGTCTTAACACAACCTGTGAATCGGAATTAATCAATGAATATATATGTTGAACAACAAATGTGTTAGTAATTAGGACACACAAGACAAAGTGTGAGTATGGGGGTGGAAAGTGGGGGCTTGGCTCGGGTTGCCAATGCCTATGAGAAGGGTGGTCCCGATTGGTCGGGAACTCTCTGTCCCCATAGTACAATAAATGACGTTAGAATTGCTCATTACACCAAAAGCAGTGAAGTCCCAAGTGTACGTGCCTCTGAAAGCAATGGGGAAAAAAGCACTCGAGACTTCTCTCCTTCTGGAAGGTGAGTCTTAGGACCGATAATTGGTTAGAAACGCTTTCCCCTACGGGGTGGAACTAGATCTCGTTGCTAGTAGGCTCGATCGACTCAATTCACTTGGTGATGAGAGCTCGTCCGCTAGTTGATCCCTTAAACCACTTTGTTTGCTTCTGCTATAGATCTAGTGGCCACCAGGTTTACCATCAGAACTGTCGTTTGAGATGACGGGGTGGGGACCAATGGACTAGGCTAGACATAAAAGAGAAAAATAAAAAATAAAAATTTTAATACCTGTTTGACACCACATTGTAGTAAGGTTGAGTAACAAAGTACTTACAAATTTTTGGTTATTAACTCAAGGTACCTCGGGTCATGTGAGTAGATGTGAGTAGCTGCATAGCTCAATGTGAGATGATCTCAATGGAAATTCCATTTAATATATGTATGGCCACAACGTTAGAAATTGTTGATTTAATAAATCAAAAGATAATGCACGTAAGTAAAAGAGCCTTTCCTTTTTAAAAAAATAAAATGTGTGGCATTTATGAACATTGTTGGTTCAAGCATGTAATCAATATAGATGCTTGTTCTTGAAATATAAAAGAAACTAGAGTGAGGATAGGACTGAACTGATTGGTTCTCTTCAAGTGTGCGTAGTCTTGATGGTACACATGCATTAAACCAAAATAAAGGTGGGCAGGTCACATTATGCATCAAAAATTTTGAAGAGTAGAAATGTGGAGCTATGAACCACATAAAAAGAAATCTTTAACCAACTACAAATACAATGCGGACAAGATTGTATGTTACATTTTTTTTCTTTTTATAAAATAAACTGTAAAAATCATGGCATAATAAATCACTATTCTTAAGTAAAATGACAACTTAAAAGGATCAAATAAGGTCCTATCAAAATTGCTAGATAAATACCTGAGATAGTTGCTAAAATATTTATATTTATATTTATTTTTTTATTTTTTTCTTTTGAATTCTCGTCCAAGGCCTCTATGTCTTAAAAATTTTTATTCGTAAAAAAAAAGAACAACCATGAGTGTCATGAGTGAGAAGTGACAATTGCAGCCTAAGTCTTTTCTTGCTGTTGGATTTGATTATATTGATGAAGCCTAGCCATGTAAAAACGACAATATACAACTACATGTGATTTCAAACATTTTCACGGTTGTGTCACAACGTTGCTTTTTGAAATAGGGACTGAATATTCTTCAGGAGATGAGACAATACTCAGAGACGCTAGGGCAGAACCAACATGGGGAGAGTAACTACATTTTGAAGTACAACTTCTTCACATACATAAGTTGAACATAAATACAAATTCTTTGCACACATTAAATTGAACATAAGTAACCATGTGCACTACATACAAATAAGTGCACGTCCATGAGGAATTAACCTACCGCAAATCTATGCATACGGGCTTCTGATACGACCCTGACTCCCATTTTGTTGTTGATACGAGTAAACCATCATCATCACCGTCATTGATATTTTCAAAGAAAGTATTGCAGTGCTTGTTGAAGAGCATCCTCAATGTTTGCCGCTGTAAGTAGCGATACTAGGAGAGGAAAGAGTGAGAATGAAATGAAATGTTATATTACTTGTCGTCAAAAGGCCAAATTTACATATGAGGCCAAAGTGATACAATCTATGTGAATAGAATAAAATGTTTGGATACAAAATAAGTGAGGTAAAGGGAAAGACTAAAATTGGCCCAGTTGACAGCAACATCCCTATCGTCAATTCTCGGGGATGCCGCATCATGCATTATCCAAGAAAGTATTGCATCGAGCACCGAAGAGCTTTGCTGATGTCCTCACTCAGGAATGTCCGCCACGGTAACTATTATATCCCATTAAATAAAGGGTCCCGAGGAGTTACAAAGAGGGCGAGCCTCTGCATGGTGATTGGTATGAGGAGTCGTTGGCAAGTGAGGGAGAGATAGATATCCACTACAATAAATAGAGAGGGAATGGTCGGCTCCATCATAGAGATAGAGAGAGCGAGAGAGTGATGCGCTCACACAACCAGGCCAACTACACCTCCTGCGTGCCCTCCATGTGCTCGAAGATATATGCCACCAAGAAGAAAGCCGTGGCGTGTTCCCCCATTCCCGCTCTCCATCTTCTGGTGCCCCCACTGAGGAGCTCACTGATTGCTCCCAGTTAATAAAAAAGAAGCGGTTTTTCGTGTTGGAAGTCATGGCAGCTAGAAGCTATGGACCGATTTTCACAGGCGAAGAGAGACATGATGAGTGGATGTCAGATTTTGAGCTGTATATGCTATCGTTGCGTATGCCGAACGAGGATAGAAAAATGCAGACTTTTCCTTTGGTGATGCGTGGTAGAGCTAAAGCATGGTACAAAGCGTTAGAAGGCGAGCCAAAGCAAGCATGGCTGGCTCTATGGGCAAGGTTTCTTCACAACTTTTGCAAGGAGGCATCCCCAATCGAGATCTATGCAAAGATGAAGGTGCTTAAGCAAGATGTAAGTGAAGAGTTCAACGTGTTTTTGGCTCATTTTGAAGAGTGTTGGATAGAGCTAACAACAGCCATGCATGTGGCTAATTGAGACTATTTCAAGCTAGACAAGTTCATGGCGTGTCTGCACCCCAAGGTGAGAGAGAAAGTTGATTTTGAGACCCCAGAGAATTACAATTGTGCGGTAGCGATTGCGCGATCAAAGAGCAGAAAGATAAAGAAGAAGATAGAACAGGGTGTGTCAGGCTATGAGACGATGGCCCATGTTCAACCGCAGAGTCCGAGGGAGGTTGTACACGAAGGAAATCATGGAAATTGAGGTGTAGCTATTGTGGCGCAAAATTGGGTGCGCACGGTGCAAGATTTGTCCAAGCAAATGCAGGAGTTGCGGCTCAGTGTCATGGATAGAGGACAGCCCAGAGGAGCAAGGGGCACGACAAGGTCACTGCCAGGTAGGTGTTACAATTGCGGAGAAGAAGGACTATGCACATGATTATCCTCAACCATAGAGAGAAAGAGGAGGTATCTACCCACTGTTTGGTAGAGGTCAAGGGCAAGGGCAATACAATGGTCCAAGAGAGAAAGCGGTGGTCCAAGAGAGCAAGAGGTGGAGAATCCTGTGCAGCCGGCTCCGCAAAACGGAGGTGAGGTCCCAAGAGTAAACATCATAGGGGTGGATAAGCAGGATGTCAAAGTTTTGGCCAATAAAAGAGCAAGAGATGAGAGGGAGAAAGAGATAGAGCGGGAAACTAGAGCTCACAAAGGCAAAGAGAAGGTGTACAAAGGTAGAGAGCAGCCCGAGCCTAGCAAAAGAAGGAGGCATTGCAAGATCAAGCAGGCGAATTTCCAGCTAGGGCGTGGCTATCCCGAGTACAATCTGGTGACTGATGTTAAAAATAAAAAGGGAAAATTACTTTTGGTCAACTGTTAGCTTTAAATCCAAAGTTAAGGAGGCAGTGGTCTACAAGTGTTAGCACCAGGCTCCCAAGAGCTAAGGTAAATGTGCAAGCGGTGCAAAACATGGCTTTGAGGGTAGGTAGCCTCACTGATGTCTTTCGTTGGTGGATGCAATTATAGAGAAGAGGATGCAGGTACAAGCCTACATAGATGGTGGAGCACAGGTTTGTGTCATGACGGAAGCAGCCATAAAAGAGACGGGAGTCAAGGCAGTACTCAAGTTGAATGTGCGCATGAGGATGGCTAACCATACTAAAGCCAGGTGTGTGGGTGTGGCTCAGGATGTGAAGGTCAAGGTGATGGGCATAGAGTGCCTGATAGACTTTTTCGTGATGAAAGCAGGGGATAATGCTTATCCGATCATTTTGGGTAGGCCATGGATTTTGGCAATAGGAGCAAAGAAGGATTGGGAGAGAAAATTCACTTTGACTGACAAAGAAAAAGGAAGACATGTTGTGCTTGATTTGAAGACCAAAGAGAGCACTTCTCGTCCTATGGCAGTAAAGATGAGGGCGACACGACGAGCTATGAGTACGATGTCGTGCCACTCCGCTTCCATGACAAAAAATGAGCAAAGGGATGCCACTCAGGTTATTTTAATCTTACAGGATTATTCAACAGTAATAAGGGCTTGCTAACAAGCCAATTTTAAGCTAAAAGTGTGCCAGATGCGGCTCTAAGGGCCAACAGATGTCTTGGTAATGCTAAACACTGAGTATGCTTGAAGTAGTCATAGTTGGGATTTTATTAATCAAAGTTGAATTACTTGAAGGGCTCTATGTACCTGTCTTTACGGCTCGTCAATCGGAGCTACGGATAAGAAGATATGATAGTTTTAATTTCAATCAGTAGCAGATTTGTACCGGATTGAGCATCTGCTGATAAAAGGTCAAAGATGAAAGAAATGCATGAGTCCAAAGTGCTCACTTTCAGGAGCATGTTGGTCTTTTTAGTTTGTCAATCGGGGTTTCGGTTGGCAAGATATGGCCAGTTTAAGTATTGCCGGGGCCGGGTTCGAACCGCCCGAGGCGCCCCGATCAGTCAAATTCATCTGGCTTAAAGCAGTGCGGTGCCTGATGTGTATGCCAAATGTGGGCCGATGCGGAAGCATTTTTTATAATATGCCTAGCCTTGACAGGTCAACTCATTAAAAGCAATCACTTACACTTGTTTCTTGCAGGCATGTGGCACTATTGAAGATTTTTTATGACATCAAAATTCATGATGATATTGCTAATCGATGGCAACTGGAGAAGATGTTGTGCTTGACGACGCTTGCCCAATATTTATGCACCCAAGGGGTATGGGGCCGCCATGTTATCCCTTACAGTGCCCGAAGGCCGGCAATGGAAAAGCTTAGCAATCTTGACAAGCTTGGTCGATATGTATACCAAAGGTGGTGCCCATCAAATATTGGCCAAGGGCCACAACTAAGACCCAATGGCCTCAACCTATGGCCGCCCAAAGGCAACCAAAAGGGAGGCCGTCCGCCCACTATGGAAGGCTGCCCAACAACTTAAAAAGGGTTTTTGGAGTGTGAATAAAGGAAAAAGAAAGGCAAAGCATGGTGAGCAGGCAACGAGGAGATTGTGGAGGGAGAGGAAGGCTCGCAACGGCCGCGGTGAAGCTCATACGAGCGCACGAGTGTGACAGGAGTTGCTTAGCAGGACCTTGCACCCCATTTGGTACTACGCTCGGCGCGTTTTCGTGCAAGTCAACACTTGGTTTGCCACGTCAGTAAGGGGCCGTGCCCATTAGCGATATCGCTAATGGGTTGGCCATAAATAGCAAGAGGAGTTTCCCATGCAAAGGAAAAAGCCGGCTTGTATAAAAACGGATTCGGATATTTTTTTCAAGGCCCTTCTCATTCTTGAGCTCTCTCTAAGAGCAATCTATAAGGAAGATTTCATTAAAACCTCTTAAGCTAGCACTTACGGCGGGATTATTTCCTAAGCTCATAACCTTAACCTCTTTCATCGGATTATCATAAGCTCTTAGCCTAATCTCTTGAGAAAAACCAAGCCAAAATTCTTAACACTCATAAGCCAAGCGAAAGCTCTCTTCTTTGGGGATTTATCCTCTTCTCTCTAGAGAGAACCAAATTCGTTGGGGATTTATCCTCTTCTCTCTAGAGAGAACCAAATTCGTTAGCCGAGCCTAACTTGACCTCCTTAAGTTAAGCCTAATCCTTGATGATCATGTTCTCTAAACCTATGCTCTAATTGTGCTTAAGCCAAGCTAATCCTCTTGAGGCCTAAGCCTAACCTAATAAGCCAAGTTTTGAATCCTACCTAAAGCTCTGTAATCGCTCAGGAGCCAAACCAAGTTTGCCCATTCTCAAACTCATTAGCCGTATTCTTAAGCCTTGAGCCTAATCTTAAACCATTAGCCGAGCCTAAACCTATTCAAATCCGAGTTTTAAGCCATAAATCTTAAGCCAAATCACATGGCCATTGGAAGACGAAGTTCCTATGCCATACCGGGAAGAAGCAGAAGGCAGTATAAAGCAGGTCATTATTAATTTTCTTGATTAGCACCTGGATTAAGCCAAGTTCCACCTTGTAAGGAGCATAAAGCGTCCATTAGTGAGTGATTAAGCATGGATTCTATTGATTTAGTGGTATTAAGTGAATTGATTTTTTTGAGTTGTTTCTGCTAATTGTGTCTGCTGCACCTCTTTTCCCCGCATCTCTCACAGCCAGGGGCCCAGTGCCTTCCCGGCTCACCTTTCGCACATTTATCCCCCAACATTCTTGGTGAACCCGACGTGAAACGAGCTGGGGTGGGAGGTCAAGATGGATATTCCAGCAGACTTGAAGCGGTTTATTGAAGATTACAACCTCAATAGATTTGACAAAAATCTAGCACCAGCAGATCTGCCAAAAATGTTGGGCTTAGTTCATAGATGTTTGCAAGAAGTAAAAGCTATGAATATGAAAGAGTAGATTGATGATGCAGTGGAGATGGCACTTGATGCCGTACATGAACAATATGGAATTTTTCAAGGACATGATCTAGATGGACTCCTTGCATGCTATCAAGCGGAGATGAAGAGCTGAGGAATTCCAGAAGATCGGATGATTTCAACCTTTGAAGAAGTGGTAACCTCTGAGTTTAAAGATAAGGTCCGAGAACTGGCAGAGACATACCCCACACAGTGGGACTATTTTGCAGAAGGGTTTGTTCATGAAAGCTAAAAAATTATTGAGTTAACAATGAAGGAGATTACTGAACGAAGCCAGATTATTTTCTATAAAGAAGAAGGGGATCATATGCAGTTCCTTAATTATGATCAATTTTGGGACCATATTTCTGCAAGAAGTAAAGCCAAGGCAAATATAGCTTTGGAAGTAGCAGATTCAACGACAAAGGACCATATTTTAAGCAACCTAGCAAAGGTACATAATGAAAGTAATGTTGAAACACAAATGTATGAATTTTTTTCGAAGATTGCTCTCATGGAAGTTACCTCAAATAATTGATCTAGTAAAGAGCTAGACTGTACAACAAAAATTTTTCAAGCTACTGACCTTGGCATGGGATGCTCTCAACAAGTCTATCAAGAACATGAGCCACTACAAGCTTCTAATGGTTCTATCGGCACTATAGCTGAGCAGGGCAGGAGATTTATTACACATGATTGCATAAACAAATCTATTATATATACAATAGCTGATGAAGTGGCCGAGATTGTGGACCAAACACAGGATGAACCTGAAGATGCCAAAGAACCTATGGTTGTTCCTAGAAATATGCTTTGCTGATTTTATTATCACAGAAGCAGATTCCATAATTGATGGGTTTTTGGCCCAATCTGAAGGAGAAGGTTATAGCAGTATAGGAGAGCTTTGTGATGCATGTACCCCTTCAGAAGGGGTGCCTGATGAACCTTTTTCAAGTTATCATGGCTTGCTAAGTAGCATGGATGGAGATGAGGAAACAGAGGACGATATTGAAGATTACCTACATCATGCTGATTGTGAACAGGATATTGACATGGATTTTACATCTATGCTTATATACGGGTTGCAAGAGGAGCCAACTCCTATAGCTTTAAAGAATGATGAGACTTCCAAGGGTGACTTTCCCAAGGATGTTATGGATGAAGATCTTTAGGATAAAGCTATTATTCATTATCAACCTCAAAAGCCAGGTAAAAATCTCTCTGATGATACAGGTCCAAAAAGTCCTAAGATTTTTCGTAATGGCTATGAAGCTAGAGGGGATGATGATGCTAAATCATCCTTGATACTGCATAAAGTGCACAGTATTTTTCATTTCTTTGGGCAATGTGCCAAATGTGGCTGGATTTGGATACTATTCCTAATTCTTATGTCAGTGATGTCCTGGCTACCAATAAAAGGGAGTCAAAATTCTTTCATTCTTACTGGTAACGACCTTAAGTTATCGAAAGTTTATGAGATGTGGTTGCTGCACTATGCTTCAGGTGAAGCTCTAGTATATTGCGGAGGCCATCAATGCTATGTGATCTTAATGGTATTTGAACAAGGTGATTTGAAAGATCTTCAAAAGCAGGTTCACTATGGATGGGTATTTTTGGGAATATATTGTGGTTTCTTTCTGCTAGATCCTAGAATAGCATATTTGGAGAAAAAATTCTTGAAGTTGATTGATACAGGATGTGTGTACTCATGTGGATATTATGCTGCTCCACTATTGGGGCAATTTCTTATTATTCCATTTGATCCTGGGAGCTATTGAAGAGCAACTTGCGGATTCAGAGATATCATTTATTTTCCTGTAGCAGGTTACTTACCAGTAGATTTGTTTTTGGATGTATGCTAAGACAGAAGTGTTTTTGGTTATATGATCAATAAGATTACATGGCTAGCTTCCAGTTGGCATCTTTGGACAATTGTTATAGTATCTTCACATCTTTTGAGATGGTTCTGCTACCAGAACTTGAAGTAAAGGACTTGATGACCATTTCGTGTGCAGACAGAGTAAGGCATACTTGAGCTTGACAGGGTTCCCTAAAGCGAGCCTAATGGTCAAGCCGTGTGCATAAGTAACTGGAGCACTTGAGTTTGGCGGGGTTCACTAAACAGAGTTTTCATAATTGAATGCTTTGAAGATACGACCACTACGATTCAAAGATTTGTGATGGGACAGCTACCAGATAATTGAGCTAGACTATTTATGCTATGATTTACACCTTCTTTTGTTTTACATGTCTTTACCAACTACGTCAGCTTGATGACAAGTAGCTTAAGGTGTTTATAGTAGCTGCAGCTTGAAGACCGGTTGGCGCAGACCGGAGGCTGTGCAGGTTTAGAGGGGGTGATTGTCGTGCCGCTCCGCTTCCATGACAAGAAAATGAGAAAAGGGATGCCAATCAGGTTTATTTGAATCTTACACGATTATTCAACAATAATAAGGGCTTGCTAACAAGCCAATTTTAAGCTAAAAGTGTGCCAGATGCGGCTCTAAGGGCCAACAGATGTCTTGGTAATGCTAAACAGCGAGTATGCTTGAAGTAGTCATAGTTGGGATTTTATTAATCAAAATTGAAGTACTTGAAGGGCTCTAAGTACCTGTCTTTACGGCTCGTCAATCGGAGCTACAAATAAGAAGATATGACAGTTTTAATTTCAGTCAGTAGCAGATCTGTACCGGATTGAGCACCTGTTGATAAAAGGTCAAAGATGAAAGAAATGCATGAGTCCAAAAAGCTCACTTTTAGGAGCATGTCGGTCTTTTCAGTTTGTCAATCGGGGTTTCGGTTGGCAAGATATGGCCAGTTTAAGTATTGCCGGGGACCAGGTTCGAACCGCCCGGGGCGCCCTGATCAGTCAAATTCATCTGTCTTAAAGTAGTGCGGTGCCCAATGTGTATGCCAAATGTGGGCCGATGTGGAAGCATTTTTTATAATATGCCTAGCCTTGGCAGGTCAACTCATCAAGGGCCACAACTAAGACCCAATGGCCTCAACCTATGGCCGCCCAAAGGCAACCAAAGGGAGGCCCTCCCACCCACTATGGAAGTCCGCCCAACAACTTAAAAAGGGTTTTTTGAGTGTGAATAAAGAAAAAAGAAAGGCAAATCATGGCGAGCAGGCAGCGAGGAGATTGCACAGGGAGAGGAAGGCTCGCAGCCGGCCGCGGTGAACCTCATATGAGCGCACGAGTGTGACAGGAGTTGCTTAGCAGGCCCTTGCACCCCATTTGGTACTACGCTCTGCGCGTTTTTGTGCAAGTCGGCACTCAGTCTGCCACGTCAGCAAGGGGCCGTGCCCATTAGCGATATCGCTAATGGGTTGGCCATAAATAGCAAGAGGAGTTCCCCATGCAAAGGAAAAAACCGGCTTGTATAAAAACGGATTCGGATATTTTTTTCAAGGCCCTTCTCATTCTTGAGCGCTCTCTAAGAGCAAGCTATTAGGAAGATTTCATTAAAAACTCTTAAGCTAGCACTTAAGGCAGGATTATTTCCTAAGCTCATAACCTTAACCTCTTTCATCGGATTATCATAAGCTCTTAGCCTAATCTCTTGAGAAAAAACAAGCCAAAATTCTTAACACTCATAAGCCAAGTGAAAGCTCTCTTCTTTGGGGATTTATCCTCTTCTCTCCGGAGAGAACCAAATTCGTTAGCCGAGCCTAACTTAAACTCCTTAAGATAAGCCTAATCCTTGATGATCATGTTCTCTAAACCTATGCTCTAATCTCACTTAAGCCAAGCTTATCCTCTTGAGGCCTAAGCCTAACCTGATAAGCTAAGTTTTGAATCCTACCTAAATCTCTCTAATCTCTCAGGAGCCAAGCCAAGTTTGCCCATTCTCAATCTCATTAGCCATATTCTTAAGCCCTGAGCATAATCTTAAACCATTAGCCGAGCCTAAACCTATTCAAATTCGATATTTAAGCCATAAATCTTAAGCCAAATCAGACGGCCATTGGAAGACGAAGTTCCTATGCCATACTGGGAAGAAGCAAAAGGCAATATAAAGCATGTCATTATTAATTTTCTTGATTAGCACCTGGATTAAGCTAGGTTCCACCTTGTAAGGAGCATAAAGCCTCCATTAACGAGTGATTAATCATGGATTCTGTTGATTAACTAGTATTAAGTGAATTGATTGTTTTGAGCTGTTTCTGCTAATCTCTCACAGCCAGGGGCCCGGTGCCTTCCCGGCTCACCTTTTGCACATTTATCCCCGACAATGAGACAGAGACGGGTGATGATGAAGGCTATACTAGCACAGGGTAAGAGGAGAGCGAGGATGACACGTTGAAGATAGACGTAGATTTATTCGGGGTCACTGTAGACGACTCTTCACCTAAAGAAGAAGGTATGCAGCCTCATGCTCATGGCTTAAGCATAGAGGAGGTTTCAAGCATGATAAGTGAAGATTTAACCAAAGGTGAAAAGGAAGGTTATATTCAATTGTGTGAGTCCTATCCAAATCTATTTGTGACAGAGTACAAGCATTTGCGAGGTGCAAAGGGGGTGGAGGACAAAATTGTTCTTAAGGAGGGACATAAGCCTAAAGCACAGAAGCTGAGAAGACCAGGGGAAATCCGAAAGGAATCCCTTTGGTAGGAGGTCAATAAGTTGCTGGAGGCAGGCATCATATATCCTATGAAAGAGTCAGAGTGGGTCTCGCCAGTGGTTATAACCCCTAAGAAGAATGGGAAATGGAGAGTGTGTGTCGACTACAAGCCACTGAATGCCATAACCAAGTCACTACCCCTTGCCGTTTCAAGATGAAATCCTAAACCAGGTGGCTGGACATGAGAGATACTCGATTATTGATGGCTTTTTGGGATACTTTCAGATAGAGATTGCACTTGAAGACTAGTTGAAGAACACATTCATATCTCCATGGGGCTGCTTCGCTTATCGTAGGATGCCATTCGGATTAGTAAATGCATATGCCACCTTCGAAGGTTGGATGAACAGGGTATTTGGTCCATACCTGGGCCGTTTTATTAGGGTCTTCAGATGATATCTGCTGCTATAGTTCAAGATTAGAGCACCTGTCAAAGATACAGCTATGCTTTCAAAGGCTCAATGAAGAAGGAGGTTAGTTAAACCCCAAGAAGTGCAGGCTAGCGCAGCCTCGAGCACAACTGTTAGGTCATGTGGTGTCGCAATACGGTATAGAGGCTGATCCGAAGAAGGTGAAGGCATTGGTGTTGATGGAACCGCCATCAGATGCTCAAGGTTTGGCTTCGTTTGTTCATAAGCTGAAGTATCTATCACGTTTCTTTTGGATGCTGTCGCAATATGTGCATCCTCTTCAAAAGAGGGCTCAACAAGTGCATGGTTATGAAAGGGATGGGGAAGCTCAGGAGGCTTTTGATAGAGTTAAGGAGATTTTGTGTCATTTGCCAGCGGTGTGTCCTCCATTTCGAGAGGATGACTTTTATGTGTCTATGACGGAGGGGCACAATTGCTATTGGAGTGGTTCTACTGCAAAAGGTGGGGAGAAGCTACAAGCCGATATACTTTGAGAGCAGGGTGATTAGCCCAGGAGAGGCTACCTACACCGAGGCAGAGCAATGGGTGATGGCTTTGGTCTTTTCTTGCAGGAAGTTCAAGGTGCATTTGATTGTGGGCAAGTTTTTTGTGTTGACAGCTAATAATCTATTGCCAGAGGTAGTGCTACATTTGAAGCCAGGAAGAAGGATTATGAAGTGGGTGTTGGAGCTGCAAGAGTTCGAGTTCGAGTTCAACGTAGATCACACGAGTCGATATCACTTGGCAGACATCCTTGTCAGCAAGGCCGTCAATTTGCCGGTCTATCCAAGGGTGGTGCGAGATGAAGCTAAGGAGGAACCCAACTTGGAGAATGCTTTTACAATGTGGTTTGACGGAGCGTATCGAAGGGTAGTACAGAAAGCAGGAGGAGGTGTGGTGATACACGACCCACACAACAAAGCTATATTATTAAAGGCGTATGATCTAGAGGATGTTCAAATCAATAATGAGGTGGAGTATCTCACTCTGCATTTGGGTCTTAAACAGTGTATAGAATTTGGCATTTCAAGGTTGGTGGTGAAAGGAGATGCGTTGCTAGTCATCAAGCAACTGCTAGGCCAATGGCAGGTAAAGCGCGATTCTTTGAAGCATCGGTTCTTTTCCATCAAGAAGATGCTGAAGTCTTTTGAAGAGGTCCAATTCAAACATGTGAGAAGAGAGAAAAACCAAGAAGCAGATAGGCTAGCAAGTAGCAAAGTATAGGTGCATGTTGCAGGTTTATACGTGGCCCCAGCCACTTATACAGGTTGGGAGACCCTTAAGGAGATTGAAGGTTTTTTGGGTACAGGGCAATGTTTAGAAGGTTTGTCCAAGGTGCAAAAGAGAAGAGTGGTGCAAAAGGCCCGCAAATTCACACTGGTAGGTGAGGATCTCATGAACTATGTGTGCGACGGAGTGCTTAGAAGGGTGCTATACAAAGAAGAGATAGGAATGGTACTAGAGGAATGCCACGAAGAAAGTGGACATCATGGCAAAGACCAGGTTTTGTTTCAAGTGCTTAGAGCAGGCTTTTGGTGGCCTTCCATAGTGAAGGACGTTGGAGAGGGGGAATAGGGAACACACCCAGCACACCAAATGTTTGCCTCTCTATAGCCCAGGGATTCCACATCACCCCTAACCTCTTAAATAACACCTTCAAATTGGCTAATTTGCATTAACAATCCCACCGTAACACACCAAGCTAACGCCTCGCACCTTGCAAGAAACACCCTTCAACATTGTGAGCGGGATGGAAACACACAGAACGCCTCTATAACGACCCGACACACACTCTTGGAATGATACACACACACACACACACACACACACACACACACACACACACACACACACACACACACACACACACACACACACACACACACACACACACACACACACACACACACTATGGGGCACCACTCGGCTTACACAACACACCTAGCCGAGACAGGGAACACACCTATGGAGTGCGAGGAGAGAGACTATCCGTTTACCCACTCCACACAGAGACACACATGACACACACACGCACACACACACACACACACACACACACACACACACACACACACACACACACACACACACACACACACACACACACACACACACACACACACACACACACACACACACACACACACACAAAACTCAGCTCAAAAGAGGATAATTTCTGATGTTTAGATTCAATAGAGCTTGGGCCAACACCAATGGGGCAAATAGCTCACACAATATGGGTAAAATAAGCGAGATACAATCACAAATTGGAGCAGAAGCTTCGCTCTCATAGGAGAAACTTACACAGCCAAAATAGCAGAATAACAGTGAGAAATTTGGTAAAATGGACAGAGCCATCGCATCCGGAACAGCCCAAAACCCCACTCTACAATGTCAAAGTGCTCAAATCCGACCTCGCATGAGCAGTTTACAGCCAAAACAGGCTCCAAAAACCCCAAAACATAGTTGCGGATGTTCCTCTTCTCTTCTCCATGTTTTTTCTGGCCTTCTCTCAGTTTTTTCAGTTCCCACACTTAGTTTTATTATTTGGGCACCCTTGGCCTTTTAGATGACCTCAAACGGACCCCGAGCAGGCCAAAAACTGACCTCGCAGTGCATAGTTGTCACCCTGCTGCATCCATCCGCACACCTGGCACTCAGCTTTTTCCAATAATGCGTCTCGCAACCACATGAAGTGGCCCCAAAAGATGGTCTTCATGATGACCTTTCTGCATATTTATCACAAGAAAACATCCACGTTGTGTCCGTACTCATCCACGTGCAAGTATTGACCCCATTCGACGTCCTGACGCCACTAGATGCCATCTGACGCACCTGCTTACCTCATGTAGTCGGCTCGCAGATAGCTTCCTTGAGAAGTTTTACACGCTACCAACTCCTCATTATTGTAGAAAAAACACACTCGTACTGGTGATAGTGAAAATCGATGCACTATGTACATGATGTCCTACCTGTACAATGTGGGCCCCACGTAACCATCTGGATCTGGAAAATGGGCAATCCTTTATTCGATGCACCATGCATGTGTATGTACATATGCACAATCCCTTGCTCCAAAAAACTCCTGACATAATTTGCCCATCCCCTAGCCTGCTAGAGCATTCACGCTCAGCAGCAGCAAAAAGAGATATTCATTCCACCTGGATCCCACACAAAAACACTCGGCATTCCTTGCATCAAAAGCTTAATCAAGGTTCCACCTGGTTCCCAAGGAAAACCTGTAGAGTTTCCATATATCAACTTTGCATCAAGAAAACCATCAATTACTTTGGCATAGACCGGCATGTGCAAATATACCTCCTTCTCCATAGCTAAGAGGTCTCCACTGATCATTTGTGTCATCAATTCCTGCTTCTTTGACAATTCAACCTTGGTTTGCATCAGCCCTTCGATAACTTCATAAGGCCCTTCACTTTCATCTTTAACCTCATTCAAAAATGCAATTAAACCAGACTCCTGGATTTCTTTGTCCATAAAAAGAAATGAAACATCAACATCCTCATCACTGCTGGTAGTGCTATCACTTTCCTCATCAGTCACTATGGAATAGTCTTCATCACTAGACTCATCCTCATCTTCATAAAGCTCCTCGAATCGTTTCCTTGCGTCCATATTGTATAGATTCTTGGCACCTGTCTTTCCATAGAGGCTAATCGTACCACGTCGCCAATCTTAAGTGGCTCCTACTGAATGTAACCATGGTCTGCCCAGTATAATAGGATATGCTCCCAACCCCGCTGGCATCACATGAAAATCAACCACTGCCTTTGCATCATATGCCTCCACTTCTAAGCTCTTTACAACACCCAAACATTTTACTTTCTGATGGTTTGCCAATCTGATCCGAAAGCCTGACACCCTAGTCACTGTAAGACCCATCTTCTCAACGCATGAGTGTGTTATGACACATATTTGGGCTCCACCATCCACATAACCTTGTCCTAGATTTTTTCTTTTGTGCCACACATCTACTATTGGACAAATGTATGGTAGCTCATCCATTGCCAACACCTTTACTGAACCTCTCTCTGGCTCTTTCTCCATTGGGTTAACCATCCTCTTCCACTGTCGCTTTAGTTTAGGCACCATCTCTATAAGCTGCCCAAAGGTAACATCTGCCTTCCTGCTTGTCAGATCCTCCTTCAAGTCATAGCTTAATTGCCCATCCCCTAGTGGAAAATCTGACACATGAAACTTGCGACGAGCCCTTCTTTTCCTCTTGGCCTTGACATCCTCGCCTTCATGGCTCTTTCCTTTCTTCTTACTAGGACCTGGGGCACTTCTTCCTTACATGTCCTCTGTAGTCCTCTTCCCAATAGGCATCACTAATGTATCCTCTAGCTTTGATGCCTTCTCCAAGGTGACTACACTTAGCACTTTTGTCTTTCCCTTTTCCTCCTGGGTTAATCCACTGGTTCCTTCATCTCCCTTAATTTCGATGCCATAATCATTTGACCTAGTTAGCACCTGTCTTGGCAATGGATACATGTCTCCCCCCATCCTTGGTGGCTTATCACATTGCGGGCTGATGTGGCCCAACTCTCCGCAATTATAACATGTGGGCGTCTACCTCCAGAACCTACCATTGCTTTTTCCAGCACCATTCTTGGGTCTTTCTTCACCTCCTGGCTGATTTGTAAACCTCCCTTGACCTCGATTATTTCCCACTTGACCTAACATGTTTAGGCTGAGATTCTTCATTAAATCTACCACTTGCCTCATGTCTTGCCTTAGCCCATCATCTTGCACTGCTGTAGTGACCACTGTTGGCATAACCTGAGGAGTAAGAGCAACCACTGGTTCATGATGAACCCCTGGCATGCGACCTTGCAAAGAATCCATAGGCTGAAATTCAGACCTCATGGGCAAAGACTCCACCCCTAACTGGCTCATTTTTCTCAGCTTCCACTCTTTGTTCGTTGCTACCTCTAGTGCATCTTCATATGTCCTAGTCTTCTTTAGCTCCACTCTCCAACGTATATTCTCCCAAAGACCAGCCAATAACCTATCCTTATTCATCATGTCAGGCGGGGGTACCTGTGGTGCTAAGGCCTTGCACATCCGTTCCCATGACAATGAGAATTTACGTATGTATGCATCTACTGGATCACCTTCCTTTTGCACCAAAGGTTGTACTTCTTGCCACACTTTGTCAGGATCTTCTATCTTCACAAACTCCACTTCCAATCCATGCCTTAGATTGTCCCAGCTCAATCTTAATGGTGGATCCGTTGCACGCAACTCCTCTTCAAATGCTTTGGACCAAACTCGTGCATCACTCTTCAAACAGATTTGGAGAAGACGTAACATTTGTGCCGGGTCATGAATCTGGTTGAATGCAGGCAACCTCCATCTTTTCCAAAAAGTCCTCCACATCTTCATCACTTCTTCCATGAAACTCCGGATAAGAGAAAGCCATGGCTACCCAAGGTTAATGCTTTAAGAATCCCTTCGAACACACGTGCAAGAACCCAAAACTTTTGACTGATTCAATCCCCAGAAGCCTCAATGGAGCTCAACTTTAGATAAGGACAAACACATGCACATCAAATTAGTTTTCATAGTTAATCATTGGAATTACAACAGGCAAAGGACATTCTAGGATCTCTCTTAATCTTCTTGGCCCGAACATAAAGACTATGCGCTGCTGGAAAAAAATCTTCCTAGACACATGAACATTTATCTGGATTCTCTAAGTTAAATGAAAAGGAGTGAATTGAGGGCCATTTTGATCATCCATTAAAGTCAACCATGCAGCTCCCAAGAAGGCACACCTGACTTATCCTCTAATTTTGCCAAAATTTCAGCAGCATAACAGCATAAATGCCTTAAAAGACCAAAAGACCAGTCATCATAACTTGGAAAATTTTTGACAAAGTTTCCCCAGAAGTAGAGCAGCGAGAACCCAAAATATAGACTGTATATGTATGTATAAACTGTCAACAATAGAACCCGAGCATCAAATAGGAATCACTAGTACATAGCCTATGGCGAGGTCACGAAAAGGGTGCTCCAGCTACCTGTATCACTGTAAGGATCTCCACATTTGAGAATCCCCCAGCTCAATAAAACCTCACGCTATTGACCCTCACACGAAGGCTAATGCAAATCGCATATAGTCAAGTCTCAGAAATGACTATCTTCCAGACCAAGTCTCAGAAATGGTTGGGACTGCCAAATAAAACCAAATATGGCTCCACAAAGGCGTACAATGGCAGTTTCCACACGTAACATACAATCCAGCAGACAATGCGCTCAAACAGGCGCCAAGTGATGCATACCCACAACAACTGCAAGTGACACCACTGCTACTATATCACTGTACTCCAGCTACCTGTACCTGTGTGAATCACCTGTACCTGTACCTGTCCCTGTAACCTGTAACCTGTAGTTTGCAACCTGTAATCCCGAATCTCGAAGATTGAAGCTCGAAGCAGATGGTACTCGAAGAAGATCCTCCGTGGGGGCGCAAAAAGAATGTGAGCGGGATGGAAACACACAGAACGCCTCTATAATGACCCGACACACACTCTTGAAATGATACACACACACACACACACATACACACACACTATAAGGCACCACTCGGCTTACACAACACACCTGGCCGAGACAGGGAACAAACCTATGGAGTGCGAGGAGAGAGACTATCCATTTACCCAATCCACACAAAGAGATACACACACACACACACACACACACACTCAAAAAACTCAGCTCAAAAGAGGAGAATTTCTGATGTTTAGATTTAATAGAGCTTGGGCCAACACCAATGGGGCAAATAGCTCACACAATATGGGTAAAATAAGCCAGATACAATCACAAACTGGAGCAGAAACTTCGCTCATAGGAGAAACTTACACAGCCAAAATAGAAAAAAAAAAGTGAGAAATTTGGTAAAATGGACAACGCCATCGCGTCCGGAACGGCTCAAAACCCTAGTCTACAATGTCAAAGTGCTCAAATCCGACCTCGGATGAGCAGTTTACAGCCAAAACAGGCTCCAAAAACCCCAAAAACACAGTTGCGGCTATTCCTCTTCTCTTCTCCACGTTTTTTCTGGTCTTCTCTCAGTTTTTTAGTTCCCACACTTAGCTTTAATATTTGGGCACCCTTGGCCTTTTAGATGACCTCAAACGGACCCCGAACAGGCCAAAAACTGACCTCACAGTGCATAGTTGTCACCATGCTGCATCCATCCACACACCTGGCACTCAGCTTTTTCCAATAATGCGTCTCTCAACCACGTGAAGTGGCCCCAAAAGATGGTCCTCATGATGAACTTTCTGCATAATTATCACAAGAAAACATCCACGTTGTGTCCGTACTCATCCACGTGCAAGTATTGACCCCATTAGACGTCCTGATGCCACTAGATGCCATCTGACGCACCTGCTTATCTCATGGTTTGGCCCGCGGATAGCTTCCTCGAGAAGTTTTACGCGCTACCAACTCCTCATTATTGTAGAAAAAACACACTCGTACTGGTGATAGTGAAAATTGATGCACTTGTACATGATGTCCTACCTGTACACACGTGGGCCCCACGTAACCATCTGGCTCTGGAAAATGGGCAATCCTTTATTCGATGCACCATGCATGTGTATGTACATATGCACAATCCCTTGCTCCAAAAAACTCCTGACAACGTATACACACCCACACTGCTCAACTCACCCTTTTTACTCACAAAACACCCCGATTTTGCGCTCTTGGTAACACCCTTCAAGCTGTAGGTAAACCCTCTGCAAACACCGGCAAGTACACAAGGAGCAAGGAAAAAAAAGGGGAATGGGGAGAAGCAATACAAGATGTAGGTGCTAACACTTGGTATTATTGCATAGGGGGGGGTAATACAGTAGAATATGCAACTCCAATGGCAATTTTTGCACTACACAGGCTTGCAACTTTCCATCACACCCTCAGGCAAAAAAGCCCTCAAACTTTCACGTTTACATTCTTTTATAGGGGTGTATCTAGGAGGTTTTAAAAAACAAATAATGGGTGTGCTTCTCATTTCGTGCAATTCACTTAGAGCTCTTTTTGAAATTTGTTTTGCATTGCTAGCATTTGTTATAGTTCATTTTTGGTAGCTTTTGCATGGTGTACACATCTCCCTAATGTCCACCTAACTCAGTCACCCTTGCACTTGCCTTTTGAATTGTTTGAACTCCTCTCTCTTGCTTTGATTGATATCGGCTCTCCACTTTCCCTTGTTAGATCCTTGAACGGCCTTGGGCTCGCCCTCTCTTCACTGTGGGACCTACTATCCAGTGCCCCCTGCCATCGAGCATTAGCGACCTCGCTAATGGGGGGGCATTTCCTCCAAAAATTGTTGGGCCTCAACAGGCGCGGGAACAAACCCCCTAATTGGGCACCATGTCATCACATGCCTTACAGGTGTGCACCACCGGCGCCACAACTGCATTGCCCAAAACCACAGCAGGCGCGCCCACTAGCCGCCTCACGTCGCACGTAGAACCGCCGCCACCACCGCAGTGCCCGCTAGGGCCCGCCATAGCCAACGGGAGGGAGAACTCCCCTCTCTCTTCCCTTGTGTGTTCATTTGAGGGCTTACAGCCCATGTGATATAGTCCGGATTCTCCTGCTTTGACACCGCATGTGGGTTAACCTGTTAGGCCATGTGGCAGCTGCCCATGAGCTGCCTCTAGAAACCTCATTATCCCTTTGCAAAAAGAACTCCTCCCCTTGCCAGTTTTTGGTCTTTCTTGGTCAAGGTACCATCAGTAGCCTACGGACCCGATCTCCAAACTGTAAACATCCAATGAAACTCCCCGTTTTCATCTTCAGATTACCTGCCCCTTGCCCCATTTTGAGATCTCTAAGGCTGTCATCCGAGGCCGCAAAAAAGGCCGAAAAGCATCTGCCACTTTCCTCTCGACATTACCTTCCGACATCCTCCTGCCTCATCTATCTGACCGAGTATCCAATTAATGCACCGCCGATTTGTGCTAGCTCCACATGATGCACAATACCACAAGGACCCTTGGCAAGGCCAAAATGATGCCAGACGGTGCATTTTTTGATGCCGCCAAGCGGGCTCAGACCCGACCCCTGAAAAATCTTCTAACAGCCATAACTTGCTACCCAAGATCTGATTCGTAATCCGAGAAGACCGGCATGCTCCACAACTCGAGCACTACACATGTATATACTGACATCAGCCTGGTCCACCTGTCTCCAGCTGCCCTGCCCGTCGGGGATCTGCTACACACTTTATCTATAAACTTCAGCATCTTGCACACCGAGGCTCCGTTTGATGAGCCGTCTGCACCTGCTCCTTCAGCACTTCAAGCTCTACATTATTGGACCCAAAATATGCACTATTCATATCCTTCATTTGCTACCCAAATTAGCCCCTCATGGAGCCTTCCTTGGCCTATAAGTCACATCAATCATACAACTCCGCTGCTACCTGTCAGCCCATGATTTTCCTAGCTGCTCCAACCCTTTGCCATGCTTCTGCTCACCTGCATATATCTACCCATGCCACCTCCTAGAGTCAACACACTTTGGCTACACCAACGTGCATTACTGGTGCAAGACGTGCCACGAGTGTCAAACTATAGGTGAAAGATGACTGGTAGCGGAGTCACAAGGAACCATCATCGCACAAAGTGATTTTGAAAAGTGGGGTCTAGACGCTATAGGCCCTCTGCCAAAGTCTACTAGTGGTAAGAAGTACGTGGTGGTAGCCATTGACTACCTTACAAGGTGGGTCGAGGCCAAAGCAGTGAAGGAAGTAAATGGTAATGTGGTGGCTCAGGTTGTGTTTGATAACATTTGTTGCCGTTTTGGTGTTCCATGGGTGTTAGTTTCTTATAGGGGTCAGGGGTTTAGAAGCAAGCTCATGAGTGCATTAGTGGAAAAGTTAAAGATTCAACATCGATTTTCCTCACCCTATCACCCCCAATGCAATGGTCTAGTCGAGAGTGCTAATGGGCAAATTGTCAAGATGTTAACGAAGTATGTGTATAATCAGGAAGCCGAGTGGGAAGCAAATCTAGAGAAGTGTCTGTGGGCATATATGACGTCCTATAAAGTGGCTACAAACTTCACTCCATTTGAGATAGTGTATGGTAAAGAGGCTGAGTTGCTCGTGCATGCACAGTTAGGTGCTTTGAAGGGTATGTGGCGTGTCAATGCCACTCAACAAGGAGTTCTACAGGATTGAATAGCCAGTTTGGAGGCTTTGCAGATGGACAAAGAGGCAGCGGTAGACTACTATGTGAAGTAGAGAGAGAAGTGGGTTGCCAAGTTCAATTAGAACCCGCCGGACAAGAAGATAGAGGAAGGAGAACTAGTCATGAAGTACGAAAGCTACCTAGATTTCACGTTCCAGAAGAAGTTCAAGAAGAAGTGGACATGTCCGTATAAAGTGCGGAAGGTCTTTCCAAATGGGACCTATCAGCTGGTAAGGGCAAATGGCAAGCTTCTTAGGAACAGGGTGAATGGCGTGCGGCTCAAACTGTATTTCAATATGGATTTAGTGCATGAAGTGCAACAAATTATAGTCAAGGGGGTGGGCAACCCACCTAGAGCATGCGGTGTGTGAGAGAAAGGAGATGGAGCTTTTGTGCATAGCCTGTACATACATTTATGGTTTTGTGAGTGCTTTTAATTGTCAGTTGGTATGCCAGTTTCAAAGTTTTGTACATATGCTTTTGGTCGAACATAAATGTTCGACGAGGGGGCTGGGCAATGATGGTACAACCAAAGTTGGTCTAAGCTAGGAAATGGTCTATATCAGGCAAAGGCAGCAGGCAAGTCCAGTGTAGAAGGCTAGGGCAGGTGCCAAGGACCTGGGCAGCCAAAGGGTAGCGTGAATGTATGCTTAAAGCATCTTTTTAGGCCAAGGAGGCTCAAGGATGGTCTAGATGGGATGGAAGATGAAGGTGTCCTAAATGCCAAATCAATGTCCTAAAATGTAGTGCTCAGTGTGCTCTAGAAGTAGGTCCAAACGACTTGTCAAACGGAGCCCCGATGTGCAAGATACTGAAGTTTAAAGCTAGAGTGTGTAGCAGATCCCCGACGGACAAGGCAGCGGGGACAGGTGGCCCGTGCTGATGTTAGTATATACATGTGTAGTGCTCGAGTTGTGGAGCATACCGGTCTTCTCGGATTGCGAATCGAAGCTCTGGTTGGCAAGATATGGTCAATTGAAATTTTTCCGGGGGCCAGTTATGAGCCCACTTGCCCGCATTGGGAATTGCACCATCTGGTATTTTCTGGATCTCTCCAGGTATCTAGGTTGTGGTGTGCACTATGTGGAGTTAGCGCGAATCGACGGCGCGTCAATCGGATGCTTGGTCGGCTAGATACAGGAAGATGAAGTTGGGAGCCGTGGGAAGTGAAAGGTTTGCAACTGATTTTTTTCGTTTTTTGTGGCCTTGGATAACGAACTCAGGGGAGTCGAAATGTGGTGAGGTTTGCATGGCTCGGGGGCTGATACAACGGAGACCCAGCATGGATTTGTGGCTTGAAGATCCGACCCCGGAGCAATAAAGGAGAGCCTGGGAAAGAGGGCCAGAGAGAAGGTTCTTTGAATATTTACTTTGGAGGGTTTTTTAAAGCTTGAGAAGCTAGGGGCCATAAGGCCGCCACGTGGGCAGGCAAAGTCCCATATGCCCAGTCAGCGCGCACGAGTTGGGGGTATATAGGCCAGGATGTTAGCCCAGAAGAGAGTATGGAGGCGAGCCCCTTTGGAGCTCCGTGAGCTTTTGGATATGGCGAAAGATTGGCGGGCACCGTGCACGTGCAGTTGGTTGTGGCACAACAGGAATTTTTGGCCGGGCGGGGTGGCTCAGTGGTGCGCCCGCATGAGAAAGGGGGTCGGCGGTCCACTTATGATGTGGCAGGCCTAATGGGCGTGTTCCCACGGCCTTAAAAGGAATTTTTGAAAGCGGAGAGGGGGGGAAGAATTAGCGATATCGCTAATGCCTCCCTGGGGTCTATTAGGAGGAGCATCCCACGGCGGGACAGTGAGCATAAGGAGGAAAAAGGGCCTGGGTGGCCAAGCAATTAGGCACCGAAGAAGCAGGGTAGTGAGCATGGGGAGAGAGAGAGATAAAAGCCTCGAAGGCCACCAAGGATATAAGGTGAAGGGTTGGCCAAGCAAAAGCAAGGACCACATCAAGGTCAAGGTCAAAGAGAGAAAGCCATCCGAGCTCAGAGCAAAATCAAGCCAATAGAGCAGTGCAAGGCTGAGCCCACAAAGGGGGTAAAAAATGAAAGATTAAAGAAAAAAGAGAGCCAAGGGGAAATAGCGACATCACTAATGCCCCCCCCCCCCCCCCCCCCCCCCCCCAAGAGCAAAAGAGAGAAGAAGAGAGCAGATAGAGTAAAGCGGTGCCCCCTTCCCAAAAAATGCCAAATTAGGGTACCAGATGGACCAATTAAAGTGTAAATTCCCAAATTAAAGGTCACCCTATAAAAGTCAATATTGGATCAAATTAGGGGTTTTTCCCCTGGTCTTTTGGATGCCGTTTTGAAGCCTGCAAGGGGAGTTCTATAGCAAACTATCCCCTTTGTAACTTTGATTGAAAATGGACATCGTGATGGTAGTGCAAGCCCGTGTCTATGCGTTTTGAAGTGCAATCAAGCCACCGTTGCCTGCTCTTGCTGTTGTTTCCCCTTCCCCCCTTCTCTTTCTCCTGCTTTCATGTTTTCCCTCGGTGCCGGCTGTGTGGATGCATGTGCCCCCTAGACCGACGGTGATTTGTGTGAGAGAGTGACATTGAGTGGCTGTGTGTGTGTGTAAGGGTGGAGACAGGACGTGGCAACAGGTGTGCATTGTGTGGTGGATTTGTGGAGTGTGTGAACAATGGAAATTGAGTAGGTGGTGGTCTGCTAGTGTAAAGTGTTTCTTTGAAGGTGTTTTCTGAGAGGATAGGGGTGTTGTGGATACCCTGAGCTATAGAGAGGCCCTTGTGTTTGTGCCGGGCATGTTCCCCCATTCCCCCTCTCCAACGTCTTGAATTCATTCCATACTAGCAAGGCATCCACATCCTTAATAGAAACCTTTGTTGGTCTAGGCCCACCATTCTTCACACCCAACGTGTCTGCTCCTTACACATATTGGCTTGCAGGTGTCACATCTTCCTCATCTTCACAATCACAAATGACTCACTCAATCAACATCATAAACCAAAATTAGAAAGCCCAACATATTGAAAAAAATGCCAACTTACCCTTTACAATAACATGTCCACTGATATAGGCTTTTTCCACTGCAAGAATTACCATGCCACACCCCTCTTTCACACATGTGCCACTAGTGTAAAAAAGTGTTGACAAGCGCAAGTGAAAAACGGACCTCAATGGCCTCTATGCTAGACCCACACAGGTAGAACTCGTCACATGGGAATTGAATAGGGGGCACCACCTAGCTTCAAGCAGCTAGGATGTAAACATCAGCAATTTGAATGACAACAACACAACACACCATATATATATATATATATATATATATATATAGAGAGAGAGAGAGAGAGAGAGAGAGAGAGAAAGAGAGATGGAGACGTGTGTGGAGGAGATGAAGACCCTTCAGAATGTGCAGGAAAACTTGATTCAAAATGGTATTTACAAAACCCCTCGTCTCAGCGAGATGGAGACAGTGGAGAGAGAGAGAGAGAGAGAGAGAGAGAGAGAGAGAGAGAGAGAGAGAGAGAGAGAGAGAGAGAGAGAGAGAGAGAGAGAGAGAGAGAGAGAGAGAGAGAGCCTATAGTGCATTCTCTAGGGAAATCTCATGTGGATGGAGATCCTACTCTTGTGCATAGTGACTGTTGGAGTCCACGTGTGTGCGTGACTTCTCTTATTACTGCTACTCTCCCCAAAACTTACCACTTGTCTATCATGCTTGTGTAGTGTGTGCATAATGTTATGGCTATAGTGATGTCGTACTTCTTTGTATTGGTGTTCTCCTAGTAGTTTCAATGGAGAGCTCGCCCTCCTTATATAGGATTTTGGGAGTGGTGACCTCTCTTGCAAGTGGGGTGAGAGAGAGTGTGAGTGAGCCATGTGATTGGAAAACCTACTCCAATGGAGCCTCTTCTTATTCTATTGAGTAGGAGAGAGAAGGTGAAGAGATTAGAGAGAGGGAATGACATAGGGAGTGGGGTAGGGTTAGGTGAATTTACAAGTGCTAGCCATAGCTAGACTTAGGGTAACTTAGTTTAGGGCTTTTTTGCAAGGGTGTTGCCGATGGGGAGAAAGTCGTAGAAGAGGGATGGAGTATGCTTCTGCCGTTGCCGATGTTTTTCCAATGCCGAGATGCCACGGGATGAAGATATCTAGGCCATATGGCCACTCCCCGCTCGTCTTGCTCCTCCATTTTGCTTCTTGTCTTTCTCTTGCCAAAAATTTGAGTACGGTGATTCATACTAGGTACAGTCGTGGGCTAGCATGTGGTTCTGCTTAATTAGCACGGTGTGTAGTGGTTTATATAAGTTTTCGTGCATATAATGTGTGTACATGTATGCGCTCGTATGTATACGTGGTGCTTCACATAATGTGTGTGTGCGTGTATGTGTATATGGTATGGGTGTGTGTAAGTATTTGCATGCATGTGAGTGTGTGTGTGTGTGTGTATGGAAAGAGAGAGAGAGAGAGAGAGAGAGAGAGAGAGAGAGAGAGAGAGAGAGAGAGAGAGAGAGAGAGAGAGAGAGAGAGAGAGAGAGAGAGAGAGAGAGAGAGGTGTGTGAGGGTGAGACTGTATGTGAGTGTGTGTGTGTGGAAAGAGAGAGAGAGAGAGAGATGAATTTTTTCTACTTGAATTGACACAGAAAGAGAGAGAGAGAGAGAGAGAGAGAGAGAGAGAGAGAGAGAGAGAGAGGGTGAGTGAGGTGTGTGAGGGTGAGAGTGTGTGTGTGTGTGAGTGGTAAGGGAAAGAGAGGGCTGAACTTACACAAAACGAGAGAGAGAGAGAGAGAGAGAGGGTAGTTCCAGGCAATAGGGGAAGGGGAGGAGGGTTGTGAAGGTGAGTGAGTGAGAGAGAGAGAGAGATAGTGAGAGAGGTGTGTGTGTGTGTTTGTGTATGTGAGTGAGTGTGTGTGTGTATGGAAAGAGAGAGAGAGAGAGAGAGAGAGAGAGAGAGAGAGAGAGAGAGAGAGAGAGAGAGAGTGGCGGCCCCTTTTGTGAGCGCTGAGACAAGGAGGGGGGGTGGTTGCGGTAGACTTATATAACGCTCCCCTATCTTGGAGTTAGTACCCATGGCTAAAGCCTTCAAATTCTGGCCATTATTAGCCCTCCCCTTCTGGCTAGATGCATTCATGCCTCTAGCTCTGCTTTTGATTCTCTAATAGCAGTGGAGTTGGAGGGTTCTCTCTCCTCTGGAATATCTACCATGAACTTCCGATCAAACCTTAAGAGGTACCTTTTTAGCCTCCATCCATTGACCCTGGTGTTGTGAATTTGACCATCTGCCTCCACCAATTTGTAGCTACCATTGGTGTATCGTCTTTTAATGATGAATAGCCCTTTCCATCTGGGCTGAAACTTCTTATCTTTCCTAGTGTCAAATCTGTTGTCGTATCTCAATACTAACATGCCTTTCTTCAGACCCTTTTCCTTAAGCCCTTGATCGCATCTTCCTTGTCTAGCTGAAGCCTTTCTAGATCCAAGATGTGGTATCAAAGATGGGTAATTGGGCACTGTAACTGTCAAGGCTAGGGACTTGCTACGCGCCGTGTGCGAGCCACAAAGGCTCCTAGCACACAGTCATACAATAGACAAGCTCACAAGGAAGAACGGTGTGTCACTCACCTTCCTGCGTAGTTGCGAATGAAGGATTCTTGCGCCGCGAAGAAGAGGGAGACGCCGCTACGCCGCGCTCAACCGCCTCGCCGCCGTCGTGCCGCTGCAACGCTCGATCGCACACACACTCTCACACTCTCTCTCTCTCTCTCTCTCTCTCTCTCACACGCACACACACAAGGAGATGGTGAAGGAGAAGGTGGAGATGGAGCAAGAGTAGCTTCTATTGCACAATGAGAGAATGACTCAATGTTAGGTTTGATTGGATTTTATGTGAGGTCACCCCATTCACACTTGGGCGCCCATGCGTAGCCAACTAACCCTAGCATGTTCGTGTTAGAGTGCGCCTCTCATCGACGATCACTCTACCTTTCCCTATTGGACCGACAAGCCCGGTGCCTGACTCTACTTAAATAAATAATACGGTTACGGTGTCCGTCGTAGGCGATAGGGTGTCCGTGAGCCACGAGGGTTAACATTGCCCCCCTTCCTGATGTAGATTCCGTCCTCGGAAGCTATTGAGTTGAAGCTTGGTATGTCCATGTTGTAGAGCATCTAGATTTGAATCTGCAAGGCAAAGTCACTGTTTTAGCAAGCGGAATTATATTGCACTAAATCATGAGGGGAATGTAAAGTACATGTGGAAATGAGTAAATGCAAGATTTATGAAATGTTAGACTGCCATTAAGGACAAATAAATTGCACTTTGAGTAAATTAATTAATCAAGAGTTTTGAGCTTATGGGTGAGTCTATCAATTAGTTAGCTATGACTAAGGTTAAAACAACTACTCTAGTACTAGCTAAGCTAAGAAGATTATCTAAATGCAAGATTCCCTAATTATGCTTTTCAGCTTTGATTAGCCAACTCGCTCTCACAACTGCAAACAAAAGCTTGAAATGTTAACTGTAAGCTCAATGGAAGTCTTTTAATTTTTCTTTATTATTATTTTTTTTAATACTTTTTTACTTTGGGTCACAATCATGTGACGTGTGTGCTTATTTTGTATGTCCGGGGTTTTTTGCTTCTCAAGGAAAAGCGCCCACACTGGGAACCTCTAGGGCTCTAGTACCATAGACAATACATGTGAGTGAAGTACCAATTCAAGCCAGGATTTCTCTTCCAGCGTAAGATTTTTCATTTGTGGCACTTATGTTGTTTTTTTTTTTTTTGCTTCCATTTCCTTGGTATTCGCACTAGTGTTTTTTGTTGTTTAAGTGAGCAAGCCTTTCTCTGCCTAAAACATTCCTAAGGTCTCAAATACTCGGATAATTTTATTAGCTAGGCCTAGTGGTCAAGTAAATGAGTTAACCTAAAGTCACGGTCTCCTAATCTCCAGGCTCATCCATAAGATTAAACTGGAGTTCAATCAACTTAAGCAAAGACAAATTTATACATCTATAATGGCAGATAACAATCACAACTATTGCACTCAAACAAAGCATGAAAAATCATTATTAGCAATTACACATATCCACCAACATGTATCATGGAAAGTAGTACACCTGGAGGTATGGAGTGGCTCATTTCGTTGAAGCAGATGTCCTCAGCCATGTGGATGGAGATCCATATAAGTCCTACCTAACACATCCAAAAACAGGCACTATACCTCTAGGAGGCATGTCAGTGTGAAAAATTAAAACTCCTGAAAAACAAACTCAAAACACAATCTAGACCCCTAACCTACCTATCTGTCCCTTTTAGAATCAAGGAAAGAGGATATTATATAAACCGGGTGGCCACCCTAAGGCTAGGCCTCTATCCTCATCATCTAGATAAATAAAATCGTTGTCCGTGAGGCCATAGTCTTCCTCGGTCTCTATTAGTTCCTCTTCATCATCCTCTTGTGCAAGCATGCTAATCAAGAACCTCGCGATGCGTGGATACTCATCTTGTGCAAAAGAATAAGCATGTGCCACTGGAGACACATTCGCTACTGGGTAGGGATCACTAGTTAGCCATAGACGTATCAGCCATTCTAACTCCTCAAAATTTCTCTCACATGCAAGGCTCTCTATCAAATCCCATTCGCAAGAAAGTATAGGGTAGCATACGTAGAACACTTGAGGAAAAGACAAAGGGTACCTTTCATAAAAAATAGAAGTGCATGCCTCTGGTGAAGTAGCCATTTCTGACAATACAGATAGATTTGGTTAGGCCTTTAAAACATAAGAGTTGCTTTTGTGTGTTGCTTGAATTGACACGGTGAATTTGGACTTATATGTAAGATCTGATAGGGTGCTCTCTCGTTGCTAGTCGCTCTTGCTCTTTACTATTTTTGTTTTTTGTGAGTATAAGGCTATATATATACATTCCCTAAGATTGGAATTGAGAGGTCAGGGAGGAAGGTTGAGAGGGGAGCGAGTGAATGATTGATGTTAGCAAACACTCCCCCCTTCCTTGGGTAGATTATACCTTTTGGAATGAGGTCGTCACCTTTTGAAACCAATTGTTCCAAGTTGTTATGGGTGAAGGTTTTAACCAATAGTTTTCGACCGCCCTATGCGTTTCATCTAGTTGCAAGGGTGGTAAGGTACTCTCCCATGATTTTATTTGCAACATTGTTGTAGGTGGTGAACTTACCCCGGGAGGTGCAAACTCTTTCGTGCTTGTATGGATATGTACAGTGGTAGGTGGAGGTTGTGTCGAAGCTTCTATTTGCGTATAGGAACTACATGAAGAGCAAGAAGCTTCATTTGATTTCCCTGTTCCTGAGCTAGGTGGAACAAATCGTTCTTTCTTTGGTACCCAAACTAGCTCTAGAGCGGGTGTGTAACATTCCATGATTTTTTCCTTTCGGCGATTTTCAATTTGTTTTGGAGCCACAGGATTGGGTTTACATGGGCCAGGTGACAGGTAAGAGTACACTTTACGTTTGGGCACCCAGATTTGATCATTTCCTTCATAGTATCCTTGGGCTTCCAATAGTCGTTTAGGAATCCAACGCAACGTTTCTTTACATTTCTTGGAGTGAGTGGGACGGTTCTTACGAGGTTTCCGTTTTTTTGCATCAACCATGCTCACTACAGAAGCTTTAGGGACCCACTTGTTTGCTTTCTCTGTTATATTAGGATGGTTCTTGTGTGTCTCAAGCTTTCTTTCAACTACATCAATTGAAGCTCTAGAGAGTTGGGCTATGGGGACGTATGGTTCAACCTCCTAGACATGCAATGTCTTGGGTTTTATTTCCTTAGGCAATATCTCAGGGACTATGGCTTGAGTGGTAGGGCTAAGAGTTGGCTTTTGCGTTGTAACACCCCCAGTCCCCCAATCAATAGTGTATTTGGTGGCTATCATCCACGTGCGGCCTAGGTTTATATTACCCTCCATAGTTTCAGTAGGCATGACCAAAAAGTCTTGAGCTACAATTCCATTGTCATAACTGACAGAAGTGTGTCAGATTCCAAAAACCGTAGTTTTTTTCTTGTTGACACTCTTGACTTGGATAATACTCTCAGATAGAGGTGGCTTCCCTAACTGACACCACACCCCATAGGATAGCAGATTATATTTAGCACCCGTGTCCAATAAGGCGTTATATAGCACTTTTCCATAGGCACTATTTAACTCAATAGGGTATCGTAGAGGTGTGTCAGAGTCCAACCCATCCTCTTCGATTTCCACGTGGAATGCATTTGTGACTCCAAGGTTAGCCTCTCGTTTTTGTCTTATACGTTGTTGTCGCTCCTTAGCCTCAGCTTGAGCTTGTATCTTGTTTAACTCAGTTTGTGCTTTGGCGGCCTTCTTTTGATGAATGGCCCGTAGTTCTTCTTGGCTTAAAGGATCATAATATCTTTTGAATTTACTCCCATTGAAGAATCCAATGGTTTCAACTCCATCAAGAGTTTCCACACGAAGGGTACCTTGTGGGGTAATTTCACATACTCTATATGGTCCTTTACCAGCATATTTCAACTTTTTCTTCTCTTTACGTACTCCATACATAAGGACTTTATCACCAACTCTGATGTCCGTATCCTTCACATGGCGATCAAACCACTTCTTTCTCCTATCCTTTTCCACAAGAGCATTTTGCACAGCCAACTGTCTCTCTTCGTCTAGTTTTTCTAAGATATACAAACGCTCGGTTAAGGGGTTACCATTCCATCCTTCTTGCGAAGCTACCCTAAGACTAGGAATGACAAACTCCCAAAGCATAACCGCTTCTTGGCCGTATACCATTTTGAATGGCGTACAATTGATAGCCACTTTATAAGCAGTACGATAAGCCCATAGAGCAGATGTCAACTTCAAATCCCAATCAGTGCGATGAGCTTCTACCGTCTTGGTTAAAATAGAGATTAGAGTCTTGTTGGTGCTCTTGGCTTGTCCATTAGCTTGCGGGTAATAAGGTGTAGACTTATGGTGGGATATCATAAAGGTCATGGTAAGCTCTCTTACTACCTCATTTATAAAATGGGTACCATTATCACTAACAATTTCAAAAGGGCAACCAAATCTTGTGATAATGTTCTCAAAAAGAAACTTAGCTGTTGTCCTTGCGTCAGCTTTTTGTGAAGCCTTAGCTTCAGCCCACTTTGTTACATAGTCCGTAGCAACTAGAATATATCGAGATTGAGTGTTGCGAGCTGCGGGACTAATTGGACCTACAAAGTCTAAGCCCCATTTTTCAAATGGTTGGTTTACTTTAATAGGATGTAAGGGCATTCTGTCTTTGCGCTGTGTGGTCTTGTAACGTTGGCACTCATCACACCCTTTTGTAAAAAGTGATGCATCCTTAAATAAAGTTGGCCACCAATAGCCTGATTGCAGCACCTTTCTAGCAGTCAGGTCTCCTGAAAAATGTCCTCCTGCTATGCCCATATGTGCTTCTTGCAAGATATACAAATATTCATCCTCGCGGGCACAACGCCTAAGAATATCGTCCTTGCCTAGTCTATACAGAGTTCCGGCAATCAAACAATAGGGTTCACATTCTTTTACTAGCCTTCGAGCGATATCCTTACGAAGTTCCTTGGGTGGAAAACCATTAACTAAAAAGTTAACAATGTTCTCACTCCATTCAGGCATAGTCTCAACTATGAATAGGGAAGTATCGGGTAATTCATCATCAACTCCTGTAGGGGCTTCACCATTGGGTATGCGAGACAAATGATCAGCCATGACGTGCCTTTTACCGGGTCTCACTACAATCGTGAAATCAAACTCCAGAAGAATTAACAACCATTGTGTGATTCTTCCTGTGGAGCATGGCTTGTTTACCAGATACAGCAACGCTTGATGATCCACATAAAATACAAACTTGTTTGCCAGAAGGTAGTAGCGAAATTTCTTTACTGCATAAACCATTGCCAAACCTTCTCTCTCTGTAGTGGTGTAGTTCCTTTCAGCATCGTTCAATTGATGGCTTGCAAAGCTAATGGGATAGTCCAATTTATGTTCTCCTGGTTGAGTGAGAACACACCCAATAGCAAAGTTTGATGCATCAATATGCACATGGAAAATGACATCCCAGTTAGGTGTCCTTAAAATCGGAGTACTTGCTAGTGTTTTCTTCAATTGTTCATAGGCCTGGTCATACTCTTCAGTCCATTTAAATTCAATGAGAAGCTTGTACAAAGGACGTGCTATCTCAGCGAAAAATAAAATAAACCGTCGATAATAACCCACGTGTCCCATGAACCTTTGAACTCCCTTGTAATTGGTTGGTGGTGGTAACTCTAGAATCACTTTAATTTTGCTCTCATCGATTGAGATACCATTCTTAGATACTATATGACCTAAAATAACTCCATGCTTGACCCAAAATTGGCATTTGAACGGGTTCAATGAGATACGATATAACCTACACTTTTCAAACACCTTCCGCAAACATGATAGATGTTATTTCCAAGAAGAGTAAACACAAAGGTCGTCTAAGAAAGCTTCACAAAACTCTCTCAAATATTCTGTAAAAGCAGTGTTTATTAATCGTTGGAATGTAGCAGGGGCATTTGTTAAGCCAAAAGCCATCACACGAAATGCAAACACGCCAAATTCTGTGATGAAGGCAGTTTTAGCTTGGTCCTCTAGCGCTATCGTGATTTGGTTGTAGCCTGAGTACCCATCTAGAAAGCTATAAGCTTCCTTGCCTGCAACTCTTTCGAGTACATGTTCGGAATATGGTAGGGGGTAATGGTCTCTTCTAGTAGCTGCATTAACTTTTTTGAGGTCCACGCACACCCTGAGTTTCCCATTCTTTTTTGGCACGATAACTATTGGAGACACCCATTCAGAGTGTTCAATAGGATATATGAGCCCACATTTGATAAGCTTTTCTAGTTCTTCTTGAATGATCCTTGCGTACTTAGGATTCATCGGGTAGGGTCTTTGTTGTACGGGCTTCGCAGTGCTAATCATAGGGATTGTATGTTGGACCACAGAAGGTGGAACACCTTTCATATCATGGTATGTCCAAGCGAATATGTCCTTGAATTCCTTGAGAAGCTCTTTGAGGACCGCCTCTTCAACTTCTATGAGGTCTTGGGCAATAAAAACAGGTTTTGATTCTTCACCGGGGTCGGCTAATTCTATTTCTTTAACTATTGCCGGACCATCATAGATTCCATTATTCCCATCGATAGGTATTCTTTGGGCTTTTGTGTACACAACCTTTGCTTCCCCTGTGGTGTAAGATTTGAAATGTTCTGGTGCAGGATGCAAGTCTGTGGATTCTGGTTGTGCTTTGGTTTGTGCTTCCATTTCTGCTTTCTTGTGTTGTCGAGCTAACTCTTGGTTTTGACGCCTCCTTGCAGTGCGGCTCAACTTTGGCTTGTCTATGATCTCTAATTGGGCTATGTCATGGGGTCGTGGTCTACACCACATAACATTTTGGAGATATTCATCCCAATTGTCTACCAATTTTCGATGAGCATCACATGCTCCTATATAACTGAGCCATTCTGCTGAGGATCTCTTCTTTTTTATCCTAGCACGTACATTGGCTCGATATCGACGCCTCTTAAGGTTTTTCTTTTTCTTATTTGAGACCTGCTTTTGATTTGCATTTAGATCTGGCTCACTAAAGGAGTCCTCGTTGGTGTCCTCTTCACTCTCGGAGGAGCTATCATCGGTTGATGTGCTCGGTCCTTCCGAATGTTTTGACTCTGAACTTGCTCCACTCTCTAATTCATGAGATTCAGAATCCGTTTCACTCTGGGAGTCAGTGTCCGAGTCGTGTTGGTCAAAGTCTTCTATTGAGCTATCGGTGTCACTGTCAGATTGGTCCACAATTGCCTTGCCCTTAGAAGATGCATGTATGGCACTTATCATGTTCAGAGGTGCAATTTGTGGTACCTCTTCCCCCTCTGGTGTGACCCAAGTGGTTCCTCTATTTCCCCAGGTATCTATGGTTGCAGCTAGGTGTACCCAGTCTACGTTGTCTGATTCCATCATACCCGGTAACACATCCATGTAAGGAGAATCTTGGCCAATGTCTATATCCTTCTTACAAGTGTAACAATCTTGTAGTGAGGCCGAGTGAATTGTGGTGTCAGAGCGATGATCAATAATGGTTTTACTCCCTAAGGGGTGTACCTTACCAGTCACCAAATCCACACTAAGGACAGAGTCTTGGAATTGCAAATAGACATGATTTTTAGACCAATCATGAACCATTTGTGCTTCCCTCATGAATGGTCGTCCTAAAATCATTTCATATGACATAAGGTGTTTAGAGAAATCCATTACAATGAACGTATGTCGTACCTTGTGTCCTAGAAATTTGATCCTAAGATCCTTGAGCATCCCCATAGGTTTGGCTATGGTACCATTTGCCATCTTTACCACAATGTTAGTAACAATGAGACGGGGTTTTCCCATGGATTCCCAACAATCTTTTGTAACGATGCTAAATCCCGCACCACCATCAAGAATTCCCTTTATAGTTAATCCCTTGGTAGTGATGGGTAGGGTCGCATTAGACTCGTCGCCTTCAAAATACTGCCCTAATTCGTTAATGGGTACCTCGATCACAGACTCGTGTCCATCTAAGTCAAGTGATTGCACATGATTTTCCTCATCAATCATAATCGAGTCAGGCCTATTTGGTTGCGCAAACTGCGGTAATCCCGTTCGTAGCTCTCCGTTAAGGAATGCTCGAAGTACAAGGAATAACTCAGGATCTCCATACAGCTTTGCTATGATCGTGGTTCGGACCTCAGAAGACATGAAGTCCACTAGTTTGGCAACATTCATTGGCATTTTGCAGGGTGTAGGTCCTTGACTAGGAACTGGTGAGGATGGAATCTCGTATTCCTCAATGGGATCAGGTATTCCTTCATTAAACATCCTTTCCAAGAAGAAGGGTGTATGCTCACTTTCTGATGTCCCGTCCTCACTCCCTTCTTGGGTGATACTAGATATGGCTAACGGTCTATGGTTCATGTGGGGTGGATGAACTTGCGTGGGAAACACTGTGTCATGAATTTTGACATGCATGGGTTCTGGTTCTAATTTCCCTTGAGTCTCCTCCACTAAACCTCTTAGATGTTTCACCTGCTCAATCTCGTCTACTGGGTTTGGGTACGTCCCAATCTTCTTGTTACGATTCTTCCCTTTTTGCCCCTGCGGTTTATCTTGGGGGTCTTGGATTGGATTTGGAAACACTTGTGGTGTTTTCAGAGGCTCTTTATGGTTTTCTCTTATTCGGTTTTCATTTGGTTCCATGTTACGGTTTTCTTTGTCGGTCTTTCCCTTTGTGGTATTGGTTCTAGTCTCCATTGTCTCGATTGAATCTGAATCATCCTCGAGGTCATTCATATACACGGGGTCATCTCCTGTTCCTATGTTTGTTTTGGAACTTGGCTTTGAATTTCCCGTATTCTACGACCTCTTCCTTCGTGTCTTCTTTTTCTTTGCTTGGATAACTGACGCGGTATCTCTCTCTTCGAGGATATGGCCTGGCCCTTGAAGCATGGACCGTGTAATTGCATAAGCGGGTGCGACGGGTGGTATTGGCGATGTCACACTAGCAATTTCGACCAAATTTAGGGGTGTGATTTTAGGCGCATTTGGGTTATAGGGGCATTGGGCAATCAAGTGATCTATGCCACAATGATTACATGTGAGTATTGGCATTGCAGACGTGCTCCCTTGATTCATTTGCATCTGTGCAGCATTCTTTTGCAGCCTAATAGGGCACTCCGCTTCCCGATGTGGTCCACCACACTCGTAGCATTGAAGAGGTGGCCTCCTAGCCTGGGTGTTGATATTTTGACCTCTGGATGCGAGAGCAGCAGCTTGATAAACCGGCTTGACTTGCCCCCAACAATCTTCCATGTAGTATATAGGACACTCTTCCAATGTATCAAGTCCGTAGACAATACTAGTGTCTATTTCCTCCTCACAGCCATCTGCATAAGCATTTGATGGCTCGCAACCCACTTGGTTCATAGGGGCGACTCTTGGATGCGGGGGCTGCGGTCCTAGCACAGGAGGTGGTAGCGGTGTAGCTTGTACAACATTTTGAGATCTAGGGACCATGTGTTGCGGTAGTTGCTCAACAGGTGGAGCAGGCATCAATACAGGAGCTCGAGGCGCATCCATCCAGGCTACAGGTGGTCTATTTGCCATCATACGTTTGATCATAATACAATCCTTATCTTGGTGACCATACCTACCACATGCGTTGCAAGTCCCATTAAATTTTACTCTAAACGTAGGGCACTCACTAGTGCTATGTGGACCCAAGCAAATGGAACACCATTGTTGCTCCCTTCTTGGATACATGTGACTATTTTGAGGGGGTCAAATATCCTTAAGAGACTCTTGGATTGCCTTCGTGAGGTCTGTCAAGAATGTCTCAAATACCTTTGGCTCATTGGCAATGGGCTTTGCAGTCATGGGTTCATACCCAATGGCTTGTGAGCTAGTGGATCTCGTGTCAGTAGACAGCCTCATGCCTGCTATCATCAAGTTGTCCTCTAATTGGATTGCATTGGCAGTGACATCTTCCCAGGTTGTGATACCTCTAATCACTAGTCCATTATAGATTCCTTCATTCCTCAACCCTCGAATGAATCGATCAAGCAGTTGGTTATTGTTGAAGCGCTCATTTATAGGGCAGCGAGAGTTTAAGTACTTTAGACGACTAATGAAGTCCCTTACTGACTCTCCTTCCTTACGTTCGGCCTTCTGTAGCTGAGATGCTACACCCCAAAGCACACCTTCTTGTATGTACTCCTTTAGAAACAACCTTCGAAGGGTAGGGTAGATTGTTTTCTCGTCCACCCTTAGGGTTCTATACCAATCTCCAGCCTTCCCACTTAATGTCAAGCTTAAGGCATTGCACTTATGTAGTTCGTTGCGTTCCCCTAAGGAATCACATACTTGTTCAAACACTTCAATGTGTTTTCTAGCATCTTCGTCCCCATTGAATTTTTGCGTGAGTTTGGCAATTTGTACTGCCTTACTTCTAGGATCTCTATCAGATGCATGACGCATATTTTCCGCGATAGATCGACCTATGGTTTGAGCAAACGCTGCCAAGTCACCTATGTGAGGAGGCAGGGCCGGTGGAGGTACTCTTGGAATCATATGTGGGAGAGGGACGGGTACCGGTCTTGGCATATGTGTGGATGATGCAGGATATGGAACATAACCGGGCATAGGTCCACTCGGATAAGGGCTAGGGAGCGGCACTCGAGGAGCATGAACAAGTGGTACAATTGGAGGTGTGTGGGCCATGTGTGCATAAGGGGCTAGAGGCACATACGGTCGAGGCCCCATATTAGGTACTACGACACTAGGTAGTGGCACTGCGCTAACCGTAGATGTCATCGGTAGATTCTCTGTCAGGCTTATCCCTGGAGTGAGCACTGTGTTTTCCTTAATAGAGGGTTGAGCCAAGTTAGAGAAGCTAAAGTTGTCGCTCGGAGGCTCAGATTGCATAGAGACCCCAGGTGAAATGACGTAAGATGGGTCCATGGGGCTCATTAGAGGAGTCTCCATTTGTGATAGAGTAGGCTGTTGAGCCTTGCTCGTATCCAGAAATCTCATGGGGCCAGTTGAGAGTATATTTACCCCTCGATTTTGCCTTTCTGATTGAATAATGCCATGGATAACATTACAGATCATTTTCTGTTGATCTTCGAGGCTCGTGGCACTAGAGGTGGATCGTACAATCTCTATCCATCCTACATGGTAGGCGTGGCCAGAGTGTAGATCCGTCAACACCTCAGTGTGGAGGTCGTATGTCCAATGATCATTAATGAACAATCCTTCTAGAGTCGACGTGTTAACGGTTTCTTGTGAGGTAGAAGCAATGTTGCTCCCCGTGGTTTTACTTGTCAGCAACGGTACTCTAGAGGGAACTTCTGAAGGAGGTAGCTCAACAGGGCCTTCTTGGTAAGAAGTTGGCAGGATATCCACATGGAAAGTCTTTGGGGGTGTGGGGTCCACGTGCGATGTGAAAGGAGAGTCCACTTCCACACCCCCTTCGTGTGCTTCATTTGCATCAAGTTCCGAGCGAGTAGCTCTACCTAATGTTTCCATGAAACGGCTAAACATACTAGTACTAGGCTGTGGAGCTTCGGGAGGTGCATGGCCTTCTCTCTCAGTGTTTTGGGTAGGGTATGCTTCCATGATTTCTGAGTCGGAGGAGGAATCACTAGCGGCTATTTTAGGGTCTTGGGTGGTGCTACCTTGTGTCCCCGCTGAGGGTCTAGAGCCTATCGTGGATGGGTAATGGGTGCCCGTTGTCGTGCTGTGACATGTACATAGTGGGAACACATGCTACAAGAGTTATCTTGTAACTTTTTAGATACATAATTATATTTCCTATAATGTACATATGCATATGTAAGTATAAATATAAGCTTTCTATCTCATCTTATTATTTATCTCAAGGGTAATGTATTCTTACTTTACCATCAAAAAATACTATGGGAAAAGTGTCAATAGCTCCACCTCTTTAACTTGGGGCAAAAAGCATTGATTCTTTCTTTCTACCATCTCATTATTATCTCACACCCTATTTAGATCCTATATCTAGAGTAATTTCCAATCTATATATATTCTATGTATTTTTCTTATATTTCTTTTTAAATAGCTACTAGGAGGGAATCAAATCCTAGTGGGACACTAGGTGGCATGATTTCAAAGATACACTTATTTTAATGCATTATTGCAAGCATGATTACAAAACTTTGTCAAGGAGCAATGTCATGCTTTCATATGGCATGAGGTGTCCTTTGGAATCAAATGAAAGTCTAGGCTAAGGGGACCACATGAAGACTTTTGCTGCCAGAAATGGACCCTATTTTGATGAATTTTTTACACAAGGTTCCAATCCGAATTGGAAAATGATTTTAAAATGAAAATCGTAGCTAATGAGCTGAAGTTTCTGCCCATATTTTTACTTTTTTATTTGGAGCTACGGTTGAGGAGATATGATCAAAATACTGGACCCCAGTCTGCCCACATCATGCAGGGACAGCTCATTTCCAACTTTTCCAATTCCTGTTCACACTGGCTCCTCTCTTCTTGTGTAAACCCTTGGGGGTTCCCTTCACCTATAAAAGGGGACCTCTTCTTCCTTGGAAGAAACTCAAGCATTCAAGCCATTGATGAGAGGAATTCTTGAGGGAGTGAGTAGTAATGCCTAATTGTACTTAGCCCCATTAACATAAGCCCAAGCCTACACTTTCTCCTAGAGGAAAACTAGCCATTCTTGTACGCCATCCTTGGAGGATCAACTCTAATCAAAGAAGGTGTTGTACTTGGCGTATCAATCAACGTTGAATTCTCCCCTCTTCTTCTCTCTCCCATCAATAATGGTGCCGAAGGGTTTCAAGTAAGATGTGTTCTACATTGATGTTTTCTTGATTTCTTGTTGTTTTCATTTTCATCTCTAATCCAACATATATAAATGTATCTAATCTCATCTCCTTAACCAAACCTATCTCTCTCATTCTTAGTAATTCATCCTCTCTAGGTTCTCTTTGCTACAGGTACATCTCTCCCCGCAGTATCCTTATTGTCTACGGGCAAGAATAGGGCTTGGGAGGGAAACTTCTCATCTCTTCACTTCTCTCATATCTACATTTCTCACATACTATCCTAGATGAATAACCCACATGATGATCATTTCTATCGCTTTCACTCTGTACGATCTATTAGAATTAACGTATGGATTAGTCGTAAAATACACTTTCAACAACGTATAGTGTTTTCTCTTCGGCCCTGAAAGGCTCAATGAAATACTTCTATCACCGGATCCCATCATACTACCTCTCATAGACTATAATTTTTCTTTTGATGTAAGCGTAGTTATCTTGCTATGAACCAAGAGGATTTGTACACACAATTAATCCCAATCACTAGACAAAATATATATATTATGGTAAGCACAAAACTACAATTCCAAAGAACAATTCGTAGCCTATTTGGTCAGCCAAGATTGAATGCCATTAACTCATCCATTAACCCTTTCATATTACCCATGATACGATATGACCATAGCCTTGATGTTTTCATTTTTGTATTGTTTTGACATTCTCTTTTGCGTTCTTTCTTTGTGTGTGTGAATGCAAGAGAGAAAGAGTGAGTCTTCTTTGATTGCACTTCTTTCCAAACCCTAGTCTTCATGGCATCTATGGTTTAACTCCTTCATATAGTTTTTGTTGAGTTCTCTCACAAACTCTCACAGCCATAAGCCTGGTGCTTTCCTGGCAAGACCGCAAATTTCTCGACATATTTTTGGTGAACCCGACGCGAATCTGCTAGGGTGAGAGTTTGTGGGTAACCATGGGTGATCATGTTGAGCAACAGGGTATGCATTTTGACCCAGAAACAATGCAAATGTTTCAAGAATTTGCAATGTTCATGCAACAACAACATGCTACTGAAAGAAGGGAGATTTCAGCAACGAAGGCCATACAAGCGGTCGTCAACAGAATGGATCAGTTCAATGGCAAAGATGTAACCAAGTACTTACGCGAGTATGTGAAGGAGATGGAGCTGCATCGCGTGTCAGAAGGTGAGATGATTCAAAGCTTTGAGCTAGTTGTTGCTCCAGAAATTAGGGAGCATGTTAGGGCAATTAAAGATGGGCATGGGAGAAATTGGGAAGAACTCAAAGTAGCTTTAAAGAAGGAATATTTCATGGAGGACTCTGAGAGAGTGACCAAAAGGACATTCTTAGAATGGGTAGTCAATCCAAAGCAAGGACTATCAATAACAGAGCTACTTAGGGAATTTGAGCGGCGCTATGCACAACTCACTAGGACAGAAAGGGCCACACTAGATGCAGAGAAGATAGATCTTTTCTTACAAGCTGCAGGTAAAGAGTTTCAAGAAAATTTGGAGCTTCTTCTTGAAGATAAAGATGCTGAGCAAGGACTAAAGACCGACTGGAATGAGGTTGAAGGTGCTGTCTCGCTGCTTGCCAAACGACAAAGAAGAAGGGACAAGATGGTAGTAAACACTACAAGTCCTTCCACCTCAACTTCTGACAAAATGGTAAAGCCTACTTTTATCGCTCCTAAGTTTGATGAGTCCATGCTAGATGAGCTTGTGAAGGGAATGCGTGACTTGAAGGTGAAGTTTGCAAAGCTTGAAGAAAAAGGCCAACCATCAGGGCCACTTCCTAGGCAAAGACAACAGCCCAAAGAAGGGTTTGTTAATAGATGTATTTGGTGTGATAGTACAAACCATGTAAGAAGGGATTGTGATGATTTTAGTGATGCTTTGTCAAAAGATGTTGTCTTTTTTAAGGATGGTAAAATCCACTTAAGAGAGACAGGTCTACCCTTGAGAACTAACTTTGGGAAGGGGGGAATGCAAACCTTAGTTGAAGATATGGCAACCAAGCATGCCACCTCTTCAGTTGAGGCAGCTACTTATGGAGTCAAAATTGAACATTTTTGTGATGAAGAAGTGAGTGACCATCATGCTCAAATTTGGCCAAATGTCATGCAATTAGCTAAAAAGGGAAAGCTTACAAAAGAGATTCTATATGAAGCAGGTGATTGCATACGTCTAGAAACAGGATGGAATGATCCAGTGGACTCATTGTCAGTGCATGCCTACATTACAAAATGCCAACAAAATGAGGCAATTGTAGAAGAGAAGCGCAGACGTGAGAATGCTGATGAAGGACCATCAAAAAGAGCTTCTAGAAGTGGGGGAAGAAGCGACTCAATGCCTTCTCAAACACCCTCAACACAAGGAGCATCTCCACCTGAAGTACTCATGGAGGAGTCTACAACAGGAAAGAAGAAAGAGCCAATGAAAGGTAAGACAAAAGGCCCAACTTATAAACTACAATCTGATATTGAGGTTGCTACAGATTTAAAGAAAGTCTTGGAGGAAAGGATCTTGAATAGCAAGATTGAGTTTACTCTGGGAGAAGTTCTTGGCATTGCAAAGCGTGAATTCCATGAGGAGATCATTGACATCATCAAGAGAAAGAGGCAAACCCTTGTTGAAGTTTCTCGTCCTCAGGTTGAAGGGGAAACCTCAAAGACACAAGGGATGCAACTGCAAAATAAGGAGAATGATGGAGCTGTGGTAGGATGCTACCAATCTAGTGGGAGAGTGAAGCAAGTGTATTTCTCAAATGATGATGAAGAAGTTGAAGATATTCCTAGGAGTTACTATTCACGAAGTCATTGGGCAAGGGCTACTACAGAAACTTTGGTCAAGGTAGGTGATCTTGAAGAGCCATTTGTTGCCTTGATTGACCATGGTTCAGAAATAAACATAATGTCAAAGAGTCTCTACAACAAGTGCAAATGGCCGATGGACACAGATCATGGCTGGATGGTCAAAGTGGCAAACAATTCATCCGGTGAATTGTATGCAGCATGTCCAGGTGTGAAGGTAACAATAGGTGATGTAAAGATTGACCAAAACTTCTTTGTACAGGATACATCTTCATATCATCTCATCCTTGGACAACCCTACATTGTGGGAGTTCGAATGGAAACAAAGGTAATGGACGATGGTTCAGCATATGCTAGGATACGTAGCAAAGATGGTAAACGTGCTGTCCAATTCCTCACAGTTTGTGTAAACCATGAAAGAAATCGTGACAACCTCAGAGAACATCCTCTACCAAAGGTGAGCAAAGAGTTTCATGATCATAGAGAAATGATGGGTTTTGGCCAAGTACCATTGTAAAGCGGGATTGCAGTGGTACAGAAAGAAAAAGGGTCTCGCCTGATCCAAAAATAGGTGAAGCATTTTCAACGATCTCCTTGGTAACAAAGAATGGATCAGTATGTTTTACAAAACTTGAAGATTTGAAGAGATGCGAGAAGCAATATGTGCATAATGTACAAATAGGCATGAAAAAGAGTGGGTTGCTAGAGCCTACTGAAAATGTTTTGGGTTTGTGTGAACAAGTTTCTTTTGTAGATACTATGGGTGAGCTTGATGCTATAATGAGGTCTAGTGTGCATCTTGAAAATGAAGTTGTGGAAGTTTGCTCTATGGAAATGTATCAAGTAATAGAAGCCTTTAAAGAAAGCCAAACAGTTGGCCCAGAAGTCCATGTTGAAACTAAATACAAGAGTGTAGCAAAGAAGGTGAAACCAGTAGCTTCACCCTTACCACCCAACAACAGGGAAAAGATTGAACAGGCTTCTTTACAACCAAGTTTGCGGAATCCTAAAAAGATCGGGCATACCTTCACAAAGGAGTCTTTTCAAGAGTTGCAGATTGGTTGCAAGGAGTTTCCAACACAGGAGGAGACAAAGTGCTTCAAAGAAATGCTTTCAAAGCATGGTAAGGCTTTTGCATTCGAGCCACATGAGATAGGATGTGTTGATCCTTATATTGTAGCTCCTATGGTAATTTTCACAATACCTCATGTGCCTTGGAATCTGCGGCCTATTCCGGTTCCAAAGGCTCATTTGCCAAAGTTAGTAGAGCTACTGAATGAGAAAATCAAAATGGGAATCTTGGAGCCTTCTTGTGCTCCATACTCAAACAGGTGGTTCACAGTTCCAAAGAAGAATGGTTCTCTACGCTTCATCCAAGATATGCAACCAGTGAACAAGGTGACAATTAGAAATGTAGGAACAGGTCCAATTGTGGATGAATTTGCAGAGGCGTTTGCAGGGAGGGCAATCTACTCAATGGGGGATCTCTACTCAGGGTATGATCAATTTCAGCTTGCAATCGAAAGCAGAGACTTGACAACCATGAGGACACCTTTGGGTTTGGTAAGGATGTGTACCTTGCCACAGGGAGCAACCAACTCGGTTGCACATATGATGAATGGGATGAATAAGGTCTTACGTGACTTTATTCCTCAAATCACAATGCCTTTCATTGATGATTTGCCTATCAAAGGATGTGAAGAAAGTGACAAAGATGAAGCTTTGGATCTCAAGGGATGTCGTAGGTTTGTGGTAAATCACATAAATGATTGTGATAAAATTTTGTCTAGGTTGGAAGAAGTGAATCTTACATTGTCGGGGAAAAAGTCTATGTTTGGTGTCAATGAAGTGCTCATTGTGGGGCACATGTGCGGGCCATATGGTAGGAAACCTTGTCCATCAAAGGTAGATGCCATCCAAAGAATGAAAGAAACATGTACTAGCATCACTGAGGTTAGAAGGTTTCTAGGAGCATGTGTCTTCTATGTTATTTGGATTCCACATTATGCACATGTAGCTGATCCTCTTTATCAGCTGCTTAGAAAGAATCAAAAGTTTAAATGGACCGAAGCACATGTAAAATCCATGAAAAAGCTAAAGGAGTTACTCCAGTCAGCAACGACCTTGAGAAAGGTAGACTATGAGTGTCAAAGGCCAGTGATTGTGACAGTAGATACCAGTCCTACAGGGATTGGATGGGCAATAGGGCAAGATGACAAAGAAGGACACATGTATGTGGTAAGATTTGGAGCAAAGGTACTAAGTGCTCGCCAAAGAAACTATCCACAGATAAAGAGAGAGCTATGGGGTATGGTTACATCCTTGAAAAGTGGAAAAGAGTACCTAATTGGTGCATGTGTGGTTGTAGAAACAGATTGTCTACCACTTCTTGGGATGATTACAAGCTGCTCAACACCAGACATTGCTATGTTGCGGTGGATTGCCTACATTAAGTCCTTAAATCCAGAGTTTAAGCACATTGCAGGTAAAGACAATACAGTGGCAGATATGCTATCAAGGGCAAGGTATGAAGATGAGTCACAAATGATTGATGAGGGAGATGATGTAGGCACAAAATTCTATTCTATCTCTCATGTCAAAGGTAACAATGTCTGCATGACTAATTCACTTGAATTGTTCTTGAAAGATCTTTATGAAGGTGATTGGCTTTCTATTGGAAGGTACTTGAGTACTCTAACAAAACAGGATGATTGGTCTGAACAAGAATTTAAGAGGATACGCGGAAAGCATATGGGTACTTTTTAAGGGATGGTTACTTGTGGAAGCATCCTAAACAAAAGGGTGCTACACCACAACGGGTTACATGTAAAAAAGAGACTCAAGTAAAGCTCATGCAAGAGTTTCATGAGAGTCTATGGGCTGGACACAAGGGTGTGTGGGCAACCTTCTCCAAGTTGAAAGAAAAATACTGGTGGAAGGGTATGCATAAAGATGTATCTCAGTTTGTAGAGTCATGTGTAACTTGTCAAATGTATTCGAATGTTCGACATCGTGATGGATTGCACCCTACATATCCACTAGCCATGCACTATAAATGGGTTGTGGATCTAGTCACGATGCCTTTAGGACTCTGGCAGATGAGATACTTGGTTCTTGCACGAGAGGACCTAACTAACCAGGTTGAAGGAAGAGCATTAAGAGCTAAGACCACAGAAGCTGTGTGCAAATTCCTTCTTGATGAGGTGATTTGCCGTTATGGTTGTGTGGGAAAAATCACTGCAGATCGAGGTGAACTGGATGCCGAAGAAGCAAGGGAGTTCTTTTCTAGATTAGGGATCAAGCTTTCTCTTACTACAGCTTACAACCCTGAAGGCAATGGAAAGAGTGAAAGAGGGCATCCTCCTATCATCAAAGCTTTGGCCAAGGCTTGCGAAGGAAGAGTTGGTGAGTGGCCAAAACTGTTACCATACGCTTTATGGGCTGATCGTACAACACATAGCTCAGTAACTGGCTACATGCCTGCGGAGCTAATGCATGGTCAAAAGCCAGTGATGCCGATTGAGGATACAATTCCCACATGGAATGTACTACCTTGGCAAGAGGGGCTTAGTAGGGAAGATCTCCTTGCATTGCGCATAAGGCAACTAGAGAGAAGACCTGGAGACATTGAGGCTGCAAAAGAACGACTCAAAAATGCAAGATTGAAAAACAAGGACTACTTTGATAAGCGACATCGGCTCAGGAGCAAAGCAATTGACAAAGGTGACTGGGTTTTAGTGTATGATAGTAGCCTTGATAACCAACACACAGTCATGCGTAAGTTTTCAAAAAGATGGTTTGGACCATATGTTGTAAAACATGTGCATGAAAATGCTACTTACAGCTTGTCTGAACTAGATGGCACAGAAGTAAAGATTCCCATTGCAGGAAAAAGGATCAAAATGTTTAAGAGAAGAGGAGACAATGATCCAAAAAATGTTGATGAGGAAGAAGAGCAAAACACAGGTGAAGATCAAAGTGAAAATGAAGCTCTGGAATCATCCAGTGAAGATGAAAGCAAGGAAGATGTACAAGAGGGCTGATCTTACAAAGAAATAATTTGGCACATACCAGAGGATGTGCAGGTTTAGAGGGGGTGGATGTCGTGCTGTGACATGTACATAGTGGGAACACATGCTACAAGAGTTATCTTGTAACTTTTTAGATACATAATTATATTTCCTATAATGTACATATGCATATGTAAGTATAAATATAAGCTTTCTATCTCATCTTATTATTTATCTCAAGGGTAATGTATTCTTACTTTACCATCAAAAAATACTATGGGAAAAGTGTCAATAGCTCCACCTCTTTAACTTGGGGCAAAAAGCATTGATTCTTTCTTTCTACCATCTCATTATTATCTCACACCCTATTTAGATCCTATATCTAGAGTAATTTCCAATCTATATATATTCTATGTATTTTTCTTATATTTCTTTTTAAATAGCTACTAGGAGGGAATCAAATCCTAGTGGGACACTAGGTGGCATGATTTCAAAGATACACTTATTTTAATGCATTATTGCAAGCATGATTACAAAACTTTGTCAAGGAGCAATGTCATGCTTTCATATGGCATGAGGTGTCCTTTGGAATCAAATGAAAGTCTAGGCTAAGGGGACCACATGAAGACTTTTGCTGCCAGAAATGGACCCTATTTTGATGAATTTTTTACACAAGGTTCCAATCCGAATTGGAAAATGATTTTAAAATGAAAATCGTAGCTAATGAGCTGAAGTTTCTGCCCATATTTTTACTTTTTTATTTGGAGCTACGGTTGAGGAGATATGATCAAAATACTGGACCCCAGTCTGCCCACATCATGCAGGGACAGCTCATTTCCAACTTTTCCAATTCCTGTTCACACTGGCTCCTCTCTTCTTGTGTAAACCCTTGGGGGTTCCCTTCACCTATAAAAGGGGACCTCTTCTTCCTTGGAAGAAACTCAAGCATTCAAGCCATTGATGAGAGGAATTCTTGAGGGAGTGAGTAGTAATGCCTAATTGTACTTAGCCCCATTAACATAAGCCCAAGCCTACACTTTCTCCTAGAGGAAAACTAGCCATTCTTGTACGCCATCCTTGGAGGATCAACTCTAATCAAAGAAGGTGTTGTACTTGGCGTATCAATCAACGTTGAATTCTCCCCTCTTCTTCTCTCTCCCATCAATAATGGTGCCGAAGGGTTTCAAGTAAGATGTGTTCTACATTGATGTTTTCTTGATTTCTTGTTGTTTTCATTTTCATCTCTAATCCAACATATATAAATGTATCTAATCTCATCTCCTTAACCAAACCTATCTCTCTCATTCTTAGTAATTCATCCTCTCTAGGTTCTCTTTGCTACAGGTACATCTCTCCCCGCAGTATCCTTATTGTCTACGGGCAAGAATAGGGCTTGGGAGGGAAACTTCTCATCTCTTCACTTCTCTCATATCTACATTTCTCACATACTATCCTAGATGAATAACCCACATGATGATCATTTCTATCGCTTTCACTCTGTACGATCTATTAGAATTAACGTATGGATTAGTCGTAAAATACACTTTCAACAACGTATAGTGTTTTCTCTTCGGCCCTGAAAGGCTCAATGAAATACTTCTATCACCGGATCCCATCATACTACCTCTCATAGACTAGAAAATGCAAAAAATGCAGAAAATCGAAACTTGACAGAACTGTGCAGTGCAAACCAGAAAATGCAGAAAACGCAGAAACGCAAGAAATGCTAACTGTGTAAGCTGAAATCTGAGCTTAATAGAACTAACAAAACAGAGCTTAACAGAACACAGAAAACTTAAGCCGCGCCTTTCCTACATAAAACATAGCTTCAATACAATTTACAGGTCGCCATTGGAGCTTCACGCACAACAGCTCCCCGGCAGCGGCGCCAAAAATGTCAAGGCTAGGGACTTGCTACGCGCCGTGTGCGAGCCACAAAGGCTCCTAGCACACAGTCATACAACAGACAAGCTCACAAGGAAGAACGGTGTGTCACTCACCGTCCTACGTAGTTGCGAATGAAGGATTCCCGCGCCGCGAAGAAGAGGGAGACGCCGCTACGCCGCGCTCAACCGCCTCGCCGCCGTCGTGCTGCCGCAACGCTCGATCGCACACACACTCTCACAGTCTCTCTCTCTCTCACACTCACACACACAAGGAGATGGTGAAGGAGAAGGTGGAGATGGAGCAAGAGCAGCTTCTATTGCACAATGAGAGAATGACTCAATTTTAGGTTTAATTGGCTTTTATGTGAGCTCACCCCATTCACACTTGGGCGCCCATGCGTAGCCAACTAACCCTAGCATGTTCGTGTTAAAGTGCACCTCTCCTCGGCGATCACTCTACCTTTCCCTATTGGACCGACAAGCCCGGTGCCTGACTCTACTTAAATAAATAATACGGTTACGGTGTCCGTCGTAGGTGACCGGGTGTCCGTGAGCCACGAGGGTTAACAGTAACTGACTAGCCATGACTCGCAAGCTAGCTATCTAAACCTCGATGGGTAGAATGGCCTCTTTTCCATATACCAGATGGAAAGGGGTGAAACCTAGTGATGTTTGGAATGTTGTGCGGTAGGCCCAAAGAGCGGCCATGAGATGGTTATCCCAATCAGTTGTGTGGTTATTCACCTGCTTTGTGATGATTTTACAGATCATTCCGTTTACCTTTCCACTAGACCATTGCACTGTGGATAGTACAGAGTGGAGTGTCGGTGTGTGATGCCTAGCTTTTTCATCAGTTCTCCCACCAAGTCACCTCTGAAACCTAGCCCTTTATCAGATATTATCTCCAGAGGTGTGCCAAAGCGACAACAGATGTGCTCAAATATGAACTTCGCCACTTCCTGGGCTGTAATGCATGTGGTGGTTGTTGCTTCCGCCCATCGGGTCATGTAGTCTACACCAACTAGAATGTACAGTTTACCCGACTGGGCCCTTGGTAAAGGACCAATTGCATCTATCCCCCACTTCTCAAACGGACCATATGAGATTATAAGAGTATGTGGCTCATAGGTTAGTGTTCGATCACTGGATACTTGACAAGCTCTGCATGTTTTACACCAATGGTGCACATCCCGGTTCAGACTAGGCCAAGAGAATCCTGCCTGTAGAATCTTGCTGCTAGTAATATCTAGAGAAAAATGGCCACCGCAAACACCATCATGGCAACTTGAGATCACCTCCGTGATCTCATTGGAGATTGGCACTCACCTGAGGATCTGATCTTTGCCCTTGTAGTACAAGGTGCTGTTTATATGGCGGTATCTTGTTGCCTTTTGGACAAGCCATTGTTTTTGGCCCATGGTATACCCTTCAGGACATTCTCCTGTATCTAAGAAGCTGATGATATCAGGCATACAATCGCTACCCTGAAAGAGGGACAACTTCAGTTTGATTGCTCCTATGGGAACATCTTGTATTCTCTCCTTGGCTAGAGCATCTGCTTCTTGATTTTCTGCCTTAGGAACATGAAATAGCTGCATTGCTTCAAACTTCCTTAAAAGATCCTTAACTTGGTGTAACTGGCCAAGCAAAACCTGATTTTTACAAACCCAGGTGCCATTTATCTACTTTATCGAGAGCATGGCATCGCCAAACACATTTAGGCGCTACACCCCTTTCAAAATACACTGTTCTAATCTAAGAATTAGGGCCGCGTACTCTAGTTCGTTGTTGGAGTAGGAGTATAGTAACTGCGCAATAGAGAAGACCTTTTCCCTTTGCTCATTGAAAATGATGATGCCAGCTCCAGCTTAGTCCATGTAAGATGCCCAATTTTTGGGTCTCTTCTAAAAATAAGAAAAATAGCTTTCAATATTTATTTTGCCAAATTTTGACTTAAGATGCTTGATTGACAGTGTTGGAAGGTTCTAAAGTAAAAAGCAAGGTCGTTTCCATGTTCCAGTAGGTTAGATGGGCGTTTCGTTCAGTTTTAGAAAAATCCGCTATTTTTAGCTTTTTCATGCTTTTTATGCTTTTAGGTGCTTTTTTGCAAAAAGCAAGGTCGGATCCTTAATCTACGTTGTCGTGCAACTCCGCTTCCATGATGGAAAAATTATCAAAAGGATGCACATTGTGCTTGATTGAAGAAAAGGAGAAGAGTTGGCTTCAATCTTGGTTTCTCTCTCTCTCTCTCTCTCTCTCTCTCTCTCTCTCTCTCTCTCTCTCTCGCTTTTGGATCTAAGCAAGGAAGGTGTGGAGAAGTAGCCAGGGGAGACTCTATCTCTCAATCTCAAAGTAAAGCCGGGAAAACCTCTTCCTCCTCTTGAACTCAGTAAGTGAATTCATCAAGGGCACACCAAGCCTGAAGATAATTAAAGCAAAAATTTGCCGCTTATTGTTGGTAATTGAGGCAGTATGACAGAGAAAGCTCTTGTGCTATCGAAGCAGGGAAAGATTGACATAGAAAGAGAAAATTTGTAGAATCAAAGGGGCACTTGAAACAGTTAAAGTGGCAGAAGATAATTTTCATTAACGTCATCAGCTACAGATTGATTAATCATCATGTTAAGCCCAGTGTCATTAACGATCCGATTAATCCTATAAAAAAGGAGCTTGAACTCCTACATAGTAGATGATTTAAGTGATGGTACTATTAACAGCCCGCCTTGGCTACCGATTACATTGTACTGAAAGCTTGATTTGATTAATTGAAAACTACGGTGATTGTCAAAGCCATATGTATTTGTTTTTCTTGTTCTCTCTCACACCCTCTCACAACTAGAGGCCTGGCGCCTGCTCGGCTCACGTTTCGAGCCTAAAGATCTAGTGGATGGGGGTGCGCAAATTTGCATCATGATAGAAGGATTTACGCAAAGACTAGGCATGCACATCCATGAGACACCTGAAATCAAAGTCAAGATGGAAAACAATAGCAAGGCTATGTGTGTAGGCATTTGTAACAATGTTTTTGTGAAGGCCTTTGGCATTAAGAAGGTAGAGGACTTTTATGTTATGTCAACCAAGGGAAGTGGCTATCCATTTATCCTAGGAAGACCATGGCTAATGAAAATGCGAGCTTTGCAGGATTGGAAAAGTGGAAAGCTGATCTGCAAAAATGACAATCATAAGAAGGTTATCTTTGACCTGAAGGAGCAACTTCAAGAGGAGCTCCATGAAGAATCATCACAAAGTGAGAGGGAGAAAGATTGGACTGATAGCACTTCAGAAGAAGAAGGTAGTGGTAGCACTACGGAAGAGGAGTCTTCCATTGAAGTCGTGGGGGTAAGGTTTAAGCCAAGCAACCAAGAGACCTCTTGCCCAGGCTTGGAGGAGGTAGGTCCTCAAGAGAACAAAGGTGTGCAAGACAAAGGGATGCTATCAACAACACTTACAAAGGATGAAAGAGAGAAGTTCAAAGGTGTGTTAAGGAAATTTCCTAGGATTTTTGCTATAGACTACACCAACCTGCATGGAGTAGATGATGCTCAACATAAGATCAAGCTAAAGCCAGAGGCCATACCTAAGGCTCAAAAGCCATGAAGGCTAGGAGTCATCAAGGAGCAGGCTTTACTCAAGGAGGTAAGAAAGCTTCTAGCAGCAGGTTTCATTTATCCAATGAAGAATTCAGAGTGGGTCTCTCCCATTGTTGTCACTCCCAAGAAGAACAGCAAGTGGAGGGTGTGTGTGTGGATTACCGTCCACTGAATGAGGCAACAAAAAGATATCACATCTCCCTCCCATTTCAGGATGAGATACTAAGTGAGGTAGCTGGTCACGAGTACATTGTGTGCAATGGCTTCTCCGGTTACTTTCAAATAGGTATCGCATTGGAGAATCAATTGAAAACAACCTTCATCACTCCTTGGGGTTGTTATGCTTTTAGAGTCATGCCATTTGGCCTGAAAAATGCTCCTGCAACTTTCCAACGCTTCATGAACATGGTGTTTCAAGCATTTTTTGGAAAGTCCATTAGGGTTTTTATTGATGAGTTTTGCATTTATAGTCCAAAATCATTACACCTATAGAATGTAGAAGAAGGTTTGAAAAAACTTTACGACATGGGACGTTAGCTCAATCCCGACAAATGTCACATAGGTGAGGATGAAGTGATCTTGCTCAGTCACAAGGTTTTCTATAAAGGCATTGAAATGGATCCTTCAAAGTCAAAAGCTCTTATTGAGTTACCATCACCCAAGAGTCTTAAGGAGGTCATATCATTCATTCAAAAGGTGAAGTATATGTCATGCTTCATTCACTTAGCCTTAGAGTTACTTCACCCTTTGCAAAATTTGACACAACAAGTTGAGTTTGTCTGGTCTGATAAGCTTGAAGACTACTTTTGTAACATTACATTCTGTTAGAATTACCAACACTCATGCCTCCTTGTTGGGAGTACACATTCTTTGTTAGGTCTAGTGTTGGGAAGGAAACAATTGGTGCAGTTTTATTACAACAAGATCCCCACAATACCAGGATGCGACTCATCTACTTTGCTTGTAGGGTCATGAATGCCTTAGAGAGAGGCTACACAAAGGCAAAACTCATGATGCTTTCTCTCATGTTTGCGGTGAGAAAGTTTAGATGCTATTTGCTACTAAAACCTTTTGTAATTCTCACTGCAAAAAAATTGTTTCCTTGGGTGTCATCTCAAATGAATCTTAGTACTAGGATCTCAAAGTGGATTATGGAGTTGCAAGAGTTCCAATACTCTTTCAAGGTATAAGATAGTGTGCGTACACAATTGGCAGGGACTCTCACTTATAGGGTACATGAGAAGGAAATTAAGGTACCTGAAGTAAAGACCCTACCATTGACACCACCTAAAAGTATCCCTAATGCATGCATTTAACTTGTTCTTTGAGATGGGAGATTTTCGACGAGCCACATGAAAAGCAGGGGGAGGGCTAGTGTTGCTCAACCCAAGAGGAGAGGTGATCATGAAAGAGAAGTTCATTCTACCAGGTTCAACTAGCAACAATGAAGCATAATAGGACACACTAATTCATGGTTTAAATATGTGCATTTGCCAAGGTATACAAGGTCTCATGGTAAAAGGGGATGCACTTCTCATTGTGAAGCAGATTTTAGGCATTATGGCATGCAAAAATGAAGACTAAGAGCCAAAGTTCATGCCATCTGCCGTAGGCTATTCAATCAATATGAGGAGGTGCAACTATGTCATATTCCTAGGAAACAAAATGAAGACGACAATTTACTTGCACAATAAGTAGTTACAGGTGTTGAGAAAGAAGTGCAGGTCATCATGATGGTAGTAGCGGTCAAGCAACCGAGGTACCAGGGATTGGAGTCATTGGCTCCCATTATTGGCTACATTTTGGAGGACGAGTTTCCACAAGACTTCACAAAATCTCAGAAGAGGAGACTCGCGAAGAAGGCAAGCGTGTATCTCTTCCTAGAAGGATCCCTCTATTAAAGAGCCAAGGATCAAGTGTGCAAAAGAGTACCAACTATGAAGAAAATCCCAAAAATTCTAAAAGGTTTGCATGAAGAAGCATGTGGTGGTCATTTTGCCCAAGAGTTAACTGTGAAAAATATTTTTCTTGCGGGGTATGTTTGGCCAAGCCTGCATGTGGATGTCCAGCATTGGTGTAAAAGCTGTCACAATTGTCAGGTAAATGGAAATAGAAGATTGGTACATGGTCCAAGGAAAATTGTGCTTGCAAATGGACCCTTTGAAAAGTGGGGCATTGATGCTATGGGTCCTTTTCCTAGAAAAAAAAATAGTAAACTCTACATTCTAGTGGCTATTGATTACATGACTAGGTGGGCAGAGGCTCAAAGTGTGGAAAGGGTAATCGAAAAACAATGAGAAAATTCATCGACACTAATATTTGTTACAGATTTGGCATACCTTTGGAGATTTTTTTTGATAATGGTTTAGGGTTCAAGAAGGGTTTACTCAGGAAGTTTGTGAAGAGCTTCACATTCTACCTTGTAATAGCACACCCCACTACCCATAGTCAAATGGTATGGTGGAGAAGGCTAATGGTATCATTGCAGGCATCATTAGGAAGACGGTGCAAAACAATACAAAGTTGTGGGATGACTTCCTGGATGGTGCCTCGTGGGCATATCGAAACACATATAGGGAAGCCACAGAGTTCACACCATTTCACTTGGTTTATGGTCAAGGGTCTTTGCAACCTATAGAGCTCAACGTCCCAACAATACGGCTTCATAGCAAAGGGACACAAGATAACCAAGAAGCATGGATGGATTGACTTCTTACATTAGTGGAGCTTGAGTGGAAAAGAGAAGCAGCCTATGAGTGCTACAAAAGAAAAGCTACACAAGCAAAGGAGAAGCTTGACAAGAAACTGAAGGACAAAGCCATCAATGAAGGAGATCTTGTGCTAAGATATGACAATTGACTCGATAATTGTTTTGATGCCAAGTTTGAAATTAGATGGCAGGGGCCATACATAGTCAAGAAGGCTTTCAATTCAAGCTACTATCAGCCTATGGACTTGAATGGTAAAGAGCACTCCAAGAAGGTAAATGGGTATCGGCTAAAGCCTTATTTGAGTCGCCTTCTACCAAAGGATCTACCAAAGATCTATCAAAAGGCAACTATCTCATGTAAGTTTTGCTATATGAAGCATGAGTGTAACTCGAGCCAAAATGCCAAGGGGCAAACAATGAAAATCTTGTCAAGGACTCAGAAGCATCCTCTCTGGAAAGGATTCTTTATGATGGTACATGAATATACCATCATCCTGAGAGAGGGCTAATGATAGCCGTTTTTTGGCTATCCAAAATTGCCATAGTGAGCTACCTCACCCTACAAAATCACCCAAATATTGTGGCTATCCTCACCCTTTCACTGTACATAGGCGTGTATGAGTTAGGGGACGTTTTCCATATCTCCTAAAAAACCCTCAATTAGCTAGTCACTTGGCTAGTTGAGACAAAAAAATAAATAAAATTGGAAAAAGTATATTATGTCTTTTTTGTGTGTAAATATTTCATTGTATATAGGGCCTAAATATAGGGATTTTTAAAAAATTATTACGGTATTTTATCTATATATTTATACTTAGGTGTGTGTTTATTAAACCTACATACGCCTTCTTTCATCCTCTTGCACCATAAGTATATTTTTTACCAATGTGTACATACTCTAACCTCACATTTTTCTTCTATACAAATCACCTCCACATTTTTCACCCTCATCCTTGTGAAATAAAAAATCGGTTTCTACTCCCTTAGCCACGTTTATTATATAATTTTCATTTACTTGCATACTTTTTCGTCTTTCACCCAAAATAATACAAAAGAAGGACCATATCATATGATTCCAATATCTTTTTTCATTATCCATAATTCTTCCTTATTTTTTCATTATGTACTCATTAGTCTAACATCATGTGCTCATGTGCTCATTGAGCTAAAATCCATGAATAGTCCATACACTAGTCCCACCATATATATGTTTCTTTATTTACCAATACTACTCCTCCATGCATGTGTAAAGACAACTTGGATGCTTTGTATCATGATATGACAAAAGAGGAGCTCACTCCTCTTGGATGCATTGTGCAAATTCAACAAAGGAGGGGGCCACTAAAAGACTTTTGCAGGCATAAAAAACAGGCTTTTTGGTGGGATTTTTGACACCTATCTCTGCTCGGAAGTTGAAGAAGTTACAAACAAACAAAATGTAGCCCATGAGTTGAATAATCATCTGAATTTTTTTCATAATTTTAGAGCTACTATCGGTGAGATATGAATTTTATGTGTGGACCTCAGTTTGCCCACTTTTCTCACAAAGTAACCCATAGTCTTCTCTCACCTCCTTTTCTATTTCCACATACACACACACACACACTCATTCCTCTCCATCCCTCACTCAAACCTGCAACTTTCATGGCTTCTTTGATCTTCTTCACCATTCCCATCTCTTCCTTACTCCATGGCTCAAAAATTATCATCTTTACACACATATAGCTCAATTTCTCTCTCTAGAATCAAACTCATATTGCCATAACCTCTTCATCCTTTCACAAAAAGAGAAAAAATTAGCAAATAACCAAGCTCAATCTCTACAAAAGGAGGAGTTTGATAATGAAAAATTCAACTTTTCCATGGTTACAAGAACTACACCGACAGAGTTCTACAACCGCTTCATTCGCTGAACGAGATAGGTGGAAAATTTCCTTTCCATCCTGTGTTTTCCTTTAAATTGTGTATCTTATAATCATTATCTTACTTTTTATCATTGTATAAATCATATAATGCACCTTGAGTGCATATGCAATGTAATGTTATCCCCATCCTACTAGCTACAAGCTATTAACACTACCTGCTAACCCTTTCTTGTAAATTGCACGCACTCTACTCTACCTTGGAGGAGGCAACCTCACACAAAAAATCACTCACCTCTCTAGAATTGTCTCTATTTCACCTTAAGAATTCTCTCCTCTTGAGCCCACATCCATGTGACTCAAGAGACAAGAGAGCCGTACTCTCATAAGTACATATAAAAAAATTCAGAAACATGGTTTTCTATGTAAATGTTGATCATGAGATAATTCTAATAAGAGCTCACCTCACCTATAAATAGAGACCTTTTCCCTTTGTAAATAGGATGATATCTACACTATTGCTCACTACTTTGAGCATACCATTCTCCATCTTAGTTGTGGGAGAGAGAGTGAGCTCTCTATACACCATTACTTGTGGCGTATATGAAAGCTTCTTGAGATATTTGTAGCATTACAAGGGAGTGAGTGATTCATAGCTTCCAGTCAAAGTTGTACCTGCTCTTGCACATCAATTAAATCAATTAGTTGGGTGCAACCATGGTTCAAAACTCTCTTGAGTCAACCTTATCTCACTCTTGATGTGTGCGCTATTCAAGACGATCCAACAATGAAGTTTTGTGATGAAAATGGCTTCGATGTTGTTCCTTACTTTGCAGTGAGTGTAATCTACGGAAACAAAGATGAAGAAGAAAAAGAGTTCTACGACCCTGTAGAACACTTGGAGATTCAAGAAGATGCAAACAATGGAAATTTGAACGATGCAACAGGTGACAAGAATGAAACTTTAACTAATGCACGGTTTTATGATTGTCTAGATCAAAGACCTAGGAAGCAATGTCACCGCTAAAAAATAAAGTGCATCAAAAGTGTATTCCAAAATCCTTGGTGGAAATGCAACTACAACAAGCATCCTCATACGTGGCTCCTATACATAAAGAAAAGACTCAGCCAAGAAGAATACAGCCATGTCAACGAGCTACCAGTGCTTTAATCAAGTGGATACCAAAGTCATCCCAAAAATAGCAATCCAAGAGCAAACAGACAACAACTTTCCATAACCGGCCAAAGAACAAACAAAAAGTGCTAGAATGCAACCTTGCTGAGGATAGCAGTGATATAGTGATGATTATTATGGCATTCCCTACCAGCAACTTAGGTCATCACTATCACTAGCTACTTTCATGACAACCAAAAAAGGCAAAAAGAAAAGAACAACAAGTCAGAACCAAAAAGTTTGACAAATATGGATACCAAAGAGCCAGCTTGGCCAAGAGAAAATATGAATCAAGAAGATGATGGTCTTTGATGAAAAATCACAAGATCCAATGCCAATGAAAAACAGTCAAAGCCTGCAAGAGCATCTAGGAAAAACACAAAGGTGCAAGCTTTTGCAACTCAGATTTGGGTTTCAAAGAAGTTGATTCAAGCACAAAGAAATGAGGAGTTTATTTGGATTCCAAAACGATTAAAGTATGAACTCTCGAAGTCTGAATCCCATGATCTATCAAGAGTACAAGGGTTGAAGCAAAGATCGTGGAAGGCTCACACAAAGACAAGGTGGATCCCAAAGAAGTCTCTTCAAACACAAACAAATCAGGGACAAGTATGGGTTCCCAAATGAGAAAAATCAATGAAACAACCAGTGATCATGAAGAAGTGGGTCCCAAAGGGAACCAATAAACCTACTATTACTACACCGCCGGCTGGAATTCTTTCAATTCCTCCTACAATTATAGTACAATTAGAAGATAACCCACTAGTGAATAACAATCCCAAATATGACAACCAACCACAAGGCTAAACTGCATTCCAAAGAAGCATCAAACAGGTAAGTAAGCCTTCAAAAAAGCTCTACAACCTTCAATCAAGCAAACAACACAGGAGCATCAAAGACCATCACATTCCTTAGAATAGCAAGCCTCATCAGCAAATGCCAATAAGCAAATTGCTTATTCCCACATATTGCACATCATAAATCTTTTCCATGCATGGAATGTGTATGCATAATAGGTCTACATTACAAGGCTTGCATATGCACAGTTTTTTATTGCCCAAGCACAACGCATACCCTTGGTGATACCCTATCATTAGGGAGAACTCCAAATAGGAGGGGGGAGGCATTCTAAATGCGGACCTAATATATAAATATTAGAGGGAAATGTTTTGTGAGTTGCATTAAATTTTTGTGTTTGATTGTGATGATTTTTTGACAACATTCAGAGTATATGCCCTCATTAGCGTTACAAGAGAAGTACGGGGACAACAGCCATATATGAACCCCTAGGGATATGTGTACAATGTGCATAGAATCTAGAATTCTACTCAAAAAATTTTTCTTTTTTGGGATGAGTTGATTTTTGGTTTTATCTAGTTGTTTTTTAGATTTTCTTGAGAAAAAAAAATACATAATCCAGATGAAGAAAAGATTGAAGTGATGCCTGAGTAGTAGAAAGAAGAAGAAGATACAAAGAAATGACCAAACTTCACGAGGTGCCTCGGAAGCAATGTGCATAATGGGTAATGTCAGAGGGAATAAAAGAACACCGATCAGCCTTCAACTATAATAGAATGGTCATAAAACTCCCGGATGGACTACAAGGACAAAGAAAGTTGGTGATCGACTAAACAAAAGAACCCATCAAGTGCATTAGGAAGAGGATGGGGTCTAGGATGGACTCTTTGCAATGAGATTATAGAGGTGATTGACATTTTGACAAATAAATGCACACCATGTTGCAAGAATGATGGGTTAAAAGAGAGGTGTAAGAGTGGTCAAAGGATGCAATTCTCCCCCTCAAAAGGGGAGTGGATAACTTTATGATTTTTGCTCTTCAATAACTCCTACATATGATCTTTGATTTGAGTAGAGATTATAGATCCGTAATCTACATGACAAGTTCTTTCCGTAGATATGTTACATGATATGTTTTTTCCTGCTAGATTTTAAATTTCATTTTGAGGGAGAATTTTGAATTCAAATAAACTAGCCGTTTTGCCTATTTGAATTCAAAAGTTGTCCTTTGATTGCCTTTTTAATATTAGAGATTTGACTCCCTTAAACTGTCAAATAGAGAGGCCCTCCTAGACCCCATTCTCTTCCTAATGGTAAAGTTGCCATCAGCCACTTCACGTGACTACATGGTTGTATACAGGAAGTATATCTTTTTACTATAATCTTCTTTCTTGCATGTGAGTTAATGAAGCCTAACAAACAAAAGGGACTAACAATACTGACAAGAATAAAAGGTTCAAAAATAATAGTTCAATCATTTATTGTGATAGAGATCTGCGGGAGCAACCAAGAGTCAAACCAAATTTTGGTCATCACCATTGGTTCTACATGTGTTTGGTAGCCAGAAGGTGCCAACGATGTCCATCAGTCATTTTCAAGACTGAAATCCAAAAGTTAGCTTGTAAAGCCAAATCAAGCCAAACTTGGTCAGGAGGCTATGAATAGAGGATACAAGCTAAGGGTTTTATTTTTATTTTTTAAAAACTCTAGCTAGCCAAAGCTACATTTTTTCAAATTCGAAGTCACGATAGATGTCTACATACCCTGTACATCATGTATATGAGCTTTGCAGACAAATGAACCATGATAGCTCATAAATGGGCATCTTTGGTGAATGAAGTCAGATAAAGCCCTTTTGATGCAAGTTACTAACTTGGGAAATTAAATGGGGTTTGTTGCGCTTTAATTAAGTCATGTATCAAGTAGAAGTATTATAATGATTTACACATCACACAAAAGATAACAGTGGCAAATGCGGCTTTGATGACCTTGATGCAGGAACAAATAAGTCCCCAATGAAGAAGATCAAACACAAATGGTCAACAAAACCGACCTTCATAGGGTTACACATCTTGTCCTTGGATTGAATGTTAAACATGGGTTTGGAAACTCAAATAAGAAAAATTATCTCCTAGATTCGACCTAGCAGACCGATTTGCATCGGCCTAAAGAAGATGAAGCTTTAGCCATAAAATTTCTACAGAATCCTTACACAAAGTTTTCATTGGTTCACAAGATCTGACAGCCAATCATTCAGTTTTGCAGATTGTAGAAGTTGGTTCTGAAAATGAGAAAGACACAAAATTGGCAGATTTACTGGACCGTTTCATGGATGTGAAGGACATAAAGTTCGTCATCAATTATGATTCTCCTGAATCATGTGAAGACTATGTACGTCGGATTGGACGAACAGAACGAGCTTGTGCAAAGGCAACATCCTATACTTTCTTTACATTAGCAAAACGGAAACAAAGACCACACTGAGATCGACAATTAGGTCATGTCACGGATGACATGAATTCGGAGGGGGGGGAGTGTTGATTGCTGGGTCAATAGCATGACATAACTCAACAAAGCCTTATTTTTTGAGAGTTACGGAATGATGAAGATTATGGTTATAAACATTTTTTGTAATAAGTAGGTAGTCTAGTTGCAAAATCCGGGGTGCAATGACACTTCTTGATTGTAATACCAAGCCATTTGACCCCTCAAACTCTATTTTGGTTAACCTAAGGTAGCCTTAATATATAAGGTACCTCGGTCACTTTTGTAAAGACAGCTTTATCATAATCAAAGTTTTAAGCTGCCATCGAATGTGTGTGAGAGAGAAAGACAGAGAGCGTCAGCTTCATCCTGGTGCTACTCCCTGCTCGCTCATCGCATTGGAGATCTGACTGCACCATCGTGCGCTTCCTCGCGGAACGGAGCACACGCACCGATGTACTTATGACCTATTTGTGGTCGTAAGTGTGTCAAATGATGTCTACTTTTTGCATGCAAGTAGTCATTAGAATTGTGGTGACATAAGCTACACATAGGTACTCATAGATTTCAGTTTTGGGCACTTCTAAAATCCGGCTCTGTCTTTATATGTGTTTTTTGCAGATGGGTTTAGAGCTAGGGTTTTGAGTGTAGAGGCTTTGGGACAGGTGTATCCTGGTGAGGGGATGGTGTTCCTTAAGTTTCGTACAATTCTGACATGATTTGATGGGTTTCCTTCGGTTGTGTGTATTTGGGTAGGTGGTGTAGTTGAGAATAGTGAGATTCTAGATTATGGTGTATTTGGCTATTCAAAATGTTGTATGCATAGGATGGTCTCAGCCTGACAAGCTAAAGAGATTTCCTCCGTGTGCCTATTGTGTCATTTGTGTCCTCGATTGACATTATTTTAATCTAGGTTATGTTGCATGCACTTTATGGGTGGTGTGATTTGCTCCCACAATAATGTGGCTCCACGAAGACGGTGGTCTAGATGATCACCAACTCCTACCAAGAGGGAACGGTCAACCCACAATCCTTCTTATCGTCACTCCAAAAGGGAAGAGAGGAAACAAAGGAATAAAGGGTAAGAAAGAGGTCACCCTCTACTTCTTCTTCTTCTTCTTCACCTTCCTCCTCTTCCGACTAAAGCAATAGCTATTCTCCTAGAGACAATCCAAGAGGAGAGGACATCACAAATCTTACCCTACATGGAGAAGGTCCCAAAAGCTCAAGAATTTCAAAGAGGGATGAAAGAGTATCTCTTTTCTCACCTATGATGGCACGTTCGGTGCTACCAACAAAGTATTGGCCTTCATCCAACAATTTGATGCGGCCTTTGGAGACGAGGGCTTCACGGAGTCCTCCAAGCTACACCATGTAGCTATGCACTTCCAAAAATCTTCTTGTCAATGGTGGGCTAGCCTTCATGGCAATGGCGAGGCCCCAAAGACATGGAAAACTCTATGAGTTTCCATCAAGAAGCAATTCCTTGCAAACGATGCAAAGGACAAAGTGCTTAGTACCGAATGGTGGCAAAATTTGAAGCTTATCTCCCATGAGTCTATCCAGAAATATGTGGACAAGTTTTGGGATTTAGATCTCAAGACTATTGTCTTTCAAAAGATAGACTTTGCCGAGCAAAAGCAACAATTATGTGTGAGATTACTTGAAGAGATGGCCGAGTACGTCAACTCCCAACGGCCTGGTTCTATCACCAAAGTAATCCACCACACTATGGTTGCTTCGCACATCAATTTCCAACAAGGGTCTAGAAGGAATGTCAAGTCCATGGAAAGCAGAGACAAAGTGATGCAAAGGAAAAATCAATGCCCAAAATTCTTCCCAAGGCAGTTCCAACAACAACAACAATAATTGGTCCAAGAAGAAGGGAGTTTACAAAGGTATAAATCTCTCTTGAAGATCTTGAAGCTATTTGCAAAGACCATAAATGTTTTAAGTGTGGGAAGCAAGGACATGGCTATCGTTCTTGCCCCAAGAGAAATGCCTGCAATGAGACTCCTAGAGATTCCACTATCGAAGCTCAAAAAGAGGATGCTCATTGCAAAGGATCACCTCTCTCCTATGCTTGGGGAAAGGTAAGGGATCATGAGGCTGGGCATTCAAGCTTTTGAGATGGGAGATACTGTAACTGCTGATGTAGCTTTCAAGGGATAGCAAGCCTTCGTTACTTCCTTGATTGGGAAGCTGAGGCTTCATGTCCAAAGATACGTTGATAAAGAAGACTTTTTCATCTCTTATCTCCAACATGAGGATGTTATCCTAGGGGCACCATGGTTCAACCGCATGGTTGCCAACATGAAGTTTCCTAAAAGGAGAATCTATTTCACCTACAGAAAAAGAGCATGCATATAGATGCTAGTGAGTCTGGTTGTACTATACCACTTGGAAATCCTCCTACTTTTAATAAATCAATGAAAAGATCAGTTTTTGCGTATATGATTTTTGCCAAAAAATCCCTAAAAGGTCCTAATGTTTCATCAAATGTAAATAGCAGGAATCAAGAAGAGTTAGACTTGTCTAATTTTCTAAATGGATTCCAAGATGTGCTCATCGATGATATATCTATGGACTTTCCGTCCAAAACGAGGGGATGATGACCATCAAATTGAGCTCCTACCAGGAAGCTCACCGCCTAGCAAGCCTCCTTATTAAGTTTCCCAAGCTCAACAAGAGGATATCATGAGGCAAGTACAAGAATTGGTAGACAAAGGGATGGTGAGGCCTAGCTCCTCTCCCTTTTGTTCTCCAGTCCTTTTAGTGCAAAAGAAAGATGGTACATACCGCATGTGTGTGGACTATTGAGCACTAAACCATATCACTACTAGAAACAAATTTCCAGTACCTCGGGTAGAAGATCTATTTTGATAAGCCACAAGGCTCTACCTAGTTCAGTAGGATTGACCTTAAAAGTGTATATCATCAAATACGGATAGTGAATGAAAATATTATAAGGGTCATGTTTCGTACAACATTTGGTCTTTATGAATATCTAGTCATGCCTTTTGGCTTGACTAATGCACAAGCCACTTTCAATTGTCTGATGGAGAAAATCTTTAGACCCTACCACAAATTCAATGGAGTTTTCTTTGATGATATCATCATCTACTCCAAGTCTTTGGAGAAACACAAGTAACATCTCTAGGTGATTTCCCAAGCTTTGAGGGAGAACAAGCTTTTTATCAATCAAAAGAAGAGCAAATTTTTCCTTCAAGAGATTCAATACTTAGGTCATATTATCTCTCAAGATGGTATCCGTATGGATCCATTGAAGTTAGAGGTAATAAAAGCATGGCCTAATCCAAGGAATCTACTTGAGCTAAGAATCTTTATTGGTATGTGTGCATACTATAGACCTTTCATAGAAAAATTCTCTCAAATAGCAGGACCATTACATGACTTAACAAAGAAGAATGTTAAGTACTCATGGTGGACTGCTAAGGAGAAAAATGCTTTTGACAAGCTCAAAGAGAATCTTACCTCCCAACCAGTCCTTATGCTTCCAGATCTCTCAAATCCATTTGAGGTCCAATGTGATGCTTGTGGTGATTGACTTGGAGCAGTCTTGCTTCAAGAAGGACATGCCATAGCATATGAGAGACAAAGGCTCAATGCCAATGAACGAGTCTTGGGCAAATACGAAAAAGAGCTTTTAGCTGTTCTACATGTCCTAGACACATGGAAGCACTATCTATTGGGGACTCCATTTATTTTACAAACATACCACCAAAGTCTCAAGTACTTCATGAAGCAAACCAACCTTTCCGACAAACAAATGAGGTGGGGAAATTTTCTTTTGCAATTTTATTTTCATATTGCTCAGATTGCTGGTAAGCACAATCAAGTGGCTGATGCACTTTCACGACGACCAAGAGTTAATGCAGTGTCTATAGCAACTCACAATGATCTATCTTCTATGATAGATGAGTATGCTACTAACCTTGACTTTAAATACATAATGTCAGCCCCTGCTTTGGGGAAGAAAGAGGAACCATTCACCTTGCAGGATGGTTATATTCTCCATGGCAATAAGCTATGTGTTACCCACTCCCTTCATGAGAAATTTATGTATGAATTCCATGCTCCTCCCTATGCGGGGCATAGAGGCATTCATCTTACTCTTTGAGGAGTAGAGACGTACTTATGATTGGCCCACCATGAAAGTAGACATACAAGAGTATGTTTCAAAATGTGTGGTATGCCCAAAGACTAAGTATGAGGGAAGCAACCTAGATTACTCCTGCCATTGCCAATCTCTAATTCACCATGGGAGAGTATATCCATGGATTTTATCTTTGGATTACCCAAGTCTATCCATGGGAAAATGGAAATATGGACAATAGTTGACAGGTTTAGCAAGCAAGCACACTTTATTCCTGTAAAAAAGACTATCAAGGCACACAAATGGAAATTCTCTTCATATCTCAAATTTTCAAACACCATGGATTGCCAACATCCATCGTTTGAAATCATAGAGGGAAGACCTAAAATTCCCTTGCTGCTTAAAATACATGGGAAGATCTTCATTGTCGATGATTATAGCCGTGACCTACAAAAATCTTTCCAAAAGATTAAGGAGGATATATCCATCTCTCAACAAAGAAAAAAAGCTGCTAGAGACAAGCACAAAAGGGACTTAACATTTAAACAAAATGATTGGGTCTTACTTAAGTTTCCCAAGGCTTGATTGAGGAAAATGATGAGTAAAATCCTACGGTCCATCAAAAGTATTATGCTAAACTAGCAAAAAGATACTATGGTCCTTTTAAAATCTGGAAGCCAAACAATGAGATGGCTTATCAACTCAAGCTTCCCAACCATTGGCTCATACAAAATGCTTTTCATGTGAGCCTACTTAAGCCCTACGAAGGAGATCCACCAAGTTGAAACATTTATTAAAGACCCCTCCCAAAATCGAAGACCACAAAGAGGTGCTACAACCCGAAGCTATCCTTTGGCATGAAGACAAGGTACTACAGCATGGTAAGATTATCCGACGGTATCTTATTAAGTTAAAAAATTATCCTCTTGAAGATGCTAGATGGATGCAAGGAATACATCTCAAGGATAGTATGAACCTTGTCAATGCTTACAATGCTACATTAGAGTAAGAAAATGTACATGCTTCTTTTTGCATGCTTTTAATCATGTTTGTGATGACGACTTCTCTCAAACACCAAGTAGAATTTTACACTCTAACTTGGGAGAATGAAATGAACTAAAGAGAACACATGCTTGCTGCAGTTACATCTCTCAAACACCAAATGGATTAGTTATCCATCTTGGAATGAAATCCTCTACTCGCTAAGAAACATTGACTAACAACTAAGGCTTTATCTCTTCTACCTCATAGTCGAGGACGACTATGACTTCAAGAAAAAGGTAATGTCATGAAATCTAATATCTAGCCAACCCAAATGATTTTCTCATATTAAACTGATCATTTGATGTAGGAGAATAAATGGGAACAAGGGTTAGAATATAGACATGTGATTATGGATCCATCTCAACACAGGGCCAAGGTTAAAGGGGTCCAAATGAGAGATGATTTGTCAAAGAGAAAGGCTAGCTAATGGAGATTAAAGACCTCAGTGTTAGCTTCATTAAAGAACTCCAATGGTTAGTGTTAAAAGTCCTTTGACCTTAGGCAGTCTAGGGCTATGATTGAGGTGGAAACCGGGCCCAAGCTTGAGGTGCTTGTCGTGCTTGCTAACTAAGGACCTTGAGGTGCTTTAGGTGCTTAATGACTATGGTGCTTGAGGGGTTAAGGTGTTGAAAAAGTCAAAGCACATCCCTACTCATGAGCGGGCGAGCCCTCATTGTAGGAGCTAGAGAGAGAACACACACACAAGGAGGGGGACTAGCTTGGGGGGTACACACACACACACACACACACACACTAATGGTGTGAGGTGCAAAGTGCAAGAGCTCCATCTCCTTCTCCAAGCTTGTAGAGAAGTTGTCAGCCTACACCAACACTTTTGGCTATGGAATGAAAATCCAACCAAGATCCATGTTCCAATGCTTAAGCTTTTCACCTTCTCCATCTTCATTACTATGCTATTACGTATGCTAAGCAAGAAGAGTTATGATAAGTGAGGAACTATTTTTTTCTCCTATGAATGTTTCTTCTTCCTCTTCCCTATCCTCATTCCCCAGTAGCTCTCTCCACCTTTGAAGGTGTTTGAGGCCTTGGGACTAAGACCGAGGATGGTTAATGCTTTTTACAAATTCTGTGCTATGCTCGTGATGCATGAAACTTTACATCTTCATTGCATCACCTAGGTCACAAGGAGCACAATGATTGTATTGTACCAAGTTGCTCTTGATGGGAGAATCTATAATACAAAAGCCTATTGGAGGGGGGACCGGCTCTACATAAATCTGGTCCTCTTGATGGGAGAATCTATAATACAAAAGCCTATTGGAGGGGGGACCGGCTCTACATAAATCTGGTCCTCAATTGTTGTCAACTCTCTCTCTTGCAAAAGTATTGTTCATGCCAAGTTAATTAAGTATTATGGTTATGTGGCTACCACTAATTAAGTTCACCCTCTATGTTCTCAAAGTAGTTTCACAAAAATGCTCACTCTAATTCTCCTAATTCCTCTATTCTCAAAGTTCATAGGACATTTCCATTACACAAAATTTATAGGTCACCAATTCTTGACATGCTTAGGTCTAAGGTGTAGCTCATCCTGTCATGTCACAATGACATATAGAAATCACTAAACTGATGCACGGTTGGAGAGAAAACTCACCTCAAAACTCGTGGAAGAGCTTTTCGTGAAGAGATTGAAACTACGCAAGCTTGGCATTGAAGTGTAGCTCTCGCCGTTGCTAACACAATGGTGACATCGCCTTTGCAATGTAGCCACCACAGAGTGCATAGGGAGAAGAAGAAGATCTCTCTCTCTCTCTCTCTCTCTCTCTCTCTCTCTCTCTCTCTCAACACACAACATGCAGTCACGTTACTTAGTGGAGCTTAAAATTTGATTCATAAAAGTTGTATTAGGTTTACAAAAATAGGCTTTTATACCTCAGCCTTGGAGTAACTAGCTCACCAAGATTACCTCCTACCATCTACTGTGGGGTTATAGATTCCACATACTTACTAAATAACAATTTGGAAAATCAATCGAGTCCCAAAATAATTACAACGAATTTGTTAGAATAAGTATTACAGAAATTGGGCTCTTCCAGTGTTTTAGTCGTAGCTGTCAACAGATACCCTTCCTCGACTTTGTAGACAGAGGAAGAGTCACTAGCACAATGTGTGGGTCTTGACTATGGAGGATGCTTCTCTCTCTCTCTCTAAATATGTGTGTGTGTGTGTGTGTGTGTGTGTGATATATTTCAAAGACTAAAACTGGGACCTTCAAAGATGAGATATTTTTATGCAACACCAACTTCCATCATCATGTTAAAAAAATTACTTATATAACTAGTGACCACCCTATTTTATTTGTAAGAACAAGGTAGAGGTGTAGTGGGATTGCTCCAATGAGACAAAGCACGTGTTGTCAGAGTCTGTGCAGATAGAGGTAGAGGGTCTGCTCCTTAGAGACACATCCTAAGATGATGAACATGGGAGTCTTTGATATGATCATGCTATAGTTTGATGAGATGATACCATGACATATAGTTTCACCTATGGATGAAGCCATACTAGTGTTGACAATAAAGAATTCATACATGATGAGTAATTCTTGACAATGTAGTGTGTGTAGATAGCAATGAGGAGCCTAGTATAGCCAAGATTTCATAGATTTCATCAGCGTTTGGACGTATCATATACAACCTACTAGTATCGAAGCCCAATCTAGTAGTTGTGGTGGGAGCATTTGCAGCGGTATTGTCAATCGTACAATAATTGACACTAGAATGATTATGGAGCTATGCATAATCATTCTCTATATGCATACCATATAGAGATGATTTTCAAAGTTTCACAAACTCTAGTGTGGATTTGCTTGCTTGTCTATCACTAGAGTAGATACGAGTGCATGCAGATCGAGTGAGAAAACCAGAGGACATAGGTTGAGAGAGTCTCTTGCCTATATTGCTTGTATATACTAGTACTTAGCTAATAGGATCCACTCACTGACACAATCTCCTTTAAGTGGGAGTATGTTGGAGTAAAGGCAGCATGTGCCTTGCCTTGGGGCCAAATGTGTGATTTTCGTGGCCACCCACTGACTTCATGGGTTGTTGACCTTACTCTTTCTACATAAATTAATAAGGGGTCTCATTCATCTAGTAGTACACTCATTTAGTAGTACATTCATTTAGTAGTACATTCATTTAGTAGTGAGGATTCCACCCACATACACCATTTGTCACTCTACAGTCACCACATGCGCACCTACATTGCACAACTTTCCGGCACTAGAGTGCTCTTCAATGAGGCTAGCAGGAAGAGAACTCAGCTCATGGGTGAAAAGAACTTAGGTTGTAAAAAGTCTTGAGGGTTTAGGAAAAAGTCTAGGAGAAGTTAAAAAGTATTGACTCACAAAGGAAGTGGAGAAAAATGAGGTAACGGGCTTGGTACTTGAGTTGTACAAGCCCAATTTGGAGCGACTCGTATCAAGATTCTAGTCTACAAGTCCATTGACATGTGTTTCACAGCTACATGTTGTGTTTGAGCATATGGGAGCTCACTCATGAATGAGATATATCTTGTCTCTCGCATACCACATGTCAATGATGCAATCAAGACCAAACCGTATCAAACTTGCAATACGTCCAATGGAGCAGAGAAGCCATATCTAACTCCTCTCACAATCACAAGAGATTCACAAAGCATTTGAAAAGGCTTCTCTCAAAGTAATACATGACAGCCAAAATCTGCTAGCTGTCTCATGGAGATGATCAATATTTAAATAATCTCAAGAACATGCTGCATATGGTAAAGCATAAAAAATTCACCACTAGGTAATGGCTAGAAAAAATTTCCTCTACCTTCTTTGTCATCTCTAGCTTCTGTCAAAAACTCACGTGCATCACATATACATCTCTGTTGCTACCTCATACATTTTAAACAATGACACGTCTTGTGTGACCACAATGCCAACAATGCATGTATATCAACTACAAGACTGTCCTCTCTCTTGAATCATCATTGTCGACTATGAACTGTCACACATAATGAATGTCAAATCAATAAAAAACTCATATACACATCAAAGTAGAAGATCTCTTGACCACTACTCTAATCAAACATGAAAATCTCATATACACATCGAAGTGGGAGATCTCTCGACCAATACTCTAATCAAACATGATAACTGCATCAATCCAATGCTCAATTATGAAATTGTAGCTTGACAAAGCTCTACCAAGAGATGTATAGTAGCAATGCCAACCCTTTGCTCTAAACCAAGTGATGTAACCTCTCTGAAATCCCACACAATCTCTTTGTGCACAAAACTGTATCCGGGTGTATGTCAATCTAAAAGCCACATTCAAAAACATGGGATTGAAATAAAAAAGTGCAAGGTAAATAATCTAATAAAGAGCAATGGTTGTAGGTGGAGCAACCATTTTGTGGTGTGCGCAGTGCGGGTATGCTCTTGCTTGTGTAGAGTGCTATGAAAAAGACCTTCTTTATGTGATGTCGACAGACCCTTGGAAATTACTTTCTACTAGGCTTCTCCTTAACTTCTCTATATTTCTCTCTTCCTATCTCTTCTCCCCACCGAATAGGCATTAGGTTGGATAGCTTTTAACGATACCATACCTCAGAATGTAGGCAGACATGTGTGCAGAATGGAAGAAAAGTAATCCATCAAACAAAGAGCTGCTATGAAGAGATGCTGCACAAGAAGTGTGCAATAAAGAAGCTCTTCTTCATAGCACTCTACAGAAGCAACGAGCACTCTCGCATTGCGCACAACACAAAATGATGGCTACATTTACAACCATAACTCTTTATCTCTACTCAAAATGATGGCTACATTACGTATATGTATATATATATTTGTGTGTACATATATATTTGTTTATGCATGTATGTAGGCACTAAGTATGGGAGCATAGCACCCGAAGGTTAGATGCTTCCTCTTGGTATAGTCCCTTTTTAATCGTGGCGTTGCGGTCATTGTTCCACTCTTGCATGGATTACCGCAACGTACCTTTGGTTTTACCACGGTTGAGACTGTGATGATATCTAAAGAGGTGCCACTTGACCTTTGGCACTACTAGCCTCTACTTAGGTCTACTAGTATGTATATGTATCTACGTGTTTGTGTGCTAATATACTTGTGTACATATTTAAAGATGAGTGATTAAGGGAAAATGCTTAATCTTATATTGCTCTTTGTAATGTATATGTCATACGAGAGACAATTTGGTGGGGAGCAGCCACCTGACTCTTCTTTTGGTTGGTTCACATTCCAGGTGGGCTCCCCCCCGGGGTGGACATAGCCTCCAGTGGACCCGAGTCTTGAGTTAGTGAGAACAAGCAAAGAAATAAAGAATGTTTCTGGCTAGTTAGTCCCAAACCATGAGTGTCATAGGTTTATTTTTGTTATTTGCAGGCACAACCATCCTACAACTACCCTTCTCACACTATGAAAATCTCCAAGTGTTTACCGTGCTGTTTTACCACGTTTTGTAGAGAGAAGGTCAAATTCAAGTAGAGAAACAAGAGAGGAGGGCGGGGGTTTTGTTTTGTGTTTAAAATATTACCACGACTGTTTTTGCTATTATTATTGCGTTCATTATCATTGTTATTACTGCGCATATTATCGTTGTTATATCCGAGAGACAAATTTAGCACCTAAACTTTAAAATTCTGGCTTCCCCCCCCCCCCCCCTCCCCCCCTCTCAAATTTTGGTGTTTCCCTCCTCTCAATAAAAATTAAAGAATATTGTATATAATTTTCAAATTTAAAAAAGAGGAGAGAGAGAGAGAGAGAGAGAGAGAGGAGAAGGAGGCAGGGGATATAATATTACGCTTGGTTACAACTGAAATAATCATTGTCAATTGATTAACATAATTGAGAATATTCTCAATCTAAAGAGAGGAAGAAGGGGGGGAGAGACATGAATGGATCACACGACCAAAAAACTTCATAACTGCAAAATGTTTATGAATCATCTTCCAAAAGATCTCTCCATGAAGCATCATCCAATTATAAGCCCATGGCTCCTAAATCAAGAAAGAGAGAAACAGAATTGTCGTTTGTGGATGCATTGCCTTCATCATCTTTGTATTCGTCATCCTCCATCTCATCATCTTCATCATCATGACAATCATCCTCACTAAGACTTGCTGCCGCCGGACTTGATTTGTTGACCTCCCTCTTCTTTGTTTCCACCTCATCCAAAGTTGCAGGTGGAAGAGGGTCAAAGATAGTCTCCACTTCATTAGTGGAAAAAATGGTTCTCTCTCGAGGTGTTACGAGAATTATGAACCAAAGTTTTGGTTGGTGGATTGTTGGGATCTACATGACCTATAAAATAGAAGCTCAAAGTGAGTAACATTGGTATAACTAACGCTTCAAGCAAATAAGAATAAAAAAGGTACATGTCACTCACCTACTCACAATTGTGCGGTTAAACGAAATTGTCATAGCTCCCTGTGTGATGCACACTAGAGTCCACCATGTAGAGGCCATTCTCATGTCTTCTAGACACATTTACAAACCACTTGCACTCTAAGATGAAGGTATGAAAGGTTCTAAAATTAACCTTTAGTATCCTTTCAATAGTTCCGCATTACCTGGCTTCATCACCGTCTGTGTCAAAGTTTCCCATGATGGTGCAATCCATGGTGGTTCTACGCTCGTCAATGTGGCGCGTACAAAAGTGACGACCCTTTGACCACATAGAGTTAAAGGAAAGGCACTACAAAATAGAAAAATATATTAATTTATCAAATACATATTAAAGATAATTTCAAGAAATAACATTACAATATGGTTTAGATATATAAGCACTCTACCTTTGGTACGTAGCCTCGTGCATACTCCCATTCTTTGCTGGTGATATCTTCTCTGCGCACTTTTGTCATTCTCTCATGAATCCACTCTGCACTAATGAGATCTGAGAAACATGCAAGGTGTCTAGGCACTGGGGGTGGCTTCCTCCCTCCATGTGCTTATTTCCATGCTTCCCTCTCTTGCAAACGCCTTGCCTTTGCCACTGTCCACAAGTCCACCCACTTGGTCATAATCTTTGCATTGAGAATGCAAAAGTTAACGACCACTCGAGATAGATTCATATCCATGTTAAGTAGTTTCCCCTTTCCACTTGGCAAGTGTAAAGTCATCCTTGCATCTTCCTTGTCTGACCACATACAAGGCATTGAAGGATAAACTTGTGCCAAATACTTTGATATGTAAAAAAATGCCTCTTGAACGATCCATCCTTTGGCCATACATGCCTCTGGTTGAGATTGTAGCCGCACAAAATCTTTGAGAGTCTTTAAAAACCTCTCTAAGAAGAACATCCATTGTGCGTGTACTACTCCACATATAGAGATCTCCTCCATCACATGAACCAAGAGGTGAATTTGACTAAGAAGGACCGATCAAGGAAATGCATCTCCAATGGCACACACAGTTTCTATTGCAAGTGTTTGAGCAGCATGGATGGCATCTATTTTTATTTCCTTGGAGCCCACAAATTTGTAAGAAAACACACAAGGATACACTAAGTGCTAGTTGAAATTATTGTGTACATAAAAAAGGCGTAGTTGAGTGGAGTCTTGTGGTGTACCTTACTAGCTCTCCTAGTTTGAGAATAGCGTCCCTTTCTTGTCGCGACATATACACATACTCACCGGAAGAATGAACTACAATGTAAATCAGGGAAAGGGAAAGTGAGTGATAGTCATACACACAAACTATAGATAGAATAGGGAGCATGAAGATTTCCTTATGCCACTACACTTCACAGCAGCTTGTGATTTACGGAATTTCTCTGCAGACTACACCATGGGGGAATCAGGGAGGGACTCCTTACCTACAGAGCCTCGCACCGCGGCACCTCCCTCTACTCTCCCTTCCTATCGTCCTATTCCTATTCCATCACAGGGTCCTACGCCCCTTCCATCGCAGGGTCCTACTCCCCTTGCATCGTAGGGTCCCACTCCCATGGCATCACAAGGTCCTATGCCACTCCATTCCACTCTTGCTTTGCTAGAACATCGTTGACGGACTTCCTTTGGTAGCACGCGTTGACGCTTGTCTCAGGGCAGCAAGCACCGTGAGAGACGAAGCGGCGGTGGATCTTGTGGTTTCGCATGTTTTGGTAGTGGCAGGGGAATGGAGTCCCCACTTTTAGAGCGTTCTACCCCTGATGCAAAAGACAAGGATACTGACGCACCCATGCCAAACATGCATGGGTGCTACTACAGGGTTAAATATGGTGGGGAGGTGGATTTTGGCACAGCACAGGGTAGGGCATTTCGACGCCATCTACAAATTCTTATACATTCAACGTATAAAAATTGTTTTATAAAGTTTAGAGACCAACTGCCTGATCTGAGAGCAGGTAGAGAAAGATAGCAGTCGAGAGAAATGAGAGTGATACCCGTGGCTGCATGGGGACCCCTATTTGTGTCTTGCAACCCTTGTTTGTGTCTTAGTGGCTACTAATGTCATTGAGGCATGTAGATCCCATGGTATGCAAGCTAGCTAGCATGGTAGCTCAAAAGCACCGCACGCAATCAATACCCTAGGAGTTAGTGGATCTGCAATGGCATTGTTGCTAACATTCTAAGTTATTGCTGCCAATGACTGAGTTTCCACGCTTGGCAAAGCCTGCCCGATTCCCAGTACATCATCCCCTTCTTCTACATGCTAATTTCACCAATTGTTTCAGCGAACGATGCTATGCCTTCTCTGTATTCTACTAATTGAGTAGGATACGAGTCTCTACAACATGAAAGTCTGTTTTATTCCTCTTCTCATCCTTGTAGTAGTCCAAAAGAGCATCGACTTTAGACTCGTCCTTCATCTCTTTGAAAGAGCGGGCGATGCTCAATTATGCGAGTACATCAAAAATTTGAGATCAATTATAGATCTTAGTCAATATATAACCTCTATGATGCACAAATATATAATTCAAGATATAAAACGTACACAAATTATACAGCATTGTGTTCTTTCTTTGACGAATAAAAGTAACGACATTAATTTTTCTCTTAAGTACACCTAGAAAGAAACCTTCATAGCACACAAAAGATAATGAACATATAAGAGGGGGGGGGGGGGAATGCTTAATCGAGCCCTTGGAGCTCCCGATAGCCTTACTTGCATCCACAAGAACGTAGGCAAATCTCTGATACCACTGCTACAAACGGATGCGTGGTTGCCCTGCAAAATACCTGAAACAACATACTGCTAAGCATAAATGAATGAAGCTGCATACCTGACACCTCACATAGCACATAATCAATGATTTACACGAACAGAGAGAGACAGCGAGAGAGAGAGAAGAAGAGAACATGCACTGGTGCACCTCCTAGAGCGGAGTGCTACACCGGCATGACGAGAGAGAAGAGAAGAGAGGAGAGAAGAATACACAAAAACTGGGTGCAATCTCCCCCTGTGCAAGAGTGACCATTTCCCTCTTGCACGTATTTGTTTTATTATAGATTTCTTGAATGGTCAAATGTGAGTACAAACTGGCCGGTCGGTCATAAATGGCCAAAGCTCATAAAACAACACTTGAATAATAAAATGTACAAAATGTATATTTGCTCGTATAGGCCTAGATCAGTCAAGCCTTTTCCACCTGTCAGCTGCAAATGAATAGTAGAATATCAGTTCCGTAACAGAAAGAGCCTCGAGCTCACCAAGTAACAAGAAAGTGATAAAATCATTAGGTCAGTGTTTCAGAATGTCTCTTTTATTGAACGATCGAGTGTCCTCCTCGCAAAGAAGCAAACTAAAAATATTAGCAATTTTTTTGAAATTTTGTAGGATTTTGAACTAAGTTTTGACATCATTGCACCCGTTTTTCTTTTCTTTACAATGGTTTTCTCATATATATATATATATATATATATATATATATATATATATATATATATATATATATATATGTGTGTGTGTGTGTGTGTGTGTGTGTGTGTATATTTAAATAGATAAATAAATTTACATATATAATAAAAGAAACTCATCAACATAGATTATATATTTAATTATATAAATTTAAATTGTGTGTGTGTATCTATCTATATTATTATAATGGGGGAAAGGATTCCGGCCCCTTCCCCCGAACACGTGGTGGAACGTGCTTACTCCGGCCACTTCAAGCAAGTGTGCACTGTCGCTTGTGCACTGAGAGAGAGAGAGAGAGAGAGAGAGAGAGAGAGAGAGAGAGAGAGAGAGAGAGAGAGAGAGAGAGAGAGAGAGAGAGAGAGAGAGAGAGAGAGAGAGAGAGAGAGAGAGAGAGAGAGGAAAAAGAGAGAAAGAAAGACTGTCGATAATTGAATTGAGAGCAAGTCTCGGGCTCAGGGATATTGCAGCGAGTTTGGAAAAGCAAGATATTGTAGCAAGAGGACCATATTATGCGGCTTCAGTGCTGAGGGATACTGCAACGGGTTTGGCAAAGCGAGATATTGCAGCAAGCAGAGCGAGATGGGAGGACCATATGCGGCTTCAGTGCGCACTTCTTTTTAATTATCAGAGCCATCCTCTCTCTCTCTCTCTCTCTTACACACACACACACACACACACACACACACACACACACACACACACACACACACACACACACACACACACACACACACACACACACACACACACACACACACACACACACACACACACACACACACACACACACACACACACGCAGGCACTTCACAACAAGATCTAGGGCGATAAGGTGGGCACACAGTTTTGCTTTTGTTGCAGCAAGCAGAGCGAGATGGGAGGACCATACGTGGCTTCAGTGAGCACTTATTTTTAATCAACACAACCATCCCTTCTCTCTCTCTCTCTCTCTCTCTCTCTCTCTCTCTCTCTCTCTCCCTCTCTCACCGACACACACACACACACACACATGCGGGGGCTTCACAGCAAGATCTAGGGAGATAAGGTGGGCCATTACGGCATATCTGGGTGTTCTTCATAGCCATCCTCATATTTGGGTGTTGTTGCAGGGGCTGAGGCAGTGTTGGTCGTGGTAAGGCAGAGGGTAATGCGACAGTGTTGTGTGTATGCCACATGCAAGCCAAGGTCGTGCGACTGGGTAGGCCTCTCTCATGCGAGCGAGCCTGCAACGTCTTTAAGCCCCCCCCCCCCCCCACACACACACACACACACACACACACACACACACACACACACACAATACACACCATCGAGTGCTGCTAAGCCTCCATGGGGGGGGGGGTGCCGCTCGGGAGTCATTGCGGCCAGTGTCAAGCACATGGCTTGCCACACCCTGGCAATGCATCCCTGGCCTGCAGCCTTAGGTCATGCACAGCTTTGCAGCTACATGCAGTTTTCCCTCGCACAATTGGCTGCACTCCAAAGAGCCGTGCCTTACAAAAGTTCAATCGCCATCTGTCGATAGAGAGAGTTGGTGCGCAAGTGCTGGGTGTAGAGACACCATATAATTGTATTTTAACAAAAATGAATTGGAAAAAGATTTATGAGATCTATATAATTGCCTTTTAGTGAAAATGAATTGGCAAGAGATCATGATTGGAATAAATATTGTGGCAAAGAGAGAGAGAGAGAGAGGGAGAGAGAGAGAGAGAGAGAGAGAGAGAGAGAGAGAGAGAGAGAGAGAGAGAGAGAGAGAGAGAGAGAGAGAGAGAGAGAGAGAGAAGAGAGAGAGAGAGAGAGAGAGAGAGAGAGAGAGAGAGGCCAAAGAACTCCTCCTATTTTAAATTTGAAGGTGAGAAGACCTATTTCCATATATATAGGCTTGCCAAGTTTTGAGGAAAAAGTTTCTTTCAAGCACTGATGTTGTTCCATTAGAGAGAACTCAAACTACCGAGCAACCTCAACTATTTTCCAAGGTGGACCAATGGACAGTGCTGCCGATGGAGAATCTGGTTCACACAACCCTTGATTGCTCCTCTTTTTGTGCTTACCTGGTAGCTGAGTGACCTGTAAGACCAAAAGGTTACAAAGTGATGAATCTGATGTTTCAGTACCAAAAGGGACTATGAGGTAGTAAAGAGGAAAGAAGGCTACTCTAATAGCCTAAACTACTACAAGTGAGCTAAGGGCATGCTTACAGTGCACTCACTACCTGCTCGGACTCATGCCTCCACTACAAAAACAGTATGCACACATACGTGGAAAAGGCTTTCACCTTAAACTAGCACAAAACAATAAAAAATGTAGGAAGACATCATGGTTAAAGCATATGGATACTGCAAGCATAGTCAATATGATAACTTGAGTTCAATATATTGTGTGAGAGCAACATAGAGTGTAAGGAAAAGGAGGAGAACTGCGATTATGAGTGGCTTAGGATGTGAAAGTAAGGTCAAGCAAGATGGTGCTGGTCAGTTGGGGTGTAGAGCTGGACCATAACGTAGTTGAAGAGGTCAAGGTATCTTGGTTTCGTGAACACTGAGCAATGTCAAGAAAACAGTAATATCCACCACACAAGCAAGCATGGAGGGAAAGAGAATAAGTCATTCTTTTGTGAGCTCAACAGGTCCTTGCAACAGGTCCTTGACGAGCTTCCTACCACAATGATCTCTGATGTAGTGCATTGATTGCACTATATGTCCAACAAGCTCAGGAAGCTTTTGGCTGTATTCAACAGATGTAGAGAGAGGTGAGCTCAAATGTTGTGCATGTTTTCAAGTGTCATCATGTACACGCATGTGGCAATACAAAAAATGATGATATGGGAAAAATAATTCACGATGATATTGTTAGTCACGGATTTTTGAAAGAAAACATCGTACTTGGCACTACCTTGGTTGACATGTATGCCAAATGAGGTGCGCTTCATAAAGCACAAAAAATGCTTGAGGAGCTTGCTGTTCGGGATGTCGATGTCTCTTCAAATGTACTCATTGTGGGATATGCCCAACTTGGGTAGAGCCAACAATCTCTGGGCTTTGAATTGCTTTGAAGATAAACTGCTTCATTATTTTTAAACATCATTGCCTTTTTTGCGAGGTAATTTATGAAAAATTACATGTTAAGCACTCAAAAATGGATCTCAATTGTCAACTAGTCTTACTTGGTGGGCCTTTGTCGTGCATAATCTGATAGATTTTGGAGCACAGCTGGCTACTTGGTTAGTTGGTTGTGATTGTTGTCACCTTGGGTATTGTTGTGGTGACAAGAGAAAATGTGTAGAACCAATTGATAGGCACCAACAATAGCTCGGCTTGAGACTTGATTGGCATTGGAAAGAATCAAGTTGTGTCCCATAGTGCGCCATATACGACAAAAAGCTACTAAAGAGGGTAATGGAATTGAGCAGAAGGGTTGCAACTTAACCTACTTTGGTAGTTGTTTGCAAGTCAGACCATTCAACCTAGTAATATTGACCATTTAGTCTCTAAACCGTGGAACCATCTTTGAGCTTCAATATATAGGTTGAATTGCCAAACTATGAGAAAAGAAATGCATGTCTATTTGCTATATAGATGTGATGATCATAATTGAGCATGCACTGGTGAGAAAAACATGTGGCTAAACTAAAATTAAGGAAGTTTTGAAAAAGTTCAAAATACAGAAAGCATAAACAGACTATAGAAATTGAACTACACTACCGACTTGATAATCGTGTACAAATGCCATCCAATTGTGCAAGATGGAGGACAATGTTTAAGTCAAGCTACAAAAAAGCAATGTGAATAGTTAAACATATCATCTTGCAATGAAACATCACAATCTGAAACTGCAAAGCATACAATGCATGTCATGCAGAGGTACCATATAAAAGTATGGTGGAGAGCTTGCAATGTGGTCTCTCCAAAAATGATAAGAAACGGAAGTCGTGCCCTGTCCCGTAGCGTTTATGTGTTGCACCAAGCAAACGCATAGTCATGGGGTAATGGATACAGATAACGAACCTTGTAGTGTTGTCGAGCTGGAGTCACGCTTATGCAATTGAAATGTCCAGTGTTGTGAACATATGTCCTCCCTACCAGACACAAAACACGCATTAAGACAAATACAAGAGATGTGGCATATTGATTAAGCTTAAAGAGAAGTAGACCTAATTTTATATTCTATGTCAAAGGTTCGCTATATAAGAGTTATGGGTGCTTTTCGATAGATTTTTCCTTGTTAAAATTACACTATCTCTCTCTGCTAGGCCGTCAACTCTTTCTCTTGTCTTATGCTATAGCCAATGTCCTATTTGCACTCTGTCCTCTCCTTGTAAAACAAGTAGGGCTTCTCCTCAGTTATGCAACTCGTTGGCCATGCAGTAGCATGCTATCATACGTAGGGTCTATCCTCAAGAAGTCTAGGAGTCTTTCCAATCGTAGGGTTCTGTTCATAGGACGAGTCAATGCTTGAATCTGACCTTGGAAAGAGCTCCATATTGCGAACTTGCACCGGCCAAAAAATACGTTCGCCTGCTGCTTTCTCTATGCAAGGTTTCATGATAACCAGCATGTTGAGTTCGGCGAGTTAGCATGGCGATATCAAATTTTGAGCCGTCCCGGTGCCCTTTCATCACTTGTGTCCCTGCTCTCTGCTGATCGACAAGAACGGTTCTCTCTCTCTCTCTCTCTCTCTCTCTCTCTCTCTCTCTCTCTCTCTCTCTCTCTCTCTCATCTCTCTCTCTCATCTCTCTCTCTCTCTCTCTCTCTCTCTCTCTCTCTCTCTCTCTCTCTCTCTCTCTCTGTGGTGGCATTGATAGCCAATTTTAGAAATCAAAGAAAAGAAAAACTTATTTTTCCTCTGCTGGAGCCTTGGCGGCACCGTTGGAAGGCTCGACAATGCCTGGAAAACTTTATGACGCTGGTTTTTAATGGCATGGCCTTGTCACATGTCTCCCCCCTCGATTGGCCGGCCTTATCACCCCCCATGCCCTCACTCGTCCATGCCGCAGCCTAGCAGGCCGCCCTTGGTTTCACTCTCCCTTCTCTCTCTCTCTCTCTCTCTCTCTCCTCTCCTCCTCTCTCTCCTCTCTCCTCTTCTCTCTCTCTCTCTCTCTCTCTCTCTCTCTCTCTCTCTCTCTCTCCTCTCTCTCTCTCTCCTCTCTCTCTCTCTCTCTCTCTCTCTCTCCCCCCTGTAGTTTATTCCCCATGCGCGCATCGAATGAGATCTCTCTCTCTCTCTCTCTCTCATTTTCCCTATGTATCTCTCTCTCTCTCTCTCTAATATCCTCTCTCTCTCTCACCCACACACCCCCCTACTGGCCACCCTCGGCCAAAAGCGGCCTCGAGCACCCACCCCCCCTCTCTCCGCGCTTTCTCTCTCGCGCTCCCGCTGTGTCGAGCCCATAGCCGCATACGAACACACTCTCTCCCTCCTCTCTATGCAAGCCGGTACCCGAAAATATTCCCTCTCTACCCATCCCATTGACTCTCTCCCTCCTCTCGTCCTTGAGCTACCATTGACTCTCTCCCCTCCTCTCGTCCTTGAGCTACCATGCAAGACGGGCCCGGATATCATGCCCTACCTTCCGTCTCGTCCACACCCCCTTTGGCCATACCCCCCCCCCCCCCCCCCCCCCCCCCCCCCCCCCCCCCCCCCCCCCCCGAGTTTTCTTCCCCAACCCTGGCGGACCACCAGCTTTATATTCCCCCCCCCCCCCCATCTTCACCTAGCTCTAGCTCTCATCCTCTCTCTCTTTTGGGGAGTGGCCCCGCAGACCATGGAAGGAATCTCTCTCTCTCTCTCTCTCTCTCTCTCTCTCTCTCTCTCTCTCCACCACACACACACCCCCTATCCTCTCTGAGCCATTCCCTATCACCACCCCACCCCACACCCTCACTCTCTCTCTCTCTCTCTCTCACTCTCTCTCTCTCTCTCTCTCTCTCTCTCTCTCTCTCTCTCCCTCCATTCCCTTCTCCACCACACACACCCCCCCTACCTCTCTCTCTCAACCCTCTCTCACCCATTCCCTATCACCACCCTCACCCTCACACACTCTCTTCCCCCCCCCCCCCGCCGGTGGGAACCACCCCTTGACTTACTCCCTCCTCTTTCTCTTCTCAAGCAGCCCCCCCCCCCCCAGCCCCCCCCCCCCCGCCCGCCCCCCCCCCCCCCCCCCCCTCCCGGGCTCACGCTCATCCCCTCCTTGCCGCGCGCTCTTCTTGCCATACACCCCCAACCCTATCCCCCCCCCCCCTCCCTCCCTCACCATCCCCCTCCACTCTCACTCTCTCTCGCGCTTTGTCTCGCCTGCAGGGTGCCTGGCTCCACACCCGCTCCATGCGCTCTCTGTATACAGCCCGCGCAGGCGCCGCCACACACACACACACACACACACACACACACACACACACACACACACACACACACACACACACACACACACACACACACACACACACACACACACACACACACACACACACACACACACACACACACACACACGGTGCACGCACACACACACACCCCCCCTTCACCATCCTCACCCCCCCCATCATTGCGTAGCCCACAGCATTTCCGAAAACCGAAATTAAAAATAAATAAATATATATGTATATATTAACACACATAGCTCCCGTTCCCACGCACGCACACGTGCCACCCACTTCCATACATAAATACACAATTATATAGATATACCTACACTTATACATACTCACTCACGCAACCATACACGCACACAACACGTGTATACACACACACTTAAAAAAAATACAAAAAACGAGGATCTTCGCCTTCGACATCGACAAAAAGAAGGAGAACACCCAAATCATGCGCCGCCAACAACAAAAAGGAGAAATGCGCCGAAGGCATGCCCCGGCTGACACCGAAAAGACATACGCGCTACACCGGAGCACCGACAACACACCATTCACTGGCATCACGCAACCACGATGCCATTTTTCAATAATTTGTAGGTTATGTTCATCATTTCTTCAGTTTTCAGCCAAGATACTGCTCCACCAGCCAATGTAAAGACATACCCTGACGTAGACCTTCGGTTGTCTAAGTCACCTGCATAATCTGAGTCTGTAAAACCCTTTACACTTAGCTCCTGACTCCCATAGCATATACACATACTCTTTGTAGCTTTCAGGTATCTCAATATTCCTTTCATTGCCTCCCAATGTTTCTTGCCTGGGTTTGACATGTATCGACTTACTACTCCCACTGCAAATGCAATGTCTGGGCGAGTAGCAATCATTGCATACATCAAACTACCCACTGCAGACGCATATGGAATCTTATCCATTTCAGCCTGTTCTTCCTCAGACACAGGACAATCTTGTTTGCTAAGTTTCACATATGGTGGCAATGGAACACTCAATGCCTTTCCCTTCTCCATATTGAAACGTTGCAAAACCTTGTCAATATACTCTGTTTGAGATAACCAAATCAACTTCTTTGATCTGTCTCTCTCAATGCGCATACCAAGTATATGACTTGCCTCACCCATGTCTTTCATGTCAAACGATTTTGCCATCTTTGACTTCAAAGCTGAAATTTCTTCCAAGTGCTTGCCAGCAATCAACATGTCATCCACATACAAAATAAGGATCAGCCAACTACCATCCTTAGCTTTCTTTGTATATAGACAGTGATCGAACTCACTACGTTTGTAGCCTTGAGAAAGCATAAACTTGTGGAATTTATGGTACCATGCCCTCGGTGATTGTTTTAAGCCATAAAGACTCTTTAACAACTGGCATACCCAATCTTCCTTGACTTTCTCAACAAACCCTTCTGGCTGCTGCATGTAAATTTCCACATCTAAATCACCATGCAAGAACGCTGTCTTGACATCCATTTGGTGCAACACCAAATCTAATATGGCAACCAATGCAAGAAAGCATCTCAATGTAGTCATCTTGACCACCGGAGAGAAGACTTCATCAAAGTCAATGCCTTGTTCTTGCTTAAAGCCCTTGGCAACAAGCCTTGCTTTGTACTTTGGCTGACTATCATGAGCGGTGATCTTATACCTGTAAACCCATTTACAAGGTAGAGCCTTTTTGCCCCATGGTAATTTAACTAGCTTCCATGTCTGGTTTTTATGCAAAGCTGTCATCTCTGACTGCATGGCCAATTTCCAATTCCCGGAGTCCTTCATTTGCACTGCTTCCTTGTAACATGAAGGCTCATTGCAATCAGTCAACATGACATAGTTCATAGATGGAACAAACCTATCAGGAGGTCTCGTGACACGTCCAGATCCACGCACAATAGGTGGCTCAGGCTCAGCCACAACCTGTGGTTCCACTCTATCCTGTCCTTGCTTCTCTTGAGCCCTGACATTTTGTCTTGCACGTGTAGGTCCATCTTCTTGGAAGACAACTCTTCTAATCTCCTCAACCCTCTCTGGTTTAGAATGATATTTGGATTCATTAAAGTGAACATCATTGCTGCGGACAACCTTTCTGGATTCGGGATCCCAAAGTCTGTACCCCATCTCACCAGAATAACCATAGCCTAGAAAGATGCACTTTCTACTCTTTGGCTCAAGTTTGTTCCTAAATTCCTTTGGAACGTGAGTATATGCCTCACAGCCAAAGACTCTGAGATGCTTGTATGAGGGCATTTTGCCTGACCATACCATCTCTGGCACTGAATCCTTTTGCAAAACCTTGCTAGGAGATCTATTTACAAGATGAACAGCTGTTGATACAGCTTCAACCCAAAACCCATTTGGCAGTTGTGCATTAGACAACATACTTCAGACCTTCTCTTGTATGGTCCTATTCATCCTCTCAGCAACACCATTTTGAGGAGGATTGTAAGGAGTTGTAAGTTCACGTTTTATACCTTTTGACTCACAAAAGTCCTGAAAGGCCTTTGAAACATACTCTCCACCATTGTCAGTGCGTAAGCATTTAAGCTTCTTACCACTCTGATTCTCCACAAGTGTCACAAATGTTTTGAAAACACTAAACGCTTCATCCTTGTGCTTCAGAAAGTAAACCCATACTTTCCTCAAGTAATCATCTATAAATTTCATAAAGTAAGAAGCTCCCCCTAGAGATAGGTTAGGCATAGGTCCACACAAATCACTATGAACAAGTGCCAACTGTGTATCTCTTCTACTGCTTCTATGCTTATGTGGCTGCTGTGTTTGCTTACCATACAGACAATGTTCACAGAATTCAAAATCATTAAATGAAAAGCCAGGAAAATAACCAGAATGAGACAAGATTTCCATTCCCTTCTTGGACATATGTCCTAACCGGCTATGCCACAAAGAAACGTTCGGCTGCTCGGTGACATTGATTACATTTTTAGAGACATTTGATACATAAATCATGTAAAGTCCTCTAGAGTTTACTCCATGTGCTACTGTCATAAAACGCTTGGATATCTTCCACATGTTCTGTCCAAAAATGGTGACGTAGCCAGCATCATCAAGTAAACCTGTGCTAATCAAGCTCTTTGTAATTGCGGGAACATGTCTCACATTCTTTAGCGTGAAAGAAGAGCCATTCTGAAACTTCAATTGAACATCTCCAATACCTAAGATCTCACATGTCTGCCCATTGCCTAGCCGAACATGATCTTTAGTGGTCACATAAGAGGTAAACCACTCCTTGTTTGGAGACACATGAAGTGATGCCCTTGAGTCTATAATCCATTCGCTCAGTGCATTTCCATCAGATGCTGTAAGAAGAGCCGAGTCCATTGTATTCTTCAAGAAGTAGATGTCTCCTGACACTAGACTGTCATCCTCTGCAACAGTGTGCTTGTCACATTTATTTCTTGAATCTTCACTGAGGACTTGTTCTTCGCACCATGGTCTTCAGCTTTCTCTTTGCCTTTTTCTGCTTTCCATTCTCTGCAGTCTCTTTTCATGTGACCCTTCTTGCCACAATGGTAGAATTCTATGTCACTCTTGCCTTTAGCACTGCGGGACTTGCTACGAGACTGATTCCTCTTTCCACCTTTGTACTTTTCTTTGGTCCTTCCCCTGACAACTAAGGCTGTTCCTTTGCCTTTGTCCATTGTTTTTCTATTGGTTTCTTTAGTAAGCAGACTTCCTTCTACACCTGCTGCTATGTTCAAACCATCTGGAGGTGCAGAATTACTCAAAGCTGTGCGAAAAGTGTCCCAACTTTCCGGCAATGTGATCAACAGGAACATAGCTCTAATAGGTTCATCAAACTTGACACCTTGAGCTGACAACTGACTATAGATTGTGTTGAATTCATTCAAATGATTGGACATAGGTGTCCCTTCTTTCATCTTCAAGTCAACAAGCTTCTTAAGCCAGTATACCTGTGAAGCTGCACTCTGCTTCTCATAAAGATCACTGAGCTTTAACCATGCTTGATAAGCCGACATCTCGTCTGCTACATTGAAGTAAACGCTTTCTGCCAAAGTCAGCATAATGGTAGAAAGTGCCAATTCATCCATTTCGCTCCATTCATCTTCGTCCATATCTTCTGGTTTTATCTCCTTGAGCTTTATAGGTTTTATCTGCTTCTTTTGTACCAACACGTGCCAAATCTGCTTCTTCCACAATGTGAAATTGGTTCCATCCAGCTTCTTGATATTGTAAAGAGCAGTGTCCTGTGATCCAGCCATAGCTACGCTTCACAGTAGTTTACTTTCCTGGGAAAAATTCGGCAAAGTTTCCCCTGTAAACTGACCTCTGAACCAATATCAACCTGTCAAATGAACCAAGAAAGCTTCAGATTCTGCAGAAATTTTGGCAGAGTCTCCTTTGTAAAATGGCTATGGTGTACTAAAAACAGACCAAAAAACAGCTCAAAAAACCACTGTCTCTCTAACACTGTAAGCTATGGGTAAACCTGTCCTGCACCTGTACTGTCTCTCACTGTCCTGTCACTGTCCTGTAAGCATAGACTGTGACAATGCCTCAATGGCAGTAAAGCAAAGATGCAATCCCATCTGTCTAACTCACACTCAATACATCCTAGCTGCCTATCTAAGGGTGCTCGAGGGATCGCTCCAAGACTTGTATCACCGAAAGGATCTCAACATTCGAGAATCCCCCAGCTCAATAAAACCTCACTCGACTCTCAACAAAGGCTGCAGTAAATCTGACAGTACATAGACTTCCCACAAAGTCATACATCCACAAATTTTCCACTATATGTTGTAACCGTTGCGGCGGTTGTTTGCTGCGTGACTCACAGCCAGTAAACCCTCAACAAACATACATCATCTCTGACAATACATCCCATGTGGAAGTACCTGCAATGTCAGGATGAAATCTGGAATATCAAGCAGCAAACACAAGCTACCTGATGAACTAGTGGATGTCGCCTACAGTCTGTGTGTAGATGCGCCCGTGTCGTATGTGACACACCTCTCCTTCGATGTGTAGACAGCCACAAATCAACACTCTGGGAGTGTCGATATCCTCAGCACCTGCAGTCGTAGGCCGAAAACCCCAAATTTGCAGAGTCAGATCTGCACCCGCTGAGACCACGTAGTCGAAAATGGCCTGCGCAGACCTTTGTCGAAGCCGAACGATGGCCGAGATGACCTCAGAATGAAATGCTGAGAACACCGAGCCCTTCGGGCTCGCCCACAGGATTTTGGGGCCGTGTCTTCGCCTATCGAATTTCACTCCAATCTGAGCTGGTGACTCTAGCCTCCTGCAGTGCTGCCGCGAGCCTCAATCTGAGCTCTGATACCAGTTGAAGGAGTACGAGCGGAAGTGCGACACGAGAGAGAGTGCGAGAAGAAGAGCACGACGATATGGTGAACTCGCTCTACTATAATGTGTAGAGCATAGTGAGTTCTTATTAGGTTTTTACAAAAGAATATGTGTACATACCTGGCGGCCCGCCCACTTACCTAGGCGACCACATTGGGCTTTATACCCCAACAGAACCACCCCTTGACTTACTCCCTCTCTCTTTCTCGCGTTGACTAAGCAGCCCCCCCCTCCTTGTCGCGCCCGTTGTCCGTACCCCCCCCCCCCCCCCCCCCCCCCCCCCTCACGGGCCTCGTGCTAATCCCCTCCTTGCTGCGCGCTTCCTGACATACACCCCCAACCCTATCCCCCTCTCCCCTCCCTCACCATCTCCCCCCCCCACTCTGACTCTCTCTCGCACTCTGTCTCTGCCCGACTCCACACCTGCTGCATGTGCTCTCTGTATACAGCCCGTGCATGCGCACACACACACACACACACACACACACACACACACACACACACACACACAACACACACACACACACACACACACACACACACACACACACACACACACACACACACACACACACACACACACACACACACACACACACACACACACACGCTGCGCGCGCACACACACACACGCTGCGCGCGCACACACACCCCCCCCCTCCCCCCCCCCCTCCCACCCCCCCCCCCCCCCCCCCCCCCCCCAATCACTGCATGGCCCATAGCGTTGCCGAAAACCGAAATTAAAAAAAAAAAATGTATATATGTATATATTAACACACACAACTCCTGTTCCCACGGACGCACACGTGCCACCCGCTTCGATACATAAATACACACTTATATATATATATACCTACACTTATACATACTCACTCACACAGCCATACATGCACAGGACAGGTGTATACGCATGCACTTAAAAAGAATACAAAAAAAAGAGGATCTTACGCCATTGACATCGGCAAAAAGAAGGAGAACACCCAAAGCACGCGCTGCCAACAACAAAAAGGAGAAATGCGTTGAAGGCATGCCCCGGTCGACCCCGAAAAGACGTACGCGCTACACCGACGCACCGGCAACACACCATTTGCCGGCATCACGCAACCACGATGCCATTTTTCAGTAATTTGTAGGTTATGTTCATCATTTCTTCAGTTTTCACCCAAGCCTTGTAAAATTCTCACTTTGTAAATTCCCTCTCTCTACGTGATGGTCACAAAGGCCCACCTAGAGATTATCATTTTAAATAACTCTCAAGACAAAGCAAGGGTCAACCACACTGGGCCCACCGCTTGCTTTGTCTCCTCAATTAGCTTACCCTAATCACACCAGGATTACCATAATCCAAGCAGCCAACACCTATAAATTGGCACTGAGAGGTCACTATCGAGGGGGGGGGGGGGGGGGGGGGGGGGGCAGTTCATGAGAGGTCAGCACTTGGTAGAGTGTAGTGGGAAGAGTTAACACTATTGGCATCACGGGGAGGGGCCTTGTGTGATGTTTTGCCTTTGGAATTGCACTATGTGAAGGGAGCCACGTCCACCTCTCGACTCCAATGGTCGATGTACACACACATACATGCTCTTGGTAGCCAGCTTCACAAGCATTGAGTCGTCTTAGAGAACGTACCAAGTAGTTGCCCCATCTTTTCTCCCTACCTCTCTATCACCACGGTGTGCCGCCTCACTGGAAGGAAGATCATTGTAAACACTGCAGAAATAATTCTCCCTCACACCCCCGAGGATTTTCTTCATTTATAAACCTCTCTCTGTGTGTGTGTGTGTGTGTGTAAGTTTGCGGTGTTCACATCATCGTGGTCTGCGTCTTAGCCGCTCAAAGCTAAGTGGTGCCCCCTGTTCGCTTTACCGTGATAGGCTTGAGGCACGCCATTCGGCCCTCGGAGTTTTAAAGGCCGTCGGGGTTCAGGGTTCGCTTTGCTCATGTCAGCATCTAGACACAACGAAGTGTGGGCAACCTGCACATCTTAGATGGTGCATCGTAGGGCATTCCAAGAGAAGCCATGGAAGCTCGTCAAGCACTTTTTGTGCATCGGTGGTGGCTAGTTCTGTGTAGACCTTCAGAATGAGGGAGAAGAATCCATGCAAGCACAAGTAAAAAGCAACGTTTTTTCTCTTGCGAGGCTTCTAGCCATGTGATTCGAGTTGTGGGCACTGGCTTGGATCATGCCAAAAGGCCACTTATGGGCTCAAAGATCGAAGAAACAACCTTTGGCTCACTAAGTAAATAGCCTCGCCGTTGTCTACACCTATGTTTGTCGAGGTCATACGTGTCCACTCGCAATTGATGCCATCAATTGACATTTAACTGATGGTGCAGGGCAAAGAGGGGCGATGGTTGCTATCAATGGTGTACTTTGCAGGTGGTTCCAGAGTGCGAGATTGGAGCAGATGGATTTGCAGCATGATGCTTTCCTCTTTGAGGTCTATACGTACATCAATTGTGGAGCCCTAGAAGATGAGGATAGAGGTTGAGGAGTTAAGGACAGAGGGTATTATAGCTAGGGGAAGAGGGATAGGGAGGAAGGGTAACGGTGGATGTGACTTGGAGATTGCCACGTGAGGTAAGGGAAGGTAGGTTGTTTCATTATCTTTGCATGCAGGAAGGTAAACTTGGTGACATGCATCTTCGTCCAAATTAGCAGAGAAAACAATGTGAAATATTTGAAGAGCTTTCTGCACGCAATATAATAGTCATGTGAAATTCCTTGATCTCAGGCTATGCTGAGAGCAGCCAAGGTGAAGAATCATGCAAAGATTGTCTTTGGAAAGCTTTCAATGATATATTATTGAGAATAGATCAGAGGATGAGAAGGCAATAGGTTCCGCATCTTAGTTCTCTCTCTCTCTCTCTCTCTCTCTCTCTCTCTCTCTCTCTCTTCTCTCTCTCTCTCTCTCTCTCTCTCTCTCTCTCTCTCTCTCTCTCTCGCAAAGTGTAGATAGAGACAAACCTGCAAATAAAGCTTCGAGCTACTTTTGGGGAACCTACGAACTGCCTGTGGAGAAGATCGAACTGGTTCTGAGAGCAATTGAGCAGCACAAAGTGTTTTTTTAATATTTTATTCACTTAGTAGCTTTTGACGCGGAGTTTTTCCTTTAAAGTGCTTTTCATGGCAGCAATTGTTTTTAATAATTTAAATCTAGTACCATGTGGTGGCTTCTACGTTCAGATATTGGAAAGCGAGCCTTTGGCTTGCCAAGTAAAAAGGAATAAAGATTAGAAATCTTGAACCCCAACCAAAATAGATACAATGGTATTTTGGGAATTTCCACAAATTAGAGGGTATTTTGGTAATTTTCTCTACTTTTCTCACTGATGCCTTTCACATATGTTTTAAGTAAACCTGGGTCCACATTCTTCAAAAGCATGCGCAAGGCGAAGTGGTTAGGGCAAGTGCCTAACCAGAGTGCATCGTTAGCTGCGTTCGCATCGAATTAAGATTAAGTAGAATATCGAAAACTATATATTCCATTTCAGCATGTCTCAAATGAGAAAAAAATTTGTTTATTTGATGCTATTAATTTGTCTAAGATATTTATTAAATGGGAGGAGAGAATTCAAAATGGAGGAGAGAGAGAGAGAGAGAGAGAGAGAGAGAGAGAGAGAGAGAGAGAGAGAGAGAGAGAGAGAGAGAGAGAGAGAGTTCATCAAAGGTTGTTTGATTTTTTTATCCGAGAGGAAATGAAGCACGGAGAGAGATTTCATCAAAGCATGTTAGATTTTTTTACCTGAGAGTGTTTGGAATACCAATTGTCGTGGTTCAGAGGCGTTGTTTGCAAAAATGGGATACTGTTCGTAGTGCTTCAAAGGGGTACCTCGCAAAAAACCACAAGGAGGGTTAGAATTTTGTCAAGCTCAACGTTCGTGACCATACAAGATGTCAATGTTATTAATTGTTTGTTGTTCCATTTTCATGTTTCAAAAAACAAAAACATGCAAGTCTCCTTACATGGGGGAGTTTGCACAATCCTCCCCAATTTTTATAATACGAGGGAACGTGCCATTCCCACGGTAGCGTGCAATTTTCAGTGCATTCATTAACTGCTCTCTTAGTGTCAAAAAGCAAAAAATTATAATGCTTACTCGCCGTGGGATTGAATGTCTCTCGTTGATGCACTTCCTTGCATCAATGATGTTGGGCATCCTGCGAAGAGCTACGTGCCTTCAAGATGCATGCATAGGTGATTGCATCTGGAGAGAGGCCCTCGCTTCGCATCATTGAAAACAAATTAGAGCTTTCTGGCCCTGCCCCCGTGGGACAAATCTTACAATTAATGCATTCCAAGAGTCCACACTCTAGATCACAAGAAGCATGTTATTTTTTTGCAACAGCCCGTGATGACTAGTAATCTCATCATTAATTCTCTCACCCATGTCAACGTCTTTCATAAGACTACACACCTTCAATGTGCAAGCATAAATGATTGCATTGGGACAATTGGAAAGAGGCCTGCTCATGCTTTTGTGAGTCTGCTTGATGTCTTTCACGAGTATTGCTTCTTCCCTAGAGTTGTTAGTGGATTTGTTGCCTTTCTGTGGACATTGTAAGTGCACCACATTTGCCATACATATAAAGAAAAGCCCTGCTAAGAACAACCTGTTTCTGAACAGCTTGTGACTGACTAGCACTCTCATCATAAATTCTCTCACCCATGTCAGCATATTACAAAGTCTTTCAAGGTGCTAGCATAGGTGCTTGCTTCCATATATGATTGCATTGGAGAAAGGCCTTCTGCTTGCATATGCTTAGGGCACCTCCCTTTACTCTCCCATTCTATCGTCCTACTCCTATTCCATCGCAAGATCCTACTTCCCTTGCATCACAGGGTCCTACTCCCCTTGCATCGCAGGGTCCCACTCCCATGGCATCACAAATCCTATGCCACTCCATTCCACTCCTGCTTTGCCAGAACATCATCGACGGACTTCCTCTGGCAGCGCGTGTCGACGGTCGTCCAGGACAGCGAACGCCGTGAGAGACGAAGCGGCGGCGGATCTTGTGGTTTCGCATGTTTTGGTAGTGGTGGGGAAGCAGAGTCCCCACTTTCAAAGCGTGCCACCCCTGACGCATAGAACGAGGATACTGATACACCCGTGCCAGACACGCATGGGCGCTACTACAAGGTTAAATATGGTGGGGAGGTGGATTTTGGCACAGCACAGGGCATGGCATTTTGACTCCATCTACAAATTCTTATACGTTAAGAACTATTTTATAAAGTTTAGAGACCAATTGCCCGATCATGCACGGTACATTGAGGACGCTCTGTTAGCTAGATTTTCAAACGTCCCTGATCAACGGTTTTTACAACAATGGTTGGAGGGCTACATAAAGACATTTCTAAAAAACAAGCAGTCTAGTGTGCGGCGTGCATCAACCAACTAGGTCAAAGATCAATACAGGAGTTACCGTGGTAGCAACATGGCAGACACGGAGTGGGATTGGGCAATTCAAGAGAAGAGAGATGAAGCTGCGATGGCCTCATTATACATACAACAATGCGAGGCTCGTGCAAGACAAACTCCCACGCACTATGGCTCAAGAGGCAAGGGAGCTTGGAAGGATAAATATGTAAGATTGATTGAATTATAACGTTGATCGGTGATTATAAAGATTGTAGTTGATGATTTGGTATCTTTATTGCTAACTTAGAAAAATATCACTCTCTCTCGACCAACCAGAGAGATGGTCAAGTATCGGGAGCGACATACAGAATTTGATACTTGGTGATGGTTGTTCAAAAACAACCACATCTCTCGCGAGCAATTCAACGCGGCGGTTGGACCACTACAAGCGGGAAGTTTAAACAAGTAATTTTGTATTAATTATTTTGAGATGTTGATAATTATTTAATTTTGTTTGGGTTTATGTAAAGTCAAAGTGATCCAACATACGTGCCTCTGGACAACGACGAGATAGAGGAGGATTAGATAGAAAAATGTTTTGTCCAAACTTTCATAAAGTCTCAATGTGGCACAATGTACAACTATTTACTTTTTATTGTAGATTTTTTAAATAGTTGATCTTCTACATTTTTAATTGTCAAGGAAAAGTAAATTCAATCTCAGTTCTTTGGTATTTTTTATACTCTTTCAAAAAACAATTGATGTTTCATTGTTTTATGCAGGTCAAACATAAAGGTTCTCATTTGGCACTACAAGAGGTTGTGTGCACTTGTGACGTTGTTAGCGACGGAAATACATTGGGTTTTTATAATCCCCAACGTCGCTAAGACCATCGCTAATAGCATCGATACGGGAACGTCGCTATGAGCATCGTTATAAGCGTTGCTATGAGCGTCGTTATAAGTGTCGCTATGGCTATCACTATATAGTGACGCATATAGTGATGACCATAGCGACGCTTACAGGCTACCTATAGGATGTTCATAGCGACACTATAGAGCCTTATATAGTGACGTTTATAGCGACCCCGAGAGTAAAGTTTTTTGGTAGCAAGGCATTCATTTTCGATGCCCTGCCACCCATCAACCATATTGAATGTTTCAATAATAGAGTAAACCTAAATGAATCCAAGATAAGCCCAGATTCACCTTTGAAAGAAAGTGCAAGCTTAGGTATAGACCCAAAGTAGTCACCCATAAGAAAATATAACCATTAACTCCATCATCCATAGTATTGTTTGTAGAATAAAGATACAAAACGGACAAAAGTAAATTGATGAAAGTAATCAATGACAATTGTATACATCATAGGCAAAATCACTTGATTGTTAAACTTTGTAAATGTAATAGTTACAACACCATCGTCATTATTGAGAAAATATACATGGTTTTCCAATAGTTACAAAAAGACGTATACACGCCATCTCATGATACATATGCTATGACAAAAGGAAACTAATGTTGTCTAGCTATGGCTAGACTAATGTCGTTTAATCAGACATCTCATCGTGTCCAAGCGGTGTATCTGTCAGGTTCTGCAAAAAGAAACAATAAGACAACTTTCTGTAAGTATAAACATGTAATTTACAAAACAATACAACAAATAGAAAAGAGTAAACCCTAATACTAACCATGTCACCGCGAGAACTCAGAATGTCCATTAGGGCGTTTAAGCCCTTCCTGCCTGCGTACTCATGCTCGTATGGTGTGGGGTCACGTCCGGTCATCGACCACTGTCAAAACATACAAAGAATCCATTATGTTAGACTTTAAAAACCCCTAAACCCTAAACTATTAAACCTAAAGAGCAATGCAAAAACACTTACAAAATCGACCTCAAATGATGTCCACCCACCGCTCCCCAAGTGGTGCGAGCTCCCTGCCTGTACTCGCGCTTTGGCTGCTTCCTTTTGTTGCTTCCACTTGTAAGGATTCTCGCACACTGCATTCTTCGCATTCTTCCAATCTTCTTTGGCCAACCAATCTGGTCTGTTCTACCCATGCTTTATTGCCTTTTGCACTTCAGAACGCTTGTGCTTGCAGTATTCGTGCATTCAAACCTTCGTTAGGTCTTCATTGAAGCAATCATCCCGTGTTGAAATGGGAAACTCGTCATGCAGCATGCTGATGACTCTGTCTTTTAAATCACTTGGTACTTCACTCTAGGTGTTTAGTATGTAGTGTCTAAACACCTGAGAGCAAAGACCGCGCATGCACGAGATCACCTTCTTGCCTTCATCATCCAAGATGATGCCGCCACTGAAGTCGACGGAGTAAGGCAAGCCTTCTCGCCAGTGACGCGTGAACCTGGGTGTCTCGACAGGGGTCTCTAGCGGCATGTCGATGGGGGTACGGACGTCAGGTGTCTCCACTAGAGTCTGGGCCGTGAAGCGAGGAGTGTCGACTGAGGTGACTCCTGGAGGAGTAGATAGTGGTGTGTAGCTACTAGGAACGGTCGTCAGCCGTGCAAAACCTAGCGTAGATGGAAATGTCGTGGTTGGTGTGGGAGCGGGCAAAGAAGGGGAAGGTAAAGAGCCTCGTCGAACACGAGACAGTGTTGAGGCATCATCAACGGCATCCCCACAACAACCGCCACCACGACCACTAGAGCGTTGGTGCCTAGACGAGTGTGAAGATCGTCTAATTGACACCAAAGCTTCGGAGCGCACTGAATGCTCTGAAACAGAGGGAGATGCTAAAGGAGTAGGAGCACGTGATGGTGCTCCAAAGCGATGTCGATCCTCGTACCGTTGCGTTTGCTGGGGTGACAAATAAGAAAGAAACTCATCATCATCCATACCTGCATTAAACACACGAACATTTAATCTTAATATTGAATGACTGGAGAAGAAAACATGGACAAGTAGAGAGAGAGAGAGAGGAGAGAGAGAGAGAGAGAGAGAGAGAGAGAGAGAGAGAGAGAGAGAGAGAGAGAGAGAGCAGACTCATAAAGGGGGAGGGATTCCTATGTAGAGAGATTTCATTGAAGTTCTTGTGAATTTGTAAAATCACTGCGCTCCTGGTGCGATGGAGACTGAAGCTGCAATCGTGAAGGTGATCTATCTCTGCTCATAGATGTTGTTTGCCCCACCACTAGATCTAGTTGATCGAGTGAAAGAGATGCTAAGAAGCAGTAGTAGTGCTTCTTAGTATCTCTTTTGCCCGATCAACTAGATCTAGCGGTGAGAAGAGCAGCATCTATGAGCAGAGACAGGTCACTTCCTTCGCGATTGCGGGTTCAGTCTCCATCGCACTTGGAGCACAGTGCTCGTCGTCCCCTGCTTGTGAGAAATACCTAGAGCATATGTACATGGAGTGGATGCAAAGACAATTAAATACAATGACGCAATGGCGCATATAGTCAGGAATGGACAAAAAGCCATGTGAATACAATATATATAATAAAACGGAGCAAAATTGTTCAAATACAATATTAATGGCTTTAAGAGGTCTTTATCTCATCCTCGCGTAGCTCAGTATAACTTCCTATATCTATATAGAGCTCTCCGTTTAGACAGATGTCGTCCGTTTCATTTTGTAGATCCTCTGCATGCACCCCATAGAGAGTAGCAGCTTGATGCTCGTCTGGGACCACCTCAGCAGCTTCTGACTGAGCATCTTCTCCGATCTCCTCCATTGATGCCATTGTGATTGGCACATGGTAGCCCTCATACGTCCGTGCACTACGAGGGGCTACCTCTATGACGTACCACTAGTTTGATGCAGACTTTGTAGATTTGCTTCTTCAATGAGGGCGCCCGACGTGCATTCAGTCTAGGTCCACATGTGACACATGCTCTGTATCCGCTTGTTTGAATCCCTGCATGTATACACATGACAATAGATAAGCTTGAGAAAAACCAAGATTTACAGTGTTTGAGTTTGAGTGTAAATCACTTGAGCACTCTGTTAGTCCGGGAAGTCATGCATGGTCCACATTAGAATGCCTCTGATCAAAGCATTCCGTCGACTTGTTTGTCTACTTATATCCACCATTTCTATTCCAATCCACAATTGTTGTAGCTCTTCCAATAGTGGACAAAGATACACATCCATATTCTTCACCTTATATCACTCGGCACAATCAAGCTTAGCCATAGGTGCCCCTTCTTGGTAGTCAACCATGGGTGAATGTTGTAGTTGACGATGACAACGGGCCATACACTGTAAGATGTTGATCTTTGACCAAATGGATTTACGCCATCCATAGCCAGGCCTATGCACAAATTTTGAGCTTTCCTGGCAAAATTAGACCATGTTTCGTCTATATGTTTCCACGCTATGCAATCTGCAGGAATCTGTAGCACACCATCCGAAAATTTATTCTCCTCATGTCATGATGCTAGGGTGGCCATGGACTTACATTTTGTCACAAAACCTTTTGTGGAATTTTTGTTCCATGGAGATCTACTCGATGTCTCTCAGAATCACATTTCGAACACTTCTCCATGTCTATGTATTCCTCTCTGAAAAAAATGCAGTTGTTAGGACAAGCGTGAATCAAATTGTAATCCATCCCCAAGTTTCGCAAGATCTTTCTTGCTTCCTCTTTGGAATCTGTCATCACATTATCAACTGGCAGTATGTGCTCTTTGAGCAATCTACACAGCAAAAAAATGCGGTACATTGTGCAATCTATCAGATCATTATACATCTAGAGTTTTTTTATGAAAGTAAACACATTGTAATAGACCACCTGAAAAGCGTTGTGACGCTAGTGTCACTCCATCCAAACTTTACCTGCATGTTGAGAAGAACCAGGAGCGCCTTCAACTCATTATAGATAAGCCTTTCTGAAATCCATGATCGTCTCGATCTCGGGCTCAAACATTTCCTCGTTGGGAATGTGGTCTGCATGATCATCCTTCAAGCTGTCAGAGGCTACATCTTGTGGCCTCATGTATGCTGCTAGACCAAAGCATCTGCGAACACGTCTATTGGGTTGCAAGATTATTGCATGTTGGCCAACGTCAGAGTTCGACGAGTTATAATTGGCAACAACTCGATCTATAATAGATAGATCGAACTCGCTAAATTCATGAACGTGCTGCAAAGAAATGCATCTTGTCCGTCGTACATCATGCTTGCATTGATTACAAGGACATAAGATCGTTGTTGAGAGATAGGTGTTTCGATTGGACAACCCCACATCCTCGTCACTGCTCATAATGAGGATAAAAACCTTATAATCTAAACATAAATTTAATCTTCTATTGGCATCCTCCGTCTTTTATCTCTCTCTCTCTCTCTCTCCTCTCTCTCTCTCTCTCTCTCTCTTTGTTCACACTGTAAAGTACCTCACATTCTCTAGTCATGTCCAATCCCCGCACACCTTGGTCTAGAGGTGCACGGAGATCAGAACCACCGGGTTATAATATCGTCTTTATAAGATCTTTGTTCGAGGGATTACTTAGCACATTACATGTTGGCCTCCAATCTGAGTATCATGCCATTGACAGCTTTCCAACTTAAGGTCGCATCTGTAGAGAGGAAGAGAGGGATCACCGTTGGTCTAACTCTAATTTTTTTACGATAAGCCCGAAGGTAGACTCTAATATAAAAACTCAATCCAAAATCTAATCTTGAATCTAACCTAATTGAACATGTGGTGATTTGTGGCTAATTGAATATGGTTAGTGTGTGAGTTAATAGGTGTCAGATTCTGATGGGAATATACATATTGTTGTGTAACTAGTGTTTGCTCTTTGGGCAAAGCATGCCTTCATTGACATGCACTAAAATCTAACCTAAATCTAATCTAATTTTAAATCGAACATAAATCTAGATCTAATCTAATCTTAAACTCAAAATAAACCTAAATCTAATCTAACCTTAAATCTAACCTAAACCTAAATGTAATCTAACTTAAATTTAAATTTAATCTAGTTAATTTTAAATCTTGTTTTAATCTTAAATATAATCTAATTTAATATTAAACTCAACATAAACTTAAATCTAATCCATTCTTAAATCCTAAACCTAAATGTAATCTAACTTAAATCTAAGATAGCTAGCTAATCTTTAATACTATCCTAATTTTAAATCTAACTTAATCTTAATCTAACCTAATCTTAAACTCAACATGAACATAAATTTAAATGTAATTTAACTGAATCTAATTTAAATCTTAACCTAATCTCTCTCTCTCTCTCTCTCTCTCTCTCTCTCTCTCTCTCTCTCTCTCTCTTTTCTCCCCTTACCTCTCTCTTTCGTCTTCTCCCCCTCTCTCTCTCTTTGGTTTTTTATTTTCTCTCTCTTTCTCTTTGTTTTCTCCTCTCTCTCTCTCTCTCTCTCTCTCTCTCTCTCTCTCTCTCTCTTTCTCTTTGTTTTATATCTTTCTCTCTCTTTACTCTCTCTCTCTCTCTCTCTCTCTTTTCCTTTTTCAATGTATGTGTGTATGCATTCTTTGTTTATGCATGTGTGTGTGTGTGTCCCCCCAGGAGTTTGTGCATGTACCACCTCTTCATAGTTTTGTAACCAAAATTTTTCCTCATCCTCTAAACTGCATTGGAGCAACCGCAATAATATAGCTTGATCTAGTATATTTTGTGGTAAGCAATTAACTTCCAATTTCTCGATAAAAGTCCGTACATTCTCATTAGGCAATCCATGAAATTGTGGAAACTCCTCCGTCGATTGCCACAAAAACACCTGATCCACCTCACATTGGGTAACCCGGCCCCCAATGATTGGCTTCACAAAACCTTACGACCTTCCAAAGGTTGCAATCCAGCTACACGACCGTCTCAAGTGTTGTCCACAATTTTCACATACATAGATGGTTGTTTAAAAGGATCCACATCCACTTTACATTCTCTGCCTGTAGAATAGACATATTTCATAAGAATTGGAGCACATGAGCACTTGCTCCTCCGTGGGGGCACCAAAACAATGTTAGTGTGCAAACAACAAGGAACACAAGTGCCTCTGTAGCCTTACATGAGTCACATTTTGGAAAGGAAGAACTATTGCACCATCAAAACCCTTCTAGCATGAAGCACACTTGGAATTAGGAGAAACCAAGGCCACTCGAAGTTGGGGGTGTACTCTCTCTTGCTCAAAATTGAGCTCTCTGGAAAGTTTGCAAGTACTGCAAAGAATTGCACCTATAATAATGGGGGATTTTTTTATCTTTTATCCCAAGAGATTTCTTCTCTCTCCTTAACCGACAAGGCTCTCTTGCAAGGTTCCATTTAATTGCTCCTTTTTGGGCTCAATTTGGGTATGAAATGAGAAGCTGGTGACTTTTTAGCCAAGGGAAGGGCTTTCAAAGACACAATGTGTGTGTGTGTGTGAGAGAGAGAGAGAGAGATCAGAGAGAGAGAGAGAGAGAGAGAGAGAGAGAGAGAGAGAGAGAGAGAGAGAGAGAGAGGGGAAGGGAACATGAGAGAGAGGAGAGGGAAGGAGCATACTTGGCTCTCCTTCCTCTCCTCGTGTATGTGTGTGTGTGTGTGTGTGTGGGGGGGGGGGGGAGAAAGAGAGAGAGAGGGAGAGCGCGGGTTACCTCTTTGCTTGAGCGCCGAAAACTCAGATCTGAGTTTTCGGGCACTCTCGGTTTATTTTTTACCCCTGTCTCGGCGTCACTATCAGCGTCGCTCGCTATGTAACAAATAAAATAGCGATACTCATAGTGATGCACATAGCAACGTTGATAGCGACAACGTGGATTTTCACTTTTGAGTGTCGCACTGCGAGCATCGCTAATGTGAAGTACCTCTTGTAGTGTGGGCCACCCAATTGAGCACCTTTATTTTTGAATTAAAAATTTCCATGTTTATAGCTCAATCACTTGTACGGTGTTAAAAAGGTTTAGATGCGAGATTACTCATCTGTAATGTGTTGAATAGAGCTTAGATGTAAAAACACCCAATTGTTGTATGATAAAGGGGTCCTTCGGGGAGGAGAGTAAGGTACTATGAAAACTACATACCTGATATCTCATGATTTTGGTTGATGTCGCTCAAAATTTGTGGATTATGTCATCATGTTGGTTACTATACAATACTCCAATCCTGCAAGATAAAGATAACTTGAAATTCCACACCTGCTCGAGGGTGGTCAATGATTACATTATATGGATTATATGTAAACATGTAGATGCTTGACCAATTTAGGAGTTGAGAGCTCCAACCCATCCCTTTGGATTGGGTGGATCAAGCTAGTAATAATGTAACTTGTATTAGAGAGTAGGCAATCCAATTCTTAGGGTATAAATACGCATATCCTGACAAAAACCATTTGATTGAAGTCAGGATAAATTGGAGTAGCTATATTATTATCTAATATATTATCTAATTCCAATTGTTAAGTATGGCACTAGTCCGCTAGTAGGGAAAAGGAGTGTGTGTTTAAGTATGAAAGTCCCCTCATAATTGAATCATACTTAGATAATTATATTAAATAATATATTAAATAATATATTAAATAAAAATATTTTAAAACAAGATGTCATAAACCTTATCATTTCATACACACCAATACAAAATTCTGTATCTAATGGATAATACAATCATTTAGATCAAAAAATCGATCTTTGATCACTACAATATAATATCTTAGTGTTGTATCTCTATGTGCCCATCCTTTGGGATGAGCTTCCACTACATCTACACGGAGAAGGATCCAGCTAGTACATTGGACGATCTTTTGTTACTACTGCAGTTTTCGTTGTAATCCCAAGGAAAGAATCTCTTACCTGTCACCATCCAAGAAACACAAGCCTGTCAGAATTGGCATTACTTGGGAAGACGGTGTCAACGACTCCCTCCCCTTGTTATTGGTGTCAAAAATTATAACAGAAACTAACAACATAACTTAGATCAAATATGAAGTTTAAAGAATGATCCAACAAATTTTGGACAGCATCTCCTTTGTAAATTGGATCAAATCTCAAAAACCCAGTCAAATGACATCTCCTCCGAGACCTCCACTTGAGCATTAAGGCTTTTTTTACAACCTTTGTGTTAGACCGCGGGGGACTGGACCCTGCAACTCTCCACCCAACCGTGCCATATATAGACTCCTAGCCCCTAAATATAGCGCCCCTTGACCGCATGTTCGTCCTGGCCCTTGGCCCTGCCCTTGGCCTGACATTACTTCCCCCTTGGAGAAGCGTTTTCGTCCTCGAAAACACAAGTGGTAGTATCTTTGTAAGAACACTGATGTTTTGCTTATTCGCATCCTCTACACAGGCCAATTGTCCATATGACCAATACCTGGTGCGTGAGGAGGTTCAATGAAACCAAGAGCAACATCTTGATTTTCAACATTGTTGTCCATTTGCAACCACCCGTATCTAAATGGTAACTTATGATAACTCATGTGAGTATCTTGAAAAGCTCATAGATACTGAAAGATAGAATAGGGAGTGTCCTCATGTCAGACTTCTGAACATTTTGGAACACACAAAACCACATGTTCACCCCTAACAAAGGTTACATGCCAACATACTCTGTCAGCACACCTACTAAGTCCTTGACTTATGAAACTATCGGTATCCAACCCCACCACAATAGGTGTTCAAAGTTGAAAACCTAACCTAAGCAAATTCTAGAATAAGGAGAGAATCACCTATTCAGAATGCATTGTGCTAATGTATGCTCTTAGCAGATCCTTTAGCACGGTTTACTAACGTATGCGCTTAGCATATCCTTTAGTACTAAATAGAATACTTGTAAACTGCCCATCCAACGTGGGATGAATAACAACAGTAAGAGTGAGGTACTTTCCCCAACCACTTATAGATAGTCTTCCACGACTGACGACAAACTATGACTCAATCATTGAGTATCCAGCCATATGCTCGATATGGAATGGAGACAACCAACTAGGTTGAAGGTAGATTGGAGGTTCCAGCAACCAATCACTAACATCCATACTCAGCCATCACCTTGTATGGTAGGGTGTAAACTCATACAAAATCTGCAAGAGAGATTGCACTAGAAATGCAAAAGGGTACAGAAAGAATAAAGTCCATGGATTTGCATGCCGCTCCAAATAAATTTGTGTTAAACACTAGGGCCCATAACACCTAGTGTGCATACATTTAACACAAACATATCCAAACCGCAATTCCATGACGAGACTTTCCACGATACTTACGTGAAAGTCTTGCAACAAAGTTGGACCATAATAGAATGTGACAACCCGGTCACACCTAGGAACCAACCATGAGACCTTCTCATGAACGTAGCATACTTTGCAGGAAAAGTTGGACCATAATAGAATGTGACAACCCGGTCACACGTAGGAACCAACCATGAGACATTTTCATGAACGTAGCATACTTTGCTATATGTACAAACGACCCTCCGTTAAGGTGGTTTCACAGCACTTGTAATCACAACAAGTTTGTACTTAGTACCCGACAATTTTTGGCCACTGAAATGTTCCTGATACTGTGTGCGCCAATTGGTCTAATGAACGGATGCGACCAGCACCTAGGGACTTCGTCGCGACACATCATTTCGAATTGGGCACCAGTGTCAGTCCCAGAGACTCATATTCTCCACATGTGGAATATGTCTCAAGTAAGGATGCCAGGAAAAGTGACATCCATCAAGTACGAGCTGTACTTGTGTGTGGAGGTAACTACGAACACTCTGCGACGCGAGTGAGAGGGACCCTCATTATCATGCTCCACACTGGCTAAACCGAACTCCTTGAGTTCCTAGACCATGTTGTATCCCATGTGATAACATGTGCCAAATCGAGCCATACAAGTAGGTTCGTAACAGCATAAGGCAAAAAGGTAGATTGAACACTTGGCCCAAAATACTTTGTGCCGACATGCCCTTTGCATGGCTCTGTAACATTCAAGCGTACTTATACGTCTTGAAAAAAAAAACAAGCAAAGTATACAAAAAATGGAATAACACCAAATTAATAGATGCGTACCTGGAGGTTTGAACGGAATGTTCACTTACCAGTATTCAAACGAAGAGGAGCACGTCTCCTACCTGAAAAAACAAACAACATTGCACTGGGAACCATGGGTGTTGCCCTCGCAATCCAACCCCTTTGGATAAAATCAACATAGTCAAACCCTTTGGTAAGACCCTCTGTAGAAACTGCTCAACTAGCAGGTAACGGTTATCAACATAGTCAACCGTATAAAATCTACGTTGTCAAACCACTTGGTAAGACCCTGTGTAGAAATTGCTCAACTAGCAGGTAACGGTTATCAACATAGTCAACCGTATACATATTGATTGGAATCAACCAAAAGTTGAATTTGTCCACTACCGCGTGGTAGATTGCGAAATTCGTTCCTTGAAAGGCTAACTGGGAGAGATCAAACTGTGATCCTCAATGCCTATGGGATGATGTAGCAGTCACCCACCGGATCGTACCCCAAAACAATATGTCTGTAGACACTCTGTAGTGCTATAGAGAGAGCAAGGAATCCACACAAGTGAACTGCCTAGCTCTGGTGGACAGCCATGCTGTCACAACTGATTGCTGCATCCATACTTCCTTGTAGAGATAAGCGGATGTGAGTTGAAGATTATCAAAAACTCAACTTGACTGTCGCACTGAAAACATGTAGTGCAAAAATGACACTGTAAACATCCTGAATGACAAAACCCTTGCTTGTCTATTAATGTCGATGTATACTTCCCTGGGTAGATCTGTTCACTCTTGAAAACAATCACCCAAAGAATGCCAATAGTTGGGCCTTACCCTTGGCCTGACAATGGCTCTTAGCCTGTGTGGCTCATAGCCCTTGTGCAAATTAGTGTTCAATGGACGAACCGATGAAGAATAATTTGAGTAGCATCGTAGCCATGTGCTAGCTGAGAGTTAGAGCACCTTGGCTCAGGCTGACTCACGAGCAAAACACGTATCAAAAGCTTCGTAGAAGATTTTCATTAGCTATGCCTTGCATACATAATCTTAAGCCCTTGGCAAAAGTGATGGCCTCAAACGTGAGAGCCCAAACCATAAGTGCCTTGCACAATCTAAACTGGTAGGAATTCTGTGAGGTGATATTCCCTATTTTGCCAGTTTTTTCAAACTCGTGGGCCACGGCCCTTGATGACAAGTCATTGGGCAGTTCCTTGGCACAAGGGAGAAGCCTTGCTTCATGTAAAATCGTCAAAGCAAGTTTTCCAATCAAAGGTTGTAAACATGGAAAATTAAAAAGAACATAAAATTGGCTAACCTGGTCGTTGCTGTAACCAGTTGGCCCGAGATTCCGTGGAAGAAACAAAAACTCGCGTAAAAATGGCTCATAGCCATATCTGCTACAGGTGGGAGCTGTCGTATGTACATATATGTCCCTTGTATCATATTCACCCTTCTGTCACGTGATAAAATAACCTGCAAGCATATTGCCAAATCCTTCCCAAGTTTGTATGCTCATAGCATATGCCGAACGTGGGGAATCTCAATGCAAGATGTGTAAATTGAAGCTCTGCTTCACATAAATTGAAGCCTTGCTGATAGCCAATTGATGTTGCTGGTGAGATACAGATAGCATGACGGAAAGAATCGACCTTGTCGAGCGATTACAACTGAAATTAGCCATGCCTATCTCCTTGAGATACTGAAAAATTGGCCCTTGGCCTTGCCTTTGAAGCAAAATGTAACCTTTGACGAGCGTGATCTATCAAGGTACTTAGGAGAAGCCATGCTTCAGATAACTATGTCCGGTACATTGCCAATAAATGCTATTGACGACAGATGTCATAGCGAACAGAGTCAACAGTGTCGACCATGCATAGAGAATGGACCTTGTCCAATTGTACCATTTATTGAAAAGTAGAAAAATACTTATATGCATACCTGCGTAACTTGATTACGGAAAGCAAAGAGACTCCTATCTGTTTTGCAGGCTGTGATAAATGGTCGGCCATGCCGAGCACTTTGTCCTGATGTGCCAATGAAAGATAGGCGAGAAAGAAATTTGCATGACAAACTATAGGCCTTGCCTACACTTTCCGTACTGTAACTAGAAGTCTTCCTATGCACCCCCATGAAATGGTCATACCATACAATTGTAAAAATTTCCCCAATGAATATGCTCCTAGCATACTCCAAATGCTAGTAAGACAAAAATGAAAGCCTTGCTTCGGACATTGCCCTTGTAAGTATATACATGCCATGCATGATAAAAAGTCGCAATAGAAGTCTTCCTATGCACCCCCATGAAATGGTCATACCATACAATTGTAAAAATTTCCCCAATGATATGCTCCTAGCATACTCCAAATGCTAGTAAGACAAAAATGAAAGCCTTGCTTCGGACATTGCCCTTGTAAGTATATACATGCCATGCATGATAAAAAGTCGCAAGGGTTAACTCTCGAGTGGTGTACTCAACACCACAGTGGTGTATGCACTTAATGAGCCTTGCTCAATGATCAGAACAACAGGTTGAAGACCAAGTGAGCCGTGTTTGAGCATACATTTAACAGCTGCACACTGAGAATGAATCAAACAAGAAAAGTGCAACAAATCATCGTACCTTGCCTTTGAAGGTCAACGACGAATATTATTTATGTTGTCATCATCGTAGCTTCTTGAACGCAGGAGCTACATCACCATTGATGCTTCAGCAACTCAAAAAAACCATAGAAATTCATAGAAAACACGACCTTGCCGTGCATGATACTGACTTGCATGTCCTTACATGCCACAATGATGGCGATTGTGCTTACCCTTGTAAGTCGGATTGGCCACATGGCTAGTGCTTTACTCAAACTGCTGCCAGTCTGCCTTCTGAAATTCTGCAACCCGAATGAACTTCCTTGTCCAACTGAGTATTGTAGATATCGTGTTGCTCGCCTTGCATGCTTTGACAAGTCGATGTCTTGTCAAAATTGTGGCTGGTGTGTCAAATCCATGGTAATGATGTCCGAAGAACCAGAAAATTTTCTGAAGGGAGGATCGTGCAATATGAAGCCCCTCCTCCTAACAGCTCGAAAATAGTTAAGCTTGGATTTTTTGTGAGTGAACGGCCTCTTCAACACTTAAGTCCTTGGCCCTTGGCCAAGTGTGAAGGTCAACCAAATTAAGCCAGCGATGGCAGCGACCGTCTGCGCAGGAAAAAAAACAGAGAAGACAGCGCGCCATGCCGACTTTGTCTACTGACAATGCTGCAACGGGATGTGTTCCCCATGAGGAGGCGCTTCCGTTGAACCCAGCCATGCAGGCTTTTTTGCAGATTGACACCCTGCCCTGTTGTGTGCAAGGGACCGTTCTCGCGATGGTTGGAGCCCCTATTCGGTGCAGCCCGTAGGGACCTTGCCCACGCCATGGTAGCCTAGCTCCAAGCAGATCGAGAGAGAGAGAGAGAGAGACCCTTAAAGAGACAGAGAGACCAATATGAGAACAAGGGGACGTCTGACATTCAAGAAGCAAGCCCCTTCTTCTTCCCTCCTCCATGGCCTTCCCCTCCCCTAGCTCTAATACCAATGTTAGACCGTGGGGGACTGGACCCTGCAACTTTCCACCCAACCGTGCCATATATAGACTCCTAGCCCCTAAATATAGCGCCCCTTGACCGCATGTCCGTCCTAGCCCTTGGCCCTGCCCTTGGCCTGACACTTTGGACAGTTTTCACAGTACATTATAGCATCAATAAGCACTATACAATTGTGAACTCTCCATTATATACTTACCTTCATGAAATTTGAGTTCCTGCATAAAAAGATAGAATAAAAGAACTATGTGTCAAGAACCAAGTTCCTGTAAAGTTATGGTACTACGTTGCTGCATTTATTTGGCTGTGTGATTGCTATGCATTCATTCCTGGTGGCCATGAACACTAGTTAAAGTAGTGCCCAGCTAATAAATTTGGGTATGGTCACCCTTAACTGACGATATAATACTCTCAAGTCACACAGATTGTAAAAATTATAACAATAACTAACACAATAACATAGATCAAATATTAAGTTTAAATAATGAGCTAATATTTTGTGATAATGTTGGTTTTTACATGTTTAATTCTAGAAAAACTTTTATTCTTAAACAACGACAACACTTTTGTAATTTGAATCAATTTTCAAAAGTCCAATCCAATGCCATCTCATTCGAGACCCTCACGTGAGGATTAAGGATCTATTTTTAAAGAATTTTGGAGTATGTTCAAAGTAAAATCTTAACACTAACTTCAAACATTATGCATCTATTCAACAAAGAGAAAAAATGTTGAAAAGCAGTTCTGAATTACTAAAGTGAATATGCCCAGATATATCCCTACAGCTATAGTCATACATATACCACCATAAATGTGAAAAAAGGCTAGCATCACCTGCAAAAAACCATGTAGTAATATGAATTTTGAACCAAGCATGACATCCTGCTTAAGATTTAACCAAATGACTAACTTAGTTAGCAAATCAGGCAGATACCAGTGCCAATGGATCCCCAAATCAAGTCTACCAAAACCATGTTGTGAGGCAGCTATACTATACTGCTCAAGATTTTTCCTCCCTGAAATTACTATTATGATTAGCATCGCAAGCTATGACATAAGGATTGATCAGATCCTTCAATGGCCAAGAAGGTTATGTTCTAAACACATAGTAATAACATTTCATAACACAAAATGCTGGTAAGTTGTAATGCTAAACCACCAGCAGTTAGAAATCCAACAAGTTGATAGTATGTCAAGTAGAAAGCCCCACATAACAATGGCAAGCATTTAGTAAAGAAATTCTTATTTTTGCAAAAGAAAAAGACATCATTTCCCCAGTTTTTTACGGTGATATTTTAGTATTCCAAAGCATGTCAACTCACTGGAGCACCTCACATGAGGATTTTAGGCTTTAAACCCAGATTCGTAGAAGGATTCAAAGCAAAAGTACAAACAATTTTTCACCATAGAGTGAGTATATATCTGTATAACAGAATTTCTTTAAAAAACCCAATATTCTGATTGAAGTTTGGTCCTTTTTTCATAAATCCATTTATTGTTATTTCCATACAGACCTTCCTTCAAGGTTTCATGCACTATTATCTTTTATGAGATCTTCACCTAAGATTAATGGAATTACAAGAAGATCAGTTCGTACTTAGATCACAGTATGTTGATAATGCAGTGTATTAACACTACTAATTCACCGATTCACAAGGAACTATATTTCAAGAATATTTACTATTACCTGAGTTTTGCTCATTCAAATACACATGTACTGAGTAGGTACGATGTACCTACCTGAAGACCAATATGTTGAGCTTTTCGCACAATCCCATTGTCAAAGCATAGGTTAAGCACTTGTCTTTATTCATAATCCTCCCCATAAGTAGGATTTGCCGCTACCTTTGATTGTAGATGAACCTCTTTGTGTGTGTGTTCGTGTGTGTTCTATGTATTAAGAAACCAGATCGATGCCAGAGGGGCTTCACCATCTGTTGCCAACTTTCAAAGCACCTCTGTGTGTGTGTGTGTGTGTGTGTGTGTGTGTGTGTGAAGCAAACTGTGAGAGCCACACGTGCGCTCTAGTGTGTGTGTGTATGAGCACAAAAGAGATAGAGAGAGAAACAGGGAGATATGGTGTGTGTGTGTGTGTGTGTGTGTGTGTGTGTGTGTGTGTGTGTGTGAGAGAGAGAGAGAGAGAGAGAGAGAGAGAGAGAGAGAGAGAGAGAGAGAGAGAGAGAGAGAGAGAGAGAGAAATGCGAAGCACAAACCTACAGCAGCATGCTGCTTATGTGTGTAGCAGACATATCACTGCGTGTACTGCGAAACGGCGGGCTATATGAGAGGAGATAGGTCGTGATCTACAAAAAAAAGCCTGCAAGGGAGATGCAGTTATGTACTCCCGATTGCATGTGTGTGTGTGTGTAAAGTGATTAGAATTGCAAGGCAGCTAAAGTGGTTAGGATTGTATTAATATCCACTTGGTGGATGATCCATGTAATGCCATATGGGTTTTAGTGAAAAATGGAACATGCAATCTATACCACAAGCTATAGGAACACACGGGCATCAATAATTTTTGTTAAAAAAGTCAAGTGAGTAGGTACTTTTGGATTATCTGCTTTAAGAACCAAAGCATACATACATACACCAGCTAAAACAATTCCTTCCTATAAAAGGATTATACTGGATCATTTTAATGTTACAACTTATAGTGTCCAAACTTGGAATCCAATCCCAGTGTGGATTATCAACTATTTTTGGACAAACAGTGATGTACAAAGCCAATGGGGCTCCGGACAAAATGTCAACCGCCTCTCATGGGTTAAAATAATAATGCTATCATTATAAGCTCCGAAATCAATAAGGGACTATGTGTTAGGCATGGGTCTGCAACCTTTTCTATACTAACCAAAGCTTCTCAATGTAGGTGGCATGAGTGGGAGAGTACTCTAACCTTGAAGGTTATGTGTATAACAGAGGCCATTCTAAATGATGTAGCATGAACCCATGTCCAAGGTCTCACATCGGTCTAACCACCTCAAGGGAAGGGCACTCACCCAGGGTTAGCCATAGAAATTGTCAGCTAGAGAAGTGGGTGTCGTGTGGGTGTGTGAGTGAGGAAGTGAGAGAGAGAGAGAGAGAAGAGATGAGGAGGGGAGGAGAGAGAGATGAGAGGAGAGAGAGAGGGAGAGAAAGGGCGGGAAGGGAACATAAGGAGAGAGGAGTGGGAATGGAGCATACTATGGTCTCCTTCCCTCTCCTCGTGTATGTGTGTGTGGGTGTGTTTGTGTGTGGGGGGGGGGGGGGGGGAGGGGGAGAAAGAAGAGAGAGGGAGGGCACGGGTCACCTCTTTGCTTGAGCACCAAAAAAACTCAAAATTGAAGATCTAAGTTTTTGCACCTCTTTGCTTGAGCACCAAAAACTCAAATCTGAGATCTAAGTTTTTGGGCGCTCTCGGCTTATTTTTACCCCTGTCGGCGTCGCTATTAGCGTCGCTATGTGACAAATAAAATAGCAACGCTCATAGCGATGCCCATAGCGACATTGATAGCGACGCCGTGAATTAGCAAGTAGCGGCAGTAAGCACGGTAATAAACGCGGCACATAACGCGGTAATAGCTGCGGGTATATTGCCCTAAGACCATATTAGGTATTTTGGTAAAAATCTCACATTATGGGAATCTCCAAATCGACCAAATTCATGTAATTTGGGAATTTTCCACTTAAAGTGGGAAAAATTGAGGTGTGTGGTTAGTAAATAAAGTGAAAATCTCATAGGATTGTGGTGTTGATAAACACCAAAGTCAAGAGGATGTACAACACATGGGTTTGAATAATAACTATAAATTACATAAAACAAAGGAAGATACAAAAAAGATTTTGTTTACAAACTGACTAGTATAGTCACAATAGAAGCTCCACATAATTCTACTCCACATTTGATACCATATCTGAACTTTGATCCAAGTGTGGTTGATGTGCACGAGTGAGGCCTTCTTTGGCTTTTAGAGCATGCCTTTCTGGAATCTTTATTCTAGAAAATGGTCCTTCTTTGTTGGGTCTCCAGGACCAAACAATTGCATCTACAGTTTCCCACACTTGTGGGTCCTTATAGTTGAGAGCCCAATAACCCTTCCAACAATTGCTGTAAGCTTGAGTATCTGTCATCCCACTTTTTCTCGCGCAAGGTGCCCAATATTGAATCAAGAGTTTTCTGTAGTTTGGTGATGTAGGCTCATTATCAATGTCAGATAAAGCCATTGCAAGCCACACTGATAGATTTCTGTGTCACTCGGAACAAGCATAAGAAAGTCACCTTGGTGCACATCAGACATAGGGTCAAACTCTTCCCTTGGCCTATCTCGTTGAGGCCCACAAAAATGATCGTTCAACTCTTCAAGGCCTAGGAATCTTTCTGCTCCTTGTTGCAAATTCATTGTAGTGCTTTGTAGGTGAGAATATTCTTGAGTTTTTGGCCAAAACATTTCATACAAGACTCCCTCTGATATGATTGCTTTTCCAATCTCTTCAATTACCTTACTCCAATAATCTATCACGGGTCTATAATATCGCGGAATACTTGAACCATTCCCTAAATTTTTCCAAAATTTTTATATAGTTCTTTAGCCCCAAAATGACTTCTTCGTGGGCCTTGACATACTCCGCCATTTGTACTAGAGGTGGATCTCCATGTGGTAACATTGGCTTGCCTTCTGTGTCTGTTTTCCAAAGGCGAATACTTCCACTCCAACTTGATACACCTACATGTGCCTTATATTGCATCATTGGTGTCTCATCCTGCATAAAGAACCTGAACTGAAGCGGTTTGGAATGTCCAACAAGTATGTCTTGTCCATCACAAAGATAGCCATCACAATATTGCTTGAAATCGGGGATCTTTGTGAGAAAAAATGGAGCTGGAGATGAAGATGAGCTGTTTCGTAATGTATCCATCAAATGTGGCAAAGTATAGGTTTGTGTAACTCTCAGCTTCTCTGAAAACCTACTAAACATGGCGTCTATGTCCTCATGTGTATGCCCAACCATTAAAAATCCCAGCTGGATGGTTTTGAAAACACCCCTTGCAACAAGCATTGACAAATAGGCAAATAAGTATCGATTTTTGTTTTCCCCTGCACAATTATCCAATTGTAGCAACAAGTTCTCTGGCAATCTGCGAAATGTTGACCCCAATTCCTCTTCTGCAATTTCTGACGACTGCACAATGGCTCTTTTCCATCACTCAAGTTATGGTAGTCCAAAGCATCCCTTGAGTTCAAAGCATGTAGTAGTGAAATATTGCTCCTTGGAAGTCCATTTGTTACTAGATCACCAAGAGGATGCTTATCTATCCTCTCTAGGTTATGTAAACAATTAGCAATTGAGCCAATTGTAAGATTTGGATCAGCTGGCCACAAACCATTCAAGACAAAGTGTCCGTAATGACCTTCTCCATGTCCATGAGTGATCATGCCAATCAATGCCACCTGCAGATTATATCCTGAATCCACACCCTTGGGAACAATGCGTAATCTAGGAATGGCAGTCTTCTTTTGATCCATCTTATCATGGATTATGCATACATATTTTTGTGGTTGAGTTTCTGAATACGTGCGCCATGCATAATATAGGCTTCTGCAACTCTTTTGTTGTGCCATGTGAACTTCTCTCTCCCTCAAGAGAAGAGCTCTCTCTTCAAGAGAAGGTTTAGCTTCTAACCTTGCCTTGATTGAGCTACAAATATTGCACTTAGAGAACTCACTCGTCTTTGTTAAAGTGACATGTGGGTACTCTTTGTTCCAAATTCTACCAAAAGAAGATTGGGATAGCTTCTTCTCATAGCCCATTTGGTCAAGTGTCGTGTTGATTTCACATAAAATATCCACTTGTTTGTATGTTGATGGAATCACCAATTGAGTCTCTCTTGAGCCATCTAGCAGTGTTCTACTTCTATGTGGCATCTTCTAAGAGTTGTTTTCCACAAACTCATTTAGTAGTGCTCTTGCTAAACTAGTATGTTGAAGTCCCCTTCTCAATGTACATGTGTTCCCATGTACATATTGGCGCACACCATTTTCAAAGTTCTCCTTGTATCGATAAAAATGATGTCTTTGGTATTCCATGTATATCATACCATGCTCTACAACAAACAATAGAGCCATTTAGCCTGAATTGGTATCGTGACTTCTCATCTTTCTGATAACATATAGAAAGAACATCATAAACATAATTAGTGCGTGATTTTTGAGACTCTCCCCAAAACTGTTGTCGTAACCTTGTCACCATATCACGATCTGCAAACTGGCAACATTTTTGTGCACAACAATCAATGCATGATACCCTTTGAATTGATTTGTTTGAAAGGTAAAAAGTCGAAGCTGGTGCTGCTTTTGATTTTTGAGTCCTGTTCATGAAAGTGTATCATCTCTTCCTTGACAACTGGACAACATTACTCCCATCAATTTTTTTTCCAACATTGTCATCGTTGGATACATCCTCATACGTAGCATGCATGCCATCAACAGGAACAAATCGTTGTAATGGGCTCCCATTCAACATTGTTGTCTGCTTGATGGGCCACTTTAGCAAAGTGATGCTACCCACTTCAACCACATCATCAATGCTTGCATTTTCTCTTTCAATACCCACACCCACACAATCAGGACCAAGTTCCTGAAAGTTGACATAATCATGTGGAAATACATATAAGATGGTCCCTTCATTCATGGTTTGCATCATTGTGTCATCTTTTAAAAGGACCCTCTGATTTCTCCAAGACTCTCGAATCATTGCTTCAAATTCTGGGCTTGTCATAGGTATTGCATCTGTAACTAGAGGATCATAATGATCATGTTCTTCATCACCATTGTAGCTTTCCTGTGGATCAATTAAGTTCCCATTTAATACAAAAGATTGCAAAAGAAGCTTTGACCATCGAACAACACTCCATAATGAGCCTTGGAGAGATGAAGTATCCATTGTAGGAAAAGGTAGGACCACATCCTTCAAGCATTCCTCCACTAGTATGGAGACATTTCCTTGCCCTATCTTTGTACCACCACAAGTGGAATCTGGATCTATTCTACACACACAGCCAATACCAACAATTTCATTGTCAAGTATCATATGTACTTTCTCCCCAGATTAAAGTCCATCCTGTAAGTGAAAAAGATTACATTGTTAAATCCATAGTTATAGAAAAATACTCTTCAAACAAAAAATCATGCTACAACATGGAAAAGGTTTGCATAGGTTGGACAAGTGGTGAACCTTGAGACCAAATCCTCCTTGCTATATTAATGGAAGCAAGGTTGGAAATTATGGTGGATCTTGAAACCAAAGCATCCTTGCTATATTAAGAGCATAGGTTGGACAAGTGGTGGACCTAGTTGTAATACCCACTGCCACCTATCAACTACTATAGGACTATGCTTTCCAATGTCCAAGTATCCCTTGAGGCTTTCAAGGTTGAACACGTGGTGGACCTTGAAACAAAAATCCCCTTTCTATATCAGAGCATAGCTTGGACAAGTGGTGGACCTAGTTATAATGCCCAATATCCAAGGTGAAATACCTTAGGACCTTGCTACCTTGCTTGCCAATGTTTACGTAGCCCCTCATTTATTTAATGGAAGTAAGGTTGGACAAGTGGTGGACCTTGAAACCAAAGCCTCTTTGCTATATGAGAGCATAGGTTGGACCTAGTTGTAATACCCACTGCCACCTATCAACTACTATAGGACTATGCTTTCCAATGTCCAAGTATCCCTTGAGTCTTTCAAGGTTGAACACGTGGTGGACCTTGAAACGAAAATCCCCTTTCTATATCAGAGCATAGCTTGGACAAGTGGTGGACCTAGTTATAATGCCCAATATCCAAGGTGAAACACCTTAGGACCTTGCTACCTTGCTTGCCAATATTTACGTAGCCCCTCATTTCTTTAATGGAAGCAAGGTTGGACGAGTGGTGGACCTTGAAACTAAAGCCGCTTTGCTATATGAGAGCATAGGTTGGACCTAGTTGTAATACCCACTGCCACCTATCAACTACTATAGGACTATGATTTCCAATGTCCAAGTATCCCTTGAGGCTTTCAAGGTTGAACACGTGGTGGACCTTGAAACGAAAATACCCTTTCAATATCAGAGCATAGCTTGGACAAGTGGTGGACCTACTTATAATGCCCAATATCCAAGGTGAAATACCTTAGGACCTTTCTACCTTGCTTGCCAATGTTTACGTAGCCCCTCATTTCTTTAATGGAAGCAAGTTTGGACAAGTGGTGGACCTTGAAACCAAAGCCTCTTTGCTATATCAAAGCATAGATTGGACCTAGTTGTTATACCCACTGCCACCTATCAACTACTATAGGACTATGCTTTCCAATGTCCAAGTATCCCTTGAGTCTTGCAAGGTTGAACACGTGGTGGATTATTGAAACCAAAATCCCCTTTCTATATCAGAGCATATCTTGGACAATTGGTGGACCTAGTTATAATGCCCCTCCTTTCTTTAATGGAAGAAAGGTTGGAAAAGTGGTGAATCTTGAAACCCAAACCCTTTGGCTATATATAGAGGATAGCTTGGACAAGTGGTGGGCTTAGTTGTAGTATCCAATGTCCAAGGTCCAAGGTGAACTATGTAAAGACCTTACTTCCAGAAACAAAGTCGTACAAGTGGTTCTCCTTCAAACCAAAACGTCCTTAGTGTATTAGAACATAGCTTGGAGAAGTCGTGGACTTAGTTGTAATGGTGAATGTCCAAAGCAAACTATTATAGGACCTTGCTTCCCAAATCAAGTTTGGACAAGTGGTGGATCTTGAAACCAAAACCCCCTTACTGTATTAGAGCATAGCTTAGATAAGTGGTGGACCTAGCTGCCATGGAAAATGTTCAATGTGAACTGCTACAGGACCTTGCTATTAAATGTCTAAGTAGAGCTAGCTTCTTTAATGGAATCAAGGTTGGGAAAGTGGTGCATCTTGAAACCAAAAGCCCTTTATTGTATTAGAGCATAGCTTGGACAAGTGAGGGACCTAGTTTTAATGTGTGATGTCAAAGAAAAGTATTACAAGACCTTGCTTTCCAATATTTGAATTGGTCAAGTGGTTAAAACTAAGTATAAAACTTTGACCATTTTCTTCTCGAATTGCCAAAAAGCTAGTTTTAGACACCCCTAAATGAAAATGGTTTAGGGTGGCCTTAAGCAACGTTTTTTCAAAGACTTGAACAAAAGGGTTGCCGAAGAGTAATGAAATTTATTATGGCTTGAAGTGCCTGAGTATGTGAAAACAAGCCTAGGTTTTCCACGAGGCAAAAGGTGACATAATAAGAACATTGGAAACTTAGGATTGACCATGTGGCCTAAACTTTGGCAAGTGAAGTGGTGGCCAAGTTTTGTGGCACAGTGTGCACTTGGTCCTATATGTGTTGACCACTTGGCTAAATCTAGGACCATAAGGCCAAACCTTTGGCACCTTAAATATAGTATGGGACATAATCTAGAACTGCTATAGTAAATTAGTAGTATAGTTAATATGTTAATATTTGTATTATATTTAAGTATATGCTAAATATAATTTATGTTCAAAATTTCACTAATGAAGAATGTTCCCATTTAGCACTCCAGATGCGGGGTCTTAGGGCAATGCCACAATGGGGTGACAAGGCAGCGCTTCCACGTGAGGTTTGGGGGTAGCGCTCTTGATGTGGATGTGGAATATAGTGCTCTCGATGGCGGGGCTTGGGAGGCTGATTTTGGGATATTGTTCCGGGCGGGGTCCGGGGCAACGCCCCGGGCGGGGTCAACCATGATTTCTTTAATTTTGGCTGTGTGAATTGGTTAATTTTTTATATTTCTTTTGTTTTTTTTAATCCTATGATAAAACATGGACTTGTAGCATACGTGGCATTCTAATAAACCCTATCAAGATTAGGCACAGAGAGCGCACGAGCAACGCACACAGAGAAAGCAGGCAAGCAGCAAACACACAGAAATCGCACACGGATCGCACACAGTTGGAGTATACGCGCACGTAGAGGAGCAAGCTCGGCATCGTACACAACAAACAGGTGGAGCGCACAGGATTGAAAGTTCGCACACAAGATAAAGAAACAGCAGCGTACGCAACGCTTTCCAGAAGGGCAGGATCAGGCATAGGCTTTTCTCAGGAGACATTGCACACCTCACGAATAGAGAAAAAACAGGTATTTCTCTCTCTCTCACTCTCTGTCTTTCTCCATATAGAGAAGATGGTTCTCTGTAACTCTTCTTGCACACACACTCTCTCGTCAAAAGACAGAGATACGTAGTTTAAAAATATCCCCGCACACATACACATATTCCTACACATCGTCTTCCTCTCTTCCACATACATAACCACAGTGAAATCTGTTATCTTGTTGTCTCTCTCTTGAAAATACATGCACATATTCCCACACATCGTCTTCCTCACTTCCACATACATAACCACAATGAAATCTGTTATCTTGTTGTCTCTCTCTTGAAAATACGTGCACATATTCCGATACATCGTCTTCCTCTCTTCCACATACATAAACACAATGAAATCTGTTATCTTTCTCTCTCTCCTCTCTCTAGAAAACAGGTATTTCTCTCTCTCTCTCTCTCTATCTATCTATCTCTGTATCTTGCTATCTCTCTCTTGAAAATACATGCTCATGTATGTGTGCGTCTGTGTTATTCATGTGTATGTATGTATATTTGTGTTATTTCATTGTAATACTCATACATAATGCAGATACACAATTACACTTAATTACGATATGCACACATAGTATATATACATACATAAATATCACAAATAACTAACACATTGTAATACTAGTAAACTTGAATGGAAGACTTACTTGCGTGATCTGTTAAAGTCGATTCTTGTAGCGAGTTCTGGATGTATGCTGAGCTGATTTTCCTCTAATCCATTTGTAGATATGATTGTAACTTCTGTTTCTCAAAAATAGTAGTGTTGTTTAGTGATACACCTAATGGACATAAATGGTTGAAACTAGGACATGTAGACCAAAAATACGTGTATTTCTTTGGATGAATATATACACTTTTTGGTGACCCTTACCACAAGTGGTGGACCTTGAGACCAGTGGACTATAAGGACCTCCAAACAATACCTTGTACACTCAATCCTTCTTGGTATCTAGGTTGGACAAGTGGTGGACCTTGTTCAAATTCTCTAACCACTCTCTCTAACATGGTGACATAATTTAGGTGTGATAAATTCATATCTATGCAAACTAATATCAGTTTAGGCTTGTTAATTTGAATTTGTTTGAATTTATGTACAATATAATGATTTGAGGTTTTCATATTTGAATTTAGGTGGTATAATGATATCTTTTTGTGGTAAACTTGAATTTAAAATCAATTTCGCGTGGAATATTTTAAATTTAAGTAGTAAAATTTAAATTTTTATAAAAAAGTTTGAATTTTAAAATTTGGGCGGGATATTTTAAAACTTAGGCGGGATATTTAAAATTTGGGAGGGATATTTTAAATTTAGGCAATCAGATTTTGAATTTTAAATTTAGGCGGGAAGGTTTCGAATTTATAGCGAGATCTCCCTTACATAAGAGAGTATAGGTTGGACAAGTGGTGGACCTTAAAGCTACAGCATCCATGCTACTGGACATGATAGGTAGGGAATCTAGTTGAATATTGTATGTATAATATATATGTAATAGATCTAGCTTGGACAAGTGGTGGACCTTGGAGAAAAACCCCATGTAAAACATATCATGCACATTCGAAGTGGTGAGAAAAAATATCATTTAAGATATAGACTTATAGGTTGGACAAGTGGTGGACCTTAACACCAAGATATTCTTAATCTAATTACATAGAGTGGAAAACTGGTGAATCTTGAGACCAAACCATGCTACTACCAATAATAGCTTGGGCAAGTGGTGGACCTTGAAAGTAATCCCCCCATCTACGAAATATCGTGGGTTTAAGGTATTTTGATGGAGCCTAGCATCTTGGAGACATGGTGCAGCTTGCTTCTCTTCATGTTTCAATGGAGCCTATCTTGGACAAATGGTGGAGCATCCTTCTCTCCATGTTTCAATGGACCCTAGCTTGGACAAGTGGTGGACCTTTGCTTCTCTCTATGATTCAAGTGGTGGACCTTGGAACCAAACCCCCATGTAAACCCTATCATGGTCACTCCAAGTGGTGAGAAAGAATAACCTTTAAGATATAGACTTATAGGTTGGACAAGTGGTGGACCTTAACACCCAAATATTCTTAATATAATGACATAGAGTGAAAAAGTGGTGAATCTTGAGACAAAACCACTCATTCTACTAGCGATAATAGCTTGGACAACTGGTGGACCTTGAACGTAAACCCCCCATGTTTCAATATACTTAGCTTCGACAAACGGTGGAGCATCGTTCTCTCCATCTTTCAATGGAGCCTAGCTTGCACAAGTGGTGGACGTTTGTTTCTCTCTATGTTTCAATAGAGTTAGCTTGGACAAGTGGTGGACCTTGGAACCAAACCCCCATGTAAAACCTATCATGGTCACTCCAAGTGGTGAGAAAGAATAACCTTTAAGATGTAGCCTTATAGGTTGGACAAGTGGTGGACCTTAGCACCCACATATTCTTAATAAAGGTGGTGAATCTTGAGACCAAACCACTCAGGCTACTAGCAATAATAGCTTGGACAAGTGGTGGACCTTGAATGTAAACCCCTCATCTACGAAATATCGTGGGTTTAATGTTTTCGATGGAGCCTAGCATCTTGGAGACATGGTGCAGCTTGCTTCTCGTCATGTTTCAATGGAGCCTATCTTGGACAAATGGTGGAGCATCCTTCTCTCCATGTTTCAATGGAGCCTAGCTTGGACAAGTGGTGGACCTTTGCTTCTCTCTATGTTTCAATAGAGTTAGCTTGGACAAGTGGTGGACCTTGGAACCAAACCCCCATGTAAAACCTATCATGGTCACTCCAAGTGGTAAGAAAGAATAACCTTTAAGATATAGCCTTATAGGTTGGACAAGTGGTGGACCTTAACACCCACATATTCTTAATATAATGACATAGAGTGGAAAAGTGGTGAATCTTGAGACCAAACCACTCAGGCTACTACCAATAATAGCTTGGAAAAGTGGTGGACTTGAATGTAAACCCCTCATGTACAACATATCGTGGGTTTAATGTTTTTCGATGGAGCCTAGCATCTTGGAGACATGGTGCAGCTTGCTTCTTTCATGTTTCAATGGAGTCTATCTTGGACAAATGGTGGAGCATCCTTCTCTCCATGTTTCAATGGACCCTAGCTTGGACAAGTGGTGGACCTTTGCTTCTCTCTATGTTTCAATAGAGTTAGCTTGGACAAGTGGTGGACCTTGGAACCAAACCCCCATGTAAAACCTATCATGGTCACTCCAAGTGGTAAGAAAGAATAACCTTTAAGATATAGCCTTATAGGTTGGACAAGTGGTGGACCTTAACACCCAAATATTCTTAATATAATGACATAGAGTGAAAAAGTGGTGAATCTTGAGACAAACCACTCATGCTACTAGCGATAATAGCTTGGACAAGTGGTGGACCTTGAATGTAAACCCCCCATGTACAAAATATCCTGGGTTTAAGTATTTCGATGAAGCCTAGCATCTTGGAGACATGGTGCAGCTTGCTTCTCTTCATTTTCAATGGAGCCTATCTTGGACAAATGGTGGAGCATCCTTCTCTCCATGTTTCAATGGACCCTAGCATGGACAAGTGGTGGGCCTTTGCTTCTCTCTATGATTCAATAGAGTTTGCTTGGACAAGTGGTGGACCTTGGAACCAAACCCCCATGTAAAACCTATCATGGTCACTCCAAGTCGTGAGAAAGAATAACCTTTAAGATATAGCCTTATAGGTTGGACAAGTGGTGGACCTAAACACCCAGATATCCTTAATATAATGACATAGAGTGATAAAGTGGTGAATCTTGAGACAAAACCACTCATGCTACTAGCGGTAATAGCTTGGACAAGTGGTGGACCTTGAATTTAAACCGCTCATGTTTCAATAGACTTAGCTTCGACAAATGGTGGAGCATCGTTCTCTCCATGTTTCAATGGAGCCTAGCTTGGACAAGTGGTCGACCTTTGTTTCTCTCTATGTTTCAATAGAGTTAGCTTGGACAAGTGGTGGACCTTGGAACCAAACCCCCATGTAAAACCTATCATGGTCACTCCAAGTGGAGAAAGAATAACCTTTAAGATGTAGCCTTATAGGTTGGACAAGTGGTGGACCTTAACACCCACATATTCTTAATAAAAGTGGTGAATCTTGAGACCAAACCACTCAGGCTACTAGCAATAATAGCTTGGACAAGTGGTGGACCTTGAATGTAAACCCCTCATCTACGAAATATCGTGGGTTTAATGTATTTCGATGGAGCTAGCATCTTGGAGACATGGTGCAGCTTGCTTCTCGTCATGTTTCAATGGAGCCTATCTTGGACAAATGGTGGAGCATCCTTCTCTCCATGTTTCAATGGACCCTAGCTTGGACAAGTGGTGGACCTTTGTTTCTCTCTATGTTTCAATAGAGTTAGCTTGGACAAGTGGTGGACCTTGGAACCAAACCCCCATGTAAAACCTATCATGGTCACTCCAAGTGGTAAGAAAGAATAACCTTTAAGATGTAGCCTTATAGGTTGGACAAGTGGTGGACCTTAACACCCACATATTCTTAATAAAAGTGGTGAATCTTGAGACCAAACCACTCAGGCTACTAGCAATAATAGCTTGGACAAGTGGTGGACCTTGAATGTAAACCCCTCATCTACGAAATATCGTGGGTTTAATGTATTTCGATGGAGCCTAGCATCTTGGAGACATGGTGCAGCTTGCTTCTCGTCATGTTTCAATGGAGCCTATCTTGGACAAATGGTGGAGCATCCTTCTCTCCATGTTTCAATGGAGCCTAGCTTGGACAAGTGGTGGACCTTTGTTTTCTCTCTATGTTTCAATAGAGTTAGCTTGGACAAGTGGTGGACCTTGGAACCAAACCCCCATGTAAAACCTATCATGGTCACTCCAAGTGGTAAGAAAGAATAACCTTTAAGATGTAGCCTTATAGGTTGGACAAGTGGTGGACCTTAACACCCACATATTCTTAATATAATGACATAGAGTGAAAAAGTGGTGAATCTTGAGACCAAACCACTCAGGCTACTAGCAATAATAGCTTGGACAAGTGGTGGACCTTGAATGTAAACCCTCATCTACGACAATCGTGGGTTTAATGTTTTTCGATGGAGCCTAGCATCTTGGAGACATGGTGCAGCTTGCTTCTCTTCATTTTCGATGGAGCCTATCTTGGACAAATGGTGGAGCATCCTTCTCTCCATGTTTCAATGGACCCTAGCTTGGACAAGTGGTGGACCTTTGCTTCTCTCTATGATTCAATAGAGTTTGATTGGACAAGTGGTGGACCTTGGAACTCAAACCCCCATGTAAAACCTATCATGGTCACTCCAAGTGGTGAGAAAGAATAACCTTTAAATATAGCCTTATAGGTTGGACAAGTGGTGGACCTTAACACCCAAATATTCTTAATATAATGACATAGAGTGAAAAAGTGGTGAATTTTGAGACAAAACCACTCATGCTACTAGCGATAATAGCTTGGACAAGTGGTGGAACTTGAACGTAAACCCCCATGTTTCAATAGACTTAGCTTTGACAAATGGTGGAGCATCGTTCTCTCCATCTTTCAATGGAGCCTAGCTTGGACAAGTAGTGGACCTTTGTTTCTCTCTATGTTTCAATAGAGTTAGCTTGGACAAGTGGTGGACCTTGGAACCAAACCCCATGTAAAACCTATCATGTTCACTCCAAGTGGTGAGAAAGAATAACCTTAATGATATATCCTTATAGGTTGGACAAGTGGTGGACCTTAACACCCAGATATTCTTAATATAATGGCATAGAGTGGAAAAGTGGTGAATCTTGAGAGCAAACCACTCATGCTACTAGCGATAATAGGTTGGACAAGTGGTGGACCTTGAATGTAAACCCCCATCTACAAAATATCGTGGGTTTAAGGTATTTAGATGGAGCCTAGCATCTTGGAGACATGGTGCACCTTGCTTCTCTTCATGTTTCAATGGAGCCTATCTTGGACAAATGGTGGAGCATCCTTCTCTCCATGTTTCAATGGACCCTAGCTTGCACAAGTGGTGGACCTTTGCTTCTCTCTATGTTTCAATAGAGTTAGCTTGGACAAGTGGTGGACCTTGGAACCAAACCCCAATGTAAAACCTATCATGGTCACTCCAAGTCGTGAGAAAGAATAACCTTTAAGATATAGCCTTATAGGTTGGACAAGTGGTGGACCTTAACACCCAGATATCCTTAATATAATGACATAGAGTGATAAAGTGGTGAATCTTGAGACAAAACCACTCATGCTACTAGCGATAATAGCTTGGACAAGTGGTGGACCTTGAACGTAAACCCCCCATGTTTCAATAGAGTTAGCTTCGAGAAATGATGGAGCATCCTTCTCTCCATGTTTCAATGGAGCCTAGCTTAGACAAGTGGTGGACCTTTCTTCTCTCTATAATTCAATAGAGTTAGCTTGGACAAGTGGTGGAACTTGAAACCAAACCCCCATGTAAAACCTATCATGGTCACTCCAAGTGGTAAGAAAGAATAACCTTTAAGATGTAGCCTTATAGGTTGGTACAAGTGGTGGACCTTAACACCCACATATTCTTAATATAATGACATAGAGTGGAAAAGTGGTGAATCTTGAGACCAAACCACTCAGGCTACTACAATAATAGCTTGGACAAGTGTTGGACCTTGAATGTAAACCCCTCATCTACGACATATCATGGGTTTAATGTTTTTCGATGGAGCCTAGCATCTTTGAGACATGGTGCAGCTTGCTTCTCGTCATGTTTCAATGGAGCCTATCTTGGACAAATGGTGGAGCATCCTTCTCTCCATGTTTCAATGGAGCCTAGCTTGGACAAGTGGTGGACCTTTGCTTCTCTCTCTGTTTCAATAGAGTTAGCTTGGACAAGTGGTGGAGCTTGGAACCAAACCCCCATATAAAACCTATCATGGTCACTCCAAGTGGTAAGAAAGAATAACCTTTAAGATATAGACTTATAGGTTGGACAAGTGGTGGACCTTGAATGTTAACCCCCCATCTACGAAATATGGTGGGTTTAAGTATTTAGATGGAGCCTAGCATCTTGGAGACATGGTGCACCTTGCTTCTCTTCATGTTTCAATGGAGCCTATCTTGGACAAATGGTGGAGCATCCTTCTCTCCATGTTTCAATGGACCCTAGCTTGGACAAGTGGTGGACTTTGCTTCTCTCTATGTTTCAATAGAGTTAGCTTGGACAAGTGGTGGACCTTGGAACCAAACCCCAATGTAAAACCTATCATGGTCACTCCAAGTCGTGAGAAAGAATAACCTTTAAGATATAGTCTTATAGGTTGGACAAGTGGTGGACCTTAACACCCAAATATTCTTAACATAATGACATAGAGTGAAAAAGTGGTGAATCTTGAGACAAAACCACTTATGCTACTAGCGGTAATAGCTTGGAAAAGTGGTGGACCTTGAACGTAAACCCCCCATGTTTCAATAGAGTTAGCTTCGACAAATGGTGGAGCATCCTTCTCTCCATGTTTCAATGGAGCCTAGCTTGGACAAGTGGTGGACCTTTCTTTCTCTCTATGATTCAATAGAGTTAGCTTGGACAAGTGGTGGACCTTGAACCAAACCCCCATGTAAAACCTATCATGGTCACTCCAAGTGGTACGAAAGAATAACCTTTAAGATGTAGCCTTATAGGTTGGACAAGTGGTGGACCTTAACACCCACATATTCTTAATATAATGACATAGAGTGGAAAAGTGGTGAATCTTGAGACCAAACCACTCAGGCTACTACCAATAATAGCTTGGACAAGTTTGGACCTTGAATGTAAACCCCTCATCTACGACATATCATGGGTTTAAAGTTTTTCGCTGGAGCCTAGCATCTTGGAGACATGGTGGAGCTTGCTTCTCGTCATGTTTCAATGGAGCCTATCTTGGACAAATGGTGGAGCATCCTTCTCTCCATGTTTCAATGGAGCCTAGCTTGGACAAGTGGAGGACCTTTGATCCTCTCTCTGTTTCGATAGAGTTAGCTTGGACAAGTGGTGGAGCTTGGAACCAAACCCCCATATAAAACCTATCATGGTCACTCCAAGTGGTAAGAAAGAATAACCTTTAAGAAATAAACTTATAGGTTGGACAAGTGGTGGACCTTAACACCCACATATTCTTAATATAATGACATAGAGTGGAAAAGTGGTGAATCTTGAGACAAAACCACTCATGCTACTAGCGATAATAGCTTGGACAAGTGGTGGCCCTTGAATGTAATCCCCCCATGTACAAAATATCGTGGGTTTAAGGTATTTCGATGAAGCGTAGCATCTTGGAGACATGGTGCATCTTGCTTCTCTTCATGTTTCGATGGAGCCTATCTTCCACCAATGGGGGATCATACTTCTCTAAATGTCTCAATGGAGCCTAGCTTGGACAAGTGGTGGACCTTTGCTTCTCTCTATGTTTCCATAGAGTTAGCTTGGACAAGTGGTGGACCTTGGAACCAAACCCCATGTAAAACATATCATGGTCATTCCAAGTGGTGATAAATAATACCCTTTAAGATCTAGCCTTATAGGTTGGACAAGTGGTCGACCTTAAAACCTAGATCTTCTTAATATAACGACATAGAGTGGAAAAGTGGTGAATCTTGAGACCAAACCACTCATGCTACTAGCCATAATAGGTTGGACAAGTGGTGGACCTTGAATGTAAACCCCCCATCTACAAAATATCATGGGTTTAAGGTATTTCAATGGAGCATAGTATCTTGGAGACATGGTGCAGCTTGCTTCTCTTCATGTTTCAATGGAGCCTATCTTTGACAAATGGTGGAGCATCCTTCTCTCCATGTTTCAATGGAGCCTAGCTTGGACAAGTGGTGGACCTTTGCTTCTCTCTATGTTTCAATAGATTTAGCTTGGACAAGTGGTGGGCCTTGTAACCAAACTCCCATGTAAAACCTATCATGGTAACTCCAAGTGGTGAGAAAGAATAAAGTTTAAGATATAGCCTTATAGGTTGGACAAATGGTGGACCTTAGCACCCAGATATTCTTAATATAATGACATAGAGTGGAAGAGTGGTGAATCTTGACACCAAACCACTCATGCTACTAGAGATAATAGGTTGGACAAGTGGTGACCTTGAATGTAAAACCCCCATGTACGAAATATCATGGGTTTAAGGTATTTCAATGGAGATTAGCATCTTGGAGACATGGTGTAGCTTGCTTCTCTTCATGTTTCAATGGAGCTATCTTGGACAAATGGTGGAGCATCCTTCTCTCCATGTTTCAATGGACCCTAGCTTGGACAAGTGGTGGACCTTTGCTTCTCTCTATGTTTCAATAGAGTTTTCTTGAAAAGTGTGGACCTTGGAACCAAACCCCCATGTAAAACCTATCATGGTCACTCCAAGTGGTGAGAAAGAATAACCCTTAAGATATAGACTTATAGGTTGGACAAGTGGTGGACCTTAACACCCACATATTCTTAATATAATGACATAGAGTGGAAAAGTGGTGAATCTTGAGACAAAGCCACTCATGCTACTAGCGATAATAGCTTGGACAAGTATCGGCCTTGAATGTAAACCCCCCATGTACAAAATATCCTGGGTTTAAGGTATTGCGATGAAGCCTAGCATCTTGGAGACATGGTGCAGCTTGCTTCTCTTCATTTTCGATGGAGCCTATCTTGGACAAATGGTGGAGCATCCTTCTCTCCATGTTTCAATGGACCCTAGCTTGGACAAGTGGTGGACCTTTGCTTCTCTCTATGATTCAATAGAGTTTGCTTGGACAAGTGGTGGACCTTGGAACCAAACCCCCATGTAAAACCTATCATGGTCACTCCAGTGGTGAGAAAGAATAACCTTTAAAATATAGCCTTATAGGTTGGACAAGTGGTGGACCTTAACACCCAAATATTCTTAATATAATGACATAGAGTGAAAAAGTGGTGAATTTGAGACAAAACCACTCATGCTACTAGCGATAATAGCTTGGACAAGTGGTGGAACTTGAACGTAAACCCCCCATGTTTCAATAGACTTAGCTTCGACAAATGGTGGAGCATCGTTCTCTCCATCTTTCAATGGAGCCTAGCTTGGACAAGTAGTGGACCTTTGTTTCTCTCTATGTTTCAATAGAGTTAGCTTGGACAAGTGGTGGACCTTGGAACCAAACCCCCATGTAAAACCTATCATGTTCACTCCAAGTGGTGAGAAAGAATAACCTTAATGATATATCCTTATAGGTTTGACAAGTGGTGGACCTTAACACCCAGATATTCTTAATATAATGGCATAGAGTGGAAAAGTGGTGAATCTTGAGAGCAAACTACTCATGCTACTAGCGATAATAGGTTGGACAAGTGGTGGACCTTGAATGTAAACCCCTCATCTACGAAATATGGTGGGTTTAAGGTATTTAGATGGAGCCTAGCATCTTGGAGACATGGTGCACCTTGCTTCTCTTCATGTTTCAATGGAGCCTATCTTGGACAAATGGTGGAGCATCCTTCTCTCCATGTTTCAATGGACCCTAGCTTGCACAAGTGGTGGACCTTTGCTTCTCTCTATGTTTCAATAGAGTTAGCTTGGACAGGTGGTGGACCTTGGAACCAAACCCCAATGTAAAACCTATTATGGTCACTCCAAGTCGTGAGAAAGAATAACCCTTAAGATATAGCCTTATAGGTTGGACAAGTGGTGGACCTTAACACCCAGATATTCTTAATATAATGACATACAGTGAAAAAGTGGTGAATCTTGAGACCAAACCACTCATGCTCTGGCGTTAATAGGTTGGACAAGTGGTGGACCTTGAATGTAAACCCCCAATGTTTCAATAGAGTTAGCTTCGACAAATGATAGAGCATCCTTCTCTTCATATTTCAATGGAGCCTAGCTTGGACAAGTGGTGGACCTTTGTTTCTCTCTATGTTTCAATAGAGTTAGCTTGGACAAGTGGTGGACGTTGGAACCAAACCCCCATGTAAAACATATCATGGACATTTCAAGTGGTGAGAAATAATACCCTTTAAGATATACCCTTATAGGTTGGACAAGTGGTGGACCTTAACACACAGATCTTCTTAATATAATGACATAGAGTGGAAAAGTGGTGAATCTTGAGACCAAACCACTCATGCTACTAGAGATAATAGGTTGGACAAGTGGTGGACCTTGAATGTAAACCCCCATGTACAAAATATCGTGGGTGTAAGGTATTTCAATGGATCTTAGCATCTTGGAGACATGGTGCAGCTTGCTCCTCTTCATGTTTCAATGGAGCCTATCTTGGACAAATGGTGGAGCATCCTTCTCTCCATGTTTCAATGGACCCTAGCTTGGACAAGTGGTGGACCTTTGCTTCTCTCTATGTTTCAATAGAGTTATCTTGGACAAGTGGTGGACCTTGGAACCAAACCCCCATGTAAAACCTATCATGGTCATTCCAAGATAGGAGCCTATCTTTGACAAATGGTGGAGCATCCTTCTCTCCATGTTTCAATGGAACCTAGCTTGGACAAGTGGTGGACCTTTGCTTCTCTCTATGTTTCAGTAGATTTAGCTTCGACAAGTGGTGGGCCTTCTAACCAAACTCCCATGTAAAACCTATCATGGTAACTCCATGTGGTGAGAAAGAATAAAGTTTAAGATATAGCCTTATAGGTTGGACAAGTGGTGGACCTTAGCACCCAGATATTCTGAATATAATGACATAGAGTGGAAAAGTGGTGAATCTTGAGATCAAACCACTCATGCTACTAGAGATAATAGGTTGGACAAGTGGTGGACCTTGAATGTAAACCCCTTATCTACGAAATATCGTGGGTTTAAGGTATTTAGATGGAGCCTAGCATCTTGGAGACATGGTGCACCTTGCTTCTCTTCATGTTTCAATGGAGCCTATCTTGGACAAATGGTGGAGCATCCTTCTCTCCATGTTTCAATGGACCGTAGCTTGGACAAGTGGTGGACCTTTGCTTCTCTCTATGTTTCAATAGAGTTTTCTTGGACAAGTGGTGGACCTTGGAACCAAACCCCCATGTAAAACCTATCATAGTCACTCCAAGTGGTGAGAAAGAATAACCCTTAAGATATAGCCTTATAGGATGGACAAGTGGTGGACCTTAACACCCAGATATTCTTAATATAATGACATACGATGAAAAAGTGGTGAATCTTGAGACCAAACCACTCATGCTACTAGCGTTAATAGGTTGGACAAGTGGTGGACCTTGAATGTAAACCCCCAATGTTTCAATAGAGTTAGCTTCGACAAATGATAGAGCATCCTTCTCTCCATATTTCAATGGAGCCTAGCTTGGACAAGTGGTGGACCTTTGTTTCTCTCTATGTTTCAATAGAGTTAGCTTGGACAAGTGGTGGACCTTGGAACCAAACCCCATGTAAAACCTATCATGGTCATTTCCAAGTGGTGAGAAAGAATACCTTTAAGATATACCCTTATAGGTTGGACAAGTGGTCGACCTTAACACACAGATATTCTTAATAATGACATAGAGTGGAAAAGTGGTGAATCTTGAGACCAAACCACTCATGCTACTAGAGATAATAGGTTGGACAAGTGGTGGACCTTGAATGTAAACTCCCCATGTACAAAATATCGTGGGTGTAAGGTATTTCAATGGATCTTAGCATCTTGGAGACATGGTGCAGCTTGCTCCTCTTCATGTTTCACTGGAGCCTATCTTGGACAAATGGTGGAGCATCCTTCTCTCCATGTTTCAATGGACCCTAGCTTGGACAAGTGGTGGACCTTGGAACCAAACCCCCATGTAAAACCTTTCATGGTCACTCCAAGTGGTAAGAAAGAATAACGTTAAAGATGTAGCCTTATAAGTTGGACAAGTGGTGGACCTTAGCACCCACATATTCTTAATAAAAGTGGTGAATCTTGAGACCAAACCACTCAGGCTACTAGTAATAATAGCTTGGACAAGTGGTGGACCTTGAATGTAAACCACTCATATACGAAATATCGTGGGTTTAATATATGTCGATGGAGCCTAGCATCTTGGAGACATGGTGCAGCTTGCTTCTCGTCATGTTTCAATGGAGCCTATCTTGAACAAATGGTGGACCATCCTTCTCTCCATGTTTTAATGGAGCGTAGCTTCAACAAGTGGTGGACCTTTGTTTCTCTCTATGTTTCAATAGAGTTAGCTTGGACAAGTGGTGGACCTTGGAACCAAACCCTCATGTAAAACCTATCATGGTCACTCCAAGTTGTAAGAAAGAATAACCTTTAAGATGTAGCCTTATAGGTTGGACAAGTGGTGGACCTGAACACCCACATATTCTTAATATAATGACATAGAGTGGAAAAGTGGTGAATCTTGAGACCAAACCACTCAAGCTACTACCAATAATAGCTTGGACAAGTGTTGGACCTTGAATGTAAACCCCTCATCTACGACATATCGTGAGTTTAATGTTTTTCGATGGAGCCCAGCATCTTGGAGACATGGTGCAGCTTGCTTCTCTTCATTTTTCGATGGAGCCTATCTTGGACAAATGGTGGAGCATCCTTCTCTCCATGTTTCAATGGACCCTAGCTTGGACAAGTGGTGGATCTTTGCTTCTCTCTATGATTCAATAGAGTTTGATTGGACAAGTGGTGGAGCTTGGAACTCAAACCCCCATGTAAAACCTATCATGGTCACTCCAAGTGGTGAGAAAGAATAACCTTTAAAATATAGCCTTATAGGTTGGACAAGTGGTGGACCTTAACACCCAAATATTCTTAATATAATGACATAGAGTGAAAAAGTGGTGAATTTTGAGAAAAAACCACTCATGCTACTAGCGATAATAGCTTGGACAAGTGGTCGAACTTGAACGTAAACCCCCCATGTTTCAATAGACTTAGCTTCGACAAATGGTGGAGCATCGTTCTCTCCATCTTTCAATGGAGCCTAGCTTGGACAAGTGGTGGACCTTTGTTTCTCTCTATGTTTCAATAGAGTTAGCTTGGACAAGTGGTGGACCTTGGAACCAAACCCCCATGTAAAACCTATCATGTTCACTCCAAGTGGTGAGAAAGAATAACCTTAAGATATAGCCTTATAGGTTGGACAAGTGGTGGACCTTAACACCCAGATATTCTTAATATAATGACATAGAGTGGAAAAGTGGTGAATCTTGAGAGCAAACCACTCATGCTACTAGCCATAATAGTTGGACAAGTGGTGGACCTTGAATGTAAACCCCCCATCTACGAAATATCGTGGGTTTAAGGTATTTCGATGGAGCCTAGCATCTTGGAGACATGGTGCACCTTGCTTCTCTTCATGTTTCAATGGAGCCTATCTTGGACAAATGGTGGAGCATCCTTCTCTCCATGTTTCAATGGACCCTAGCTTGGACAAGTGGTGGACCTTTGCTTCTCTCTATGTTTCAATAGAGTTAGCTTGGACAAGTGGTGGACCTTGGAACCAAACCCCCATGTAAAACCTATCATGGTCACTCCAAGTGGTGAGAAAGAATAACCTTTAAATATAGCCTTATAGGTTGGACAAGTGGTGGACCTTAACACCCAAATATTCTTAATATAATGACATAGAGTGAAAAAGTGGTGAATCTTGAGACAAAACCACTCATGCTACTAGCGATAATAGCTTGGACAAGTGGTCGAACTTGAACGTAAACCCCCCATGTTTCAATAGACTTAGCTTGACAAATGGTGGAGCATCGTTCTCTCCATCTTTCAATGGAGCCTAGCTTGGACAAGTGGTGGACCTTTGTTTCTCTCTATGTTTCAATAGAGTTAGCTTGGACAAGTGGTGGACCTTGGAACCAAACCCCCATGTAAAACCTATCATGTTCACTCCAAGTGGTGAGAAAGAATAACCTTAAGATATAGCCTTATAGGTTGGACAAGTGGTGGACCTTAACACCCAGATATTCTTAATATAATGGCATAGAGTCGAAAAGTGGTGAATCTTGAGAGCAAACTACTCATGCTACTAGCCATAATAGGTTGGACAAGTGGTGGACCTTGAATGTAAACCCCCCATCTACGAAATATCGTGGGTTTAAGGTATTTAGATGGAGCCTAGCATCTTATAAACATGGTGCACCTTGCTTCTCTTCATGTTTCAATGGAGCCTATCTTGGACAAATGGTGGAGCATCCTTCTCTCCATGTTTCAATGGACCCTAGCTTGGACAAGTGGTGGACCTTTGCTTCTCTCTATGTTTCAATAGAGTTAGCTTGGACAAGTGGTGGACCTTGGAACCAAACCCCAATGTAAAACCTATCATGGTCACTCCAAGTCTTGAGAAAGAATAACCTTTAACATATAGCCTTATAGGTTGGACAAGTGGTGGACCTTAACACCCATATATCCTTAATATAATGAGATAGAGTGATAAAGTGGTGAATCTTGAGACAAAACCACTCATTCTACTAGCGATAATAGCTTGGACAAGTGGTGGACCTTGAACGTAAACCCCCCATGTTTCAATAGAGTTAGCTTCGAGAAATGATGGAGCATCCTTCTCTCCATGTTTCAATGGAGCCTAGCTTAGACAAGTGGTGGACCTTTTCTTCTCTCTATAATTCAATAGAGTTAGCTTGGACAAGTGGTGGAACTTGAAACCAAACCCCCATGTAAAACCTATCATGGTCACTCCAAGTGGTAAGAAAGAATAACCTTTAAGATGTAGCCTTATAGGTTGTACAAGTGGTGGATCTTAACACCCACATATTCTTAATATAATGACATAGAGTGGAAAAGTGGTGAATCTTGAGACCAAACCACTCAGGCTACTACAAATAACAGCTCGGACAAGTGTTGGACCTTGAATGTAAACCCCTCATCTACGACATATCATGGGTTTAATGTTTTTCGATGGAGCCTAGCATCTTTGAGACATGGTGCAGCTTGCTTCTCGTCATGTTTCAATGAAGCCTATCTTGGACAAATGGTGGAGCATCCTTCTCTCCATGTTTGAATAGAGCCTAGCTTGGACAAGTGGTGGACCTTTGCTTCTCTTTCTGTTTCAATAGAGTTACCTTGGACAAGTGGTGGAGCTTGGAACCAAACCCCCATATAAAACCTATCATGGTCACTCCAAGTGGTAAGAAAGAATAACCTTTAAGATATAGACTTATAGGTTGGACAACTGGTGGACCTTGAATGTTAACACCCCATCTACGAAATATGGTGGGTTTAAGGTATTTAGATGGAGCCTAGCATCTTGGAGACATGGTGCACCTTGCTTCTCTTCATGTTTCAATGGAGCCTATCTTGGGAAAATGGTGGAGCATCCTTCTCTCCATGTTTCAATGGACCCTAGCTTGGACAAGTGGTGGACGTTTGCTTCTCTCTATGTTTCAATACAGTTAGCTTGGACATGTGGTGGACCTTGGAACCAAACCCCAATGTAAAACCAATCATGGTCACTCCAAGTCGTGAGAAAGAATAACCTTTAAGATATAGTCTTATAGGTTGGACAAGTGGTGGACCTTAACACCCAAATATTCTTAACATAATGACATAGAGTGATAAAGTGGTGAATCTTGAGACAAAACCACTTATGCTACTAGCGGAAATAGCTTGGAAAAGTGGTGGACCTTGAACGTAAACCCCCCATGTTTCAATAGAGTTAGCTTCGAGAAATTGTGGAGCATCCTTCTCTCCATGTTTCAATGGAGCCTAGCTTGGACAAGTGGTGGAGCTTTCTTTCTCTCTATGATTCAATAGAGTTAGCTTGGACAAGTGGTGGACCTTGGAACCAAACCCCCATGTAAAGCCTAACATGGTTACTCCAAGTGGTACGAAAGAATAACCTTTAAGATGTAGCCTTATAGGTTCGACAAGTGGTGGACCTTAACACCCACATATTCTTAATATAATGACATAGAGTGGAAAAGTGGTGAATCTTGAGACCAAACCACTCAGGCTACTACCAATAATAGCTTGGACAAGTTTTGGACCTTGAATGTAAACCCCTCATCTACGACATATCATGGGTTTAATGTTTTTCGCTGGAGCCTAGCATCTTGGAGACATGGTGCAGCTTGCTTCTCGTCATGTTTCAATGGAGCCAATCTTGGACAAATGGTGGAGCATCCTTCTCTCCATGTTTCAATGGAGCCTAGCTTGGACAAGTGGAGGACCTTTGATCCTCTCTCTGTTTCGATAGAGTTAGCTTGGACAAGTGGTGGAGCTTGGAACCAAACCCCCATATAAAACCTATCATGTTCACTCCAAGTGGTAAGAAAGAATAACATTTAAGAAATAAACTTATAGGTTGGACAAGTGGTGGACCTTAACACCCACATATTCTTAATATAATGACATAGAGTGGAAAAGTGGTGAATCTTGAGACAAAACCACTCATGCTACTAGCGATAATAGCTTGGACAAGTGGTGGCCCTTGAATGTAAACCCTCCATGTACAAAATATCGTGGGTTTAAGGTATTTCGATGAAGCTTAGCATCTTGGAGACATGGTGCATCTTGCTTCTCTTCATGTTTTGATGGAGCCTATCTTCCACCAATGGGGGATCATCCTTCTCTAAATGTCTCAATGGAGCCTAGCTTGGACAAGTGGTGGACCTTTGCTTCTCTCTATGTTTCCATAGAGTTAGCTTGGACAAGTGGTGGACCTTGGAACCAGACCCCATGTAAAACATATCATGGTCATTCCAAGTGGTGATAAATAATACCCTTTAAGATCTAGCCTTATAGGTTGGACAAGTGGTGGACCTTAAAACCTAGATATTCTAATATAACGACATAGAGTGGAAAAGTGGTGAATCTTGAGACCAAACCACTCATGCTACTAGCCATAATAGGTTGGACAAGTGGTGGACCTTGAATGTAAACCCCCCATCTACGAAATATCATGGGTTTAAGGTATTTCAATGGAGCCTAGCATCTTGGAGACATGGTGCAGCTTGCTTCTCTTCATGTTTCAATGGAGCCTATCTTTGACAAATGGTGGAGCATCCTTCTCTCCATGTTTCAATGGACCTAGCTTGGACAAGTGGTGGACCTTTGCTTCTCTCTATGTTTCAATAGAGATTAGCTTGGACAAGTGGTGGCCTTGGAACCAAACCCCATGTAAAACCTATCATGGTCACTCCAAGTGGTGAGAAAGAATAAAGTTTAAGATATAGCCTTATAGGTTGGACAAGTGGTGGACCTTAACACCCAGATATTCTTAATATAATGACATAGAGTGGAAAAGTGGTGAATCTTGAGACCAAACCACTCATGCTACTAGAGATAATAGCTTGGACAAGTGGTGGACCTTGAATGTAAAACCCCCATGTACGAAATATCATGGGTTTAAGGTATTTCAATGGAGATTAGCATCTTGGAGACATGGTGTAGCTTGCTTCTCTTCATGTTTCAATGGAGCCTATCTTGGACAAATGGTGGAGCATCCTTCTCTCCATGTTTCAATGGACCCTAGCTTGGACAAGTGGTGGACCTTTGCTTCTCTCTATGTTTCAATAGAGTTTTCTTGAACAAGTGTGGACCTTGGAACCAAACCCCCATGTAAAACCTATCATGGTCACTCCAAGTGGTGAGAAAGAATAACCCTTAAGATATAGACTTATAGGTTGGACAAGTGGTGGACCTTAACACCCACATATTCTTAATATAATGACATAGAGTGGAAAAGTGGTGAATCTTGAGACAAAGCCACTCATGCTACTAGCGATAATAGCTTGGACAAGTATGGCCTTGAATGTAAACCCCCCATGTACAAAATATCCTGGGTTTAAGGTATTTCGATGAAGCCTAGCATCTTGGAGACATGGTGCAGCTTGCTTCTCTTCATGTTTCAATGGAGCCTATCTTGGACAAATGGTGGAGCATCCTTCTCTCCATGTTTCAATGGACCCTAGCTTGGACAAGTGGTGGACCTTTGCTTCTCTCTATGATTCAATAGAGTTAGCTTGGACAAGTGGTGGACCTTGGAACCAAACCCCCATGTAAAACCTATCATGGTCACTCCAAGTGGTGAGAAAGAATAACCTTTAAAATATAGCCTTATAGGTTGGACAAGTGGTGGACCTTAACACCCAAATATTCTTAATATAATGACATAGAGTGAAAAAGTGGTGAATTTTGAGACAAAACCACTCATGCTACTAGCGATAATAGCTTGGACAAGTGGTGGAACTTGAACGTAAACCCTCCATGTTTCAATAGACTTAGCTTCGACAAATGGTGGAGCATCGTTCTCTCCATCTTTCAATATAGCCTAGCTTGGACAAGTAGTGGACCTTTGTTTCTCTCTATGTTTCAATAGAGTTAGCTTGGACAAGTGGTGGACCTTGGAACCAAACCCCCATGTAAAACCTATCATGTTCACTCCAAGTGGTGAGAAAGAATAACCTTAATGATATATCCTTATAGGTTTGACAAGTGGTGGACCTTAACACCCAGATATTCTTAATATAATGGCATAGAGTGGAAAAGTGGTGAATCTTGAGAGCAAACCACTCATGCTACTAGCGATAATAGTTGGACAAGTGGTGGACCTTGAATGTAAACCCCTCATCTACGAAATATCGTGGGTTTAATGTATTTAGATGGAGCCTAGCATCTTGGAGACATGGTGCACCTTGCTTCTCTTCATATTTCAATGGAGCCTATCTTGGACAAATGGTGGAGCATCCTTCTCTCCATGTTTCAATGGACCCTAGCTTGCACAAGTGGTGGACCTTTGCTTCTCTCTATGTTTCAATAGAGTTAGCTTGGACAGGTGGTGGACCTTGGAACCAAACCCCAATGTAAAACCTATTATGGTCACTCCAAGTCGTGAGAAAGAATAACCCTTAAGATATAGCCTTATAGGTTGGACAAGTGGTGGACCTTAACACCCAGATATTCTTAATATAATGACATACAGTGAAAAAGTGGTGAATCTTGAGACCAAACCACTCATGCTACTGGCGTTAATAGGTTGGACAAGTGGTGGACCTTGAATGTAAACCCCTCATCTACGAAATATCATGGGTTTAATGTATTTCGATGGAGCGTACCATCTTGGAGACATGGTGCAGCTTGCTTCTCGTTATGTTTCAATGGAGCCTATTTTGGACAAATGGTGGAGCATCCTTCTCTCCATGTTTCAATGGACCCTAGCTTGGACAAGTGGTGGACCTTTGTTTCTCTCTATGTTTCAATAGAGTTATCTTGGACAAGTGGTGGACCTTGGAACCAAACCCCCATGTAAAACCTTTCATGGTCACTCCAAGTGGTAAGAAAGAATAACGTTTAAGATGTAGCCTTATAAGTTGGACAAGTGGTGGACCTTAGCACCCACATATTCTTAATAAAAGTGGTGAATCTTGAGACCAAACCACTCAGGCTACTAGCAATAATAGCTTGGACAAGTGGTGGACCTTGAATGTAAACCACTCATCTACGAAATATCGTGGGTTTAATGTATGTCGATGGAGCCTAGCATCTTGGAGACATGGTGCAGCTTGCTTCTCGTCATGTTTCAATGGAGCCTATCTTGACAAATGGTGGAGCATCCTTCTCTCCATGTTTCAATGGAGCCTAGCTTGGACAAGTGGTGGACCTTTGTTTCTCTCTATGTTTCAATAGAGTTAGCTTGGACAAATTGTGGACCTTGGAACCAAACCCTCATGTAAAACCTATCATGGTCACTCCAAGTTGTAAGAAAGAATAACCTTTAAGATGTAGCCTTATAGGTTGGACAAGTGGTGGACCTGAACACCCACATATTCTTAATATAATGACATAGAGTGGAAAAGTGGTGAATCTTGAGACCAAACCACTCAGGCTACTACCAATAATAGCTTGGACAAGTGTTGGACCTTGAATGTAAACCCCTCATCTACGACAAATCGTGAGTTTAATGTTTTTCGATGGAGCCCAGCATCTTGGAGACATGGTGCAGCTTGCTTCTCTTCATTTTTCGATGGAGCCTATCTTGGACAAATGGTGGAGCATCCTTCTCTCCTTGGAGACTTATAGGTTGGACAAGTGGTGGATCTTTGCTTCTCTCTATGATTCAATAGAGTTTGATTGGACAAGTGGTGGAGCTTGGAACTCAAAACCCCATGTAAAACCTATCATGGTCACTCCAAGTGGTGAGAAAGAATAACCTTTAAAATATAGCCTTATAGGTTGGACAAGTGGTGGACCTTAACACCCAAATACTCTTAATATAATGACATAGAGTGAAAAAGTGGTGAATTTTGAGACAAAACCACTCATGCTACTAGCGATAATAGCTTGGACAGGTGGTGGAACTTGAACGTAAACCCCCCATGTTTCAATAGACTAGCTTCGACAAATGGTGGAGCATCGTTCTCTCCATGTTTCAATGGAGCCTAGCTTGGACAAGTGGACCTTTGTTTCTCTCTATGTTTCAATAGAGTTAGCTTGGACAAGTGGTGGACCTTGAACCAAACCCCCATGTAAAACCTATCATGGTCACTCCAAGTGGTGAGAAAGAATAACCTTAATGATATATCCTTATAGGTTGGACAAGTGGTGGACCTTAACACCCAGATATTCTTAATATAATGGGATAGAGTGCAAAAGTGGTGAATCTTGAGAGCAAACTACTCATGCTACTAGCCATAATAGGTTGGACAAGTGGTGGACCTTGAATGTAAACCCCCCACCTACGAAATATCGTGGGTTTAAGGTATTTAGATGGAGCCTAGCATCTTGGAGACATGGTGCACCTTGCTTCTCTTCATGTTTCAATGGAGCCTATCTTGGACAAATGGTGGAGCATTCTTCTCTCCATGTTTCAATGGACCCTAGCTTGCACAAGTGGTGGATCTTTGCTTCTCTCTATGTTTCAATAGAGTTAGCTTGGACAAGTGGTGGACCTTGGAACCAAACCCCAATGTAAAACCTATCATGGTCACTCCAAGTCGTGAGAAAGAATAACCTTTAAGATATAGCCTTATAGGTTGGACAAGTGGTGGACCTTAACACCCAGATATCCTTAATATAATGACATAGAGTGATAAAGAGGTGAATCTTGAGACAAAACCACTCATGCTACTAGCGATAATAGCTTGGACACGTGGTGGACCTTGAACGTAAACCCCCCATGTTTCAATAGAGTTAGCTTCGAGAAATGATGGAGCATCCTTCTCTCCATGTTTCAATGGAGTTTAGCTTAGACAAGTGGTGGACCTTTTCTTCTCTCTATAATTCAATAGAGTTAGCTTGGACAAGTGGTGGAACTTGAAACCAAACCCCCATGTAAAACCTATCATGGTCACTCCAAGTGGTAAGAAAGAATAACCTTTAAGATGTAGCCTTATAGGTTGTACAAGTGGTGGATCTTAACACCCACATATTCTTAATATAATGACATAGAGTGGAAAAGTGGTGAATCTTGAGACCAAACCACTCAGGCTACTACAATAATAGCTTGGACAAGTGTTGGACCTTGAATGTAAACCCCTCATCTACGACATATCATGGGTTTAATGTTTTTCGATGGAGCCTAGCATCTTTGAGACATGGTGCAGCTTGCTTCTCGTCATGTTTCAATGAAGCGTATCTTGGACAAATGGTGGAGCATCCTTCTCTCCATGTTTCAATGGAGCCTAGCTTGGACAAGTGGTGGACCTTTGCTTCTCTTTCTGTTTCAATAGAGTTACCTTGGACAAGTGGTGGAGCTTGGAACCAAACCCCCATATAAAACCTATCATGGTTACTCCAAGTGGTAAGAAAGAATAACCTTTAAGATATAGACTTATAGGTTGGACAACTGGTGGACCTTGAATGTTAACCCCCTATCTACGAAATATGGTGGGTTTAAGGTATTTAGATGGAGCCTAGCATCTTGGAGACATGGTGCACCTTGCTTCTCTTCATGTTTCAATGGAGCCTATCTTGGAAAAATGGTGGAGCATCCTTCTCTCCATGTTTCAATGGACCCTAGCTTGGACAAGTGGTGGACGTTTGCTTCTCTCTATGTTTCAATACAGTTAGCTTGGACAAGTGGTGGACCTTGGAACCAAACCCCAATGTAAAACCTATCATGGTCACTCCAAGTCGTGAGAAAGAATAACCTTTAAGATATAGTCTTATAGGTTGGACAAGTGGTGGACCTTAACACCCAAATATTCTTAACATAATGACATAGAGTGATAAAGTGGTGAATCTTGAGACAAAACCACTTATGCTACTAGCGGTAATAGCTTGGAAAAGTGGTGGACCTTGAACGTAAACCCCCCATGTTTCAATAGAGTTAGCTTCGAGAAATTGTGGAGCATCCTTCTCTCCATGTTTCAATGGAGCCTAGCTTGGACAAGTGGTGGACCTTTCTTTCTCTCTATGATTCAATAGAGTTAGCTTGGACAAGTGGTGGACCTTGGAACCAAACCCCCATGTAAAACCTAACATGGTTACTCCAAGTGGTACGAAAGAATAACCTTTAAGATGTAGCCTTATAGGTTCGACAAGTGGTGGACCTTAACACCCACATATTCTTAATATAATGACATAGAGTGGAAAAGTGGTGAATCTTGAGACCAAACCACTCAGGCTACTACCAATAATAGCTTGGACAAGTTTTGGACCTTGAATGTAAACCCCTCATCTATGACATATCATGGGTTTAATGTTTTTCGCTGGAGCCTAGCATCTTGGAGACATGGTGCAGCTTGCTTCTCGTCATGTTTCAATGGAGCCTATCTTGGACAAATGGTGGAGCATCCTTCTCTCCATGTTTCAATGGAGCCTAGCTTGGACAAGTGGAGGACCTTTGATCCTCTCTCTGTTTCGATAGAGTTAGCTTGGACAAGTGGTGGAGCTTGGAACCAAACCCCCATATAAAACCTATCATGGTCACTCCAAGTGGTAAGAAAGAATAACCTTTAAGAAATAAACTTATAGGTTGGACAAGTGGTGGACCTTAACACCCACATATTCTTAATATAATGACATAGAGTGAAAAAGTGGTGAATCTTGAGACAAAACCACTCATGCTACTAGCGATAATAGCTTGGACAAGTGGTGGCCCTTGAATGTAAACCCCCATGTACAAAATATCGTGGGTTTAAGGTATTTCGATGAAGCCTAGCATCTTGGAGACATGGTGCATCTTGCTTCTCTTCATGTTTCGATGGAGCCTATCTTCCACCAATGGGGGATCATCCTTCTCTAAATGTCTCAATGGAGCCTAGCTTGGACAAGTGGTGGACCTTTGCTTCTCTCTATGTTTCCATAGAGTTAGCTTGGACAAGTGGTGGACCTTGGAACCAAACCCCATGTAAAACATATCATGGTCATTCCAAGTGGTGATAAATAATACCCTTTAAGATCTAGCCTTATAGGTTGGACAAGTGGTCGACCTTAAAACCTAGATCTTCTTAATATAACGACATAGAGTGGAAAAGTGGTGAATCTTGAGACCAAACCACTCATGCTACTAGCCATAATAGGTTGGACAAGTGGTGGACCTTGAATGTAAACCCCCCATCTACAAAATATCATGTGTTCAAGGTATTTCAATGGAGCCTAGTATCTTGGAGACATGGTGCAGCTTGCTTCTCTTCATGTTTCAATGGAGCCTATCTTTGACAAATGGTGGAGCATCCTTCTCTCCATGTTTCAATGGAGCCTAGCTTGGACAAGTGGTGGACCTTTGCTTCTCTCTATGTTTCAATAGATTTAGCTTGGACAAGTGGTGGGCCTTGTAACCAAACTCCCATGTAAAACCTATCATGGTAACTCCAAGTGGTGAGAAAGAATAAAGTTTAAGATATAGCCTTATAGGTTGGACAAGTGGTGGACCTTAGCACCCAGATATTCTTAATATAATGACATAGAGTGGAAAAGTGGTGAATCTTGACACCAAACCACTCATGCTACTAGAGATAATAGGTTGGACAAGTGGTGGACCTTGAATGTAAAACCCCCATGTACGAAATATCATGGGTTTGAGGTATTTCAATGGAGATTAGCATCTTGGAGACATGGTGTAGCTTGCTTCTCTTCATGTTTCAATGGAGCCTATCTTGGACAAATGGTGGAGCATCCTTCTCTCCATGTTTCAATGGACCCTAGCTTGGACAAGTGGTGGACCTTTGCTTCTCTCTATGTTTCAATAGAGTTTTCTTGAACAAGTGTTGGACCTTGGAACCAAACCCCCATGTAAAACCTATCATAGTCACTCCAAGTGGTGAGAAAGAATAACCCTTAAGATATAGACTTATAGGTTGGACAAGTGGTGGACCTTAACACCCACATGTTCTTAATATAATGACATAGAGTGGAAAAGTGGTGAATCTTGAGACAAAGCCATTCATGCTACTAGCGATAATAGCTTGGACAAGTATCGGCCGTTGAATGTAAACCCCCCATGTACAAAATATCCTGGGTTTAAGGTATTGCGATGAAGCCTAGCATCTTGGAGACATGGTGCAGCTTGCTTCTCTTCATTTTTCGATGAAGCCTATCTTGGACAAATGGTGGAGCATCCTTCTCTCCATGTTTCAATGGACCCTAGCTTGGACAAGTGGTGGACCTTTGCTTCTCTCTATGATTCAATAGAGTTTGCTTGGACAAGTGGTGGACCTTGGAACTCAAACCCCCATGTAAAACCTAGCATGGTCACTCCAGGTGGTGAGAAAGAATAACCTTTAAAATATAGCCTTATAGGTTGGACAAGTGGTGGACCTTAACACCCAAATATTCTTAATATAATGACATAGAGTGAAAAAGTGGTGAATTTTGAGACAAAACCACTCATGCTACTAGCGATAATAGCTTGGACAAGTGGTGGAACTTGAACGTAAACCCCCAATGTTTCAATAGACTTAGCTTCGACAAATGGTGGAGCATCGTTCTCTCCATCTTTCAATATAGCCTAGCTTGGACAAGTAGTGGACCTTTGTTTCTCTCTATGTTTCAATAGAGTTAGCTTGGACAAGTGGTGGATCTTGGAACCAAACCCCCATGTAAAACCTATCATGTTCACTCCAAGTGGTGAGAAAGAATAACCTTAATGATATATCCTTATAGGTTTGACAAGTGGTGGACCTTAACACCCAGATATTCTTAATATAATGGCATAGAGTCGAAAAGTGTTGGACAAGTGGTGGACGTTGGAACCAAACCCCCATGTAAAACATATCATGGACATTTCAAGTGGTGAGAAATAATACCCTTTAAGATATACCCTTATAGGTTGGACAATGGGTGGACCTTAACACAGATCTTCTTAACGTAATGACATAGAGTGGAAAAGTGGTGAATCTTGAGACCAAACCACTCATGCTACTAGAGATAATAGGTTGGACAAGTGGTGGACCTTGAATGTAAACTCCCCATGTACAAAATATCGTGGTGTAAGGTATTTCAATGGATCTTAGCATCTTGGAGACATGGTGCAGCTTGCTCCTCTTCATGTTTTCAATGGAGCCTATCTTGGACAAATGGTGGAGCATCCTTCTCTCCATGTTTCAATGGACCCTAGCTTGGACAAGTGGTGGACCTTGCTTCTCTCTAGTTTCAATAGAGTTATCTTGGACAAGTGGTGGACCTTGGAACCAACCCCCATGTAAACCTATCATGGTCATTCCAAGATAGGAGCCTATCTTTGACAAATGGTGGAGCATCCTTCTCTCTATGTTTCAATGGAACCTAGCTTGGACAAGTGGTGGACCTTTGCTTCTCTCTATGTTTCAATAGATTTAGCTTCGACAAGTGGTGGGCCTTCTAACCAAACTCCCATGTAAAACCTATCATGGTCACTCCAAGTGGTGAGAAAGAATAACTTTAAGATATAGCCTTATAGGTTGGACAAGTGGTGGACCTTAACACCCAGATATTCTGAATATAATGACATAGAGTGGAAAAGTGGTGAATCTTGAGACAAACCACTCATGCTACTAGAGATAATAGGTTGGACAAGTGGTGGACCTTGAATGTAAACCCCTCATCTACGAAATATCGTGGTTTAAGGTATTTAGATGGAGCCTAGCATCTTGGAGACATGGTGCACCTTGCTTCTCTTCACGTTTCAATGGAGCCTATCTTGGACAAATGGTGGAGCATCCTTCTCTCCATGTTTCAATGGACCCTAGCTTGGACAAGTGGTGGACCTTTGCTTCTCTCTATGTTTCAATAGATTTCTTGGACAAGTGGTGGACCTTGGAACCAAACCCCCATGTAAAACCTATCATGGTCACTCCAAGTGGTGAGAAAGAATAACCCTTAAGATATAGCCTTATAGTGGTGGACCTTAACACCCAATATTCTTAATATAATGACATAGAGTGAAAAATTGGTGAATCTTGAGACAAACCCACTCATGCTACTAGCGTAATAGTTGGACAAGTGGTGGACCTTGAATGTAAACCCCCAATGTTTCAATAGAGTTAGCTTCGACAAATGATGGAGCATCCTTCTCTCCATGTTTCAATGGAGCCTAGCTTGGACAAGTGGTGGACCTTTGTTTCTCTCTATGTTTCAATAGAGTTAGCTTGGACAAGTGGTGGACCTTGGAACCAAACCCCCATGTAAAACTATCATGGACACTTCAAGTGGTGAGAAATAATAATCCTTTAAGATATACCTTATAGGTTGGACAAGTGGTGGACCTTAACACCCAGATCTTCTTAATATAATGCATAGAGTGGAAAAGTGGTGAATCTTGAGACCAAACCACTCATGCTACTAGAGATAATAGGTTGGACAAGTGTGGACCTTGAATGTAAACCCCATGTACAAAATATCGTGGGTTTAAGGTATTTCAATGGAGCTTAGCATCTTGGAGACATGGTGCACTTGCTCCTCTTCATGTTTCAATGGAGCCTATCTTGACAAATGGTGGAGCATCCTTCTCTCCATGTTTCAATGGACCCTAGCTTGGACAAGTGGTGGACCTTTGTTTCTCTCTATGTTTCAATAGAGTTATCTTGGACAAGTGGTGGACCTTGGAACCAAACCCCCATGTAAAACCTATCATGGTCACTCCAAGTGGTAAGAAAGAATAACCTTTAAGATGTAGCCTTATAAGTTGGACAAGTGGTGGACCTTAACACCCACATATTCTTAATAAAAGTGGTGAATCTTGAGACCAAACCACTCAGCTACTAGCAATAATAGCTTGGACAAGTGGTGGACCTTGAATGTAAACCCCCATCTACGAAATATCGTGGGTTTAATGTATTTCGATGGAGCCTAGCATCTTGGAGACATGGTGCACTTGCTTCTCTTCATGTTTCAATGGAGCCTATCTTGGACAAATGGTGGAGCATCCTTCTCTCCATGTTTTAATGGAGCCTAGCTTCGACAAGTGGTGGACCTTTGTTTCTCTCTATGTTTCAATAGAGTTAGCTTGGACAAGTGGTGGACCTTGGAACCAAACCCTCATGTAAAACCTATCATGGTCACTCCAAGTTGTAAGAAAGAATAACCTTTAAGATGTAGCCTTATAGGTTGGACAGGTGGTGGACCTTAACACCCAAATATTCTTAATATAATGACATAGAGTGAAAAAGTGGTGAATTTTGAGACAAAACCACTCATGCTACTAGCCATAATAGCTTGGACAAGTGGTCGAACTTGAACGTAAACCCCCCATGTTTCAATAGACTTAGCTTCGACAAATGGTGGAGCATCGTTCTCTCCATCTTTCAATGGAGCCTAGCTTGGACAAGTAGTGGACCTTTGTTTCTCTCTATGTTTCAATAGAGTTAGCTTGGACAAGTGGTGGACCTTGGAACCAAATCCCCATGTAAAACCTATCATGTTCACTCCAAGTGGTGAGAAAGAATAACCTTAATGATATATCCTTATAGGTTGGACAAGTGGTGGACCTTAACACCCAGATATTCTTAATATAATGGCATAGAGTGGAAAAGTGGTGAATCTTGAGAGCAAACTACTCATGCTACTAGCCATAATAGGTTGGACAAGTGGTGGACCTTGAATGTAAACCCCCCATCTACGAAATATCGTGGGTTTAAGGTATTTAGATGGAGCCTAGCATCTTATAAACATGGTGCACCTTGCTTCTCTTCATGTTTCAATGGAGCCTATCTTGGACAAATGGTGGAGCATCCTTCTCTCCATGTTTCAATGGACCCTAGCTTGGACAAGTGGTGGACCTTTGCTTCTCTCTATGTTTCAATAGAGTTTGATTGGACAAGTGGTGGAGGTTGGAACTCAAACCCCCATGTAAAACCTATCATGGTCAGTCCAGGTGGTGAGAAAGAATAACCTTTAAGATATAGCCTTATAGGTTGGACAAGTGGTGGACCTTAACACCCAGATATCCTTAATATAATGACATAGAGTGATAAAGTGGTGAATCTTGAGACAAAACCACTCATGCTACTAGCGATAATAGCTTGGACAAGTGGTGGACCTTGAACGTAAACCCCCCATGTTTCAATAGAGTTAGCTTCGAGAAATGATGGAGCATCCTTCTCTCCATGTTTCAATGGAGCCTAGCTTAGACAAGTGGTGGACCTTTTCTTCTCTCTATAATTCAATAGAGTTAGCTTGGACAAGTGGTGGAACTTGAAACCAAACCCCCATGTAAAACCTATCATGGTCACTCCAAGTGGTAAGAAAGAATAACCTTTAAGATGTAGCCTTATAGGTTGTACAAGTGGTGGATCTTAACACCCACATATTCTTAATATAATGACATAGAGTGGAAAAGTGGTGAATCTTGAGACCAAACCACTCAGGCTACTACAAATAACAGCTCGGACAAGTGTTGGACCTTGAATGTAAACCCCTCATCTACGACATATCATGGGTTTAATGTTTTTCGATGGAGCCTAGCATCTTTGAGACATGGTGCAGCTTGCTTCTCGTCATGTTTCAATGAAGCCTATCTTGGACAAATGGTGGAGCATCCTTCTCTCCATGTTTCAATGGAGCCTAGCTTGGACAAGTGGTGGACCTTTGCTTCTCTTTCTGTTTCAATAGAGTTACCTTGGACAAGTGGTGGAGCTTGGAACCAAACCCCCATATAAAACCTATCATGGTCACTCCAAGTGGTAAGAAAGAATAACCTTTAAGATATAGACTTATAGGTTGGACAACTGGTGGACCTTGAATGTTAACCCCCCATCTACGAAATATGGTGGATTTAAGGTATTTAGATGGAGCCTAGCATCTTGGAGACATGGTGCACCTTGCTTCTCTTCATGTTTCAATGGAGCCTATCTTGGAAAAATGGTGGAGCATCCTTCTCTCCATGTTTCAATGGACCCTAGCTTGGACAAGTGGTGGACCTTTGCTTCTCTCTATGTTTCAATAGAGTTAGCTTGGACAAGTGGTGGACCTTGGAACCAAACCCCAATGTAAAACCTATCATGGTCACTCCAAGTGGTGAGAAAGAATAACCTTAAGATATAGTCTTATAGGTTGGACAAGTGTGGACCTTAACACCCAAATATTCTTAACATAATGACATAGAGTGATAAAGTGGTGAATCTTGAGACAAAACCACTCATGCTACTAGCGATAATAGCTTGGACAAGTGGTGGACCTTGAACGTAAACCCCCCATGTTTCAATAGAGTTAGCTTCGAAAATTGTGGAGCATCCTTCTCTCCATGTTTCAATGGAGCCTAGCTTGGACAAGTGGTGGACCTTTCTTCTCTCTATGATTCAATAGAGTTAGCTTGGACAAGTGGTGGACCTGGAACCAAACCCCCATGTAAAACCTATCATGGTCACTCCAAGTGGTACGAAAGAATAACCTTTAAGATGTAGCCTTATAGGTTGGACAAGTGGTGGACCTTAACACCCACATATTCTTAATATAATGACATAGAGTGGAAAAGTGTGAATCTTGAGACCAAACCACTCAGCTACTACCAATAATAGCTTGGACAAGTTTTGGACCTTGAATGTAAACCCCTCATCTACGACATATCATGGGTTTAATGTTTTTCGCTGGAGCCTAGCATCTTGGAGACATGGTGCAGCTTGCTTCTCGTCATGTTTCAATGGAGCCTATCTTGGACAAATGGTGGAGCATCCTTCTCTCCATGTTTCAATGGAGCCTAGCTTGGACAAGTGGAGGACCTTTGATCCTCTCTCTGTTTCGATAGAGTTTGATTGGACAAGTGGTGGAGCTTGGAACTCAAACCCCCATGTAAAACCTATCATGGTCACTCCAAGTGGTGAGAAAGAATAACCTTTAAAATATAGCCTTATAGGTTGGACAAGTGGTGGACCTTAACACCCAAATATTCTTAATATAATGACATAGAGTGAAAAAGTGGTGAATCTTGAGACAAAACCACTCATGCTACTAGCGATAATAGCTTGGACAAGTGGTGGCCCTTGAATGTAAACCCTCCATGTACAAAATATCGTGGGTTTAAGGTATTTCGATGAAGCCTAGCATCTTGGAGACATGGTGCATCTTGCTTCTCTTCATGTTTCGATGGAGCCTATCTTCCACAATGGGGGATCATCCTTCTCTAATGTCTCAATGGACCTAGCTTGGACAAGTGGTGGACCTTTGCTTCTCTCTATGTTTCCATAGAGTTAGCTTGGACAAGTGGTGGACCTTGGAACCAAACCCCATGTAAAACATATCATGGTCACTCCAAGTGGTGAAAATAATACCCTTTAAGATCTAGCCTTATAGGTTGGACAAGTGGTCGACCTTAAAACCTAAATCTTCTTAATATAATGACATAGAGTGGAAAAGTGGTGAATCTTGAGACCAAACCACTCATGCTACTAGCCAAAATAGGTTGGACAAGTGGTGGACCTTGAATGTAAACCCCCCTCTACAAAATATCATGGTTTAAGGTATTTCAATGGAGCCTAGATCTTGGAGACATGGTGCAGCTTGCTTCTCTTCATGTTTCAATGGAGCCTATCTTGACAAATGGTGGAGCATCCTTCTCTCCATGTTTCAATGGAGCCTAGCTTGGACAAGTGGTGGACCTTTGCTTCTCTCTATGTTTCAATAGATTTAGCTTGGACAAGTGGTGGCCTTGTAACCAAACCCCATGTAAAACCTATCATGGTAACTCCAAGTGTGAGAAAGAATAAAGTTTAAGATATAGCCTTATAGGTTGGACAAGTGGTGGACCTTAACACCCAATATTCTTAATATAATGACATAGAGTGGAAAAGTGGTGAATCTTGAGACCAAACCACTCATGCTACTAGAGATAATAGGTTGGACAAGTGGTGGACCTTGAATGTAAACCCCCCATGTACGAAATATCATGGGTTTGAGGTATTTCAATGGAGATTAGCATCTTGGAGACATGGTGCAGCTTGCTTCTCTTCATGTTTCAATGGAGCGTATCTTGGACAAATGGTGGAGCATCCTTCTCTCCATGTTTCAATGGAACCTAGCTTGGACAAGTGGTGGACCTTTGCTTCTCTCTATGTTTCAATAGAGTTAGCTTGGACAAGTGGTGGACCTTGGAACCAAACCCCCATGTAAAACCTATCATGGTCACTCCAAGTGGTAAGAAAGAATAACCCTTAAGATATAGACTTATAGGTTGGACAAGTGGTGGACCTTAACACCCACATATTCTTAATATAATGACATAGAGTGGAAAAGTGTGAATCTTGAGACAAACCACTCAGCTACTAGCGATAATAGCTTGGACAAGTATGCCTTGAATGTAAACCCCCCATGTACAAAATATCCTGGGTTTAAGGTATTTCGATGAAGCCTAGCATCTTGGAGACATGGTGCAGCTTGCTTCTCTTCATGTTTCAATGGAGCCTATCTTGGACAAATGGTGGAGCATCCTTCTCTCCATGTTTCAATGGACCCTAGCTTGGACAAGTGGTGGACCTTTGCTTCTCTCTATGTTTCAATAGAGTTTGCTTGGACAAGTGGTGGACCTTGGAACCAAACCCCCATGTAAAACCTATCATGGTCACTCCAAGTGGTGAGAAAGAATAACCTTTAAAATATAGCCTTATAGGTTGGACAAGTGGTGGACCTTAACACCCAAATATTCTTAATATAATGACATAGAGTGAAAAAGTGGTGAATCTTGAGACAAAACCACTCATGCTACTAGCGATAATAGCTTGGACAAGTGGTGGAACCTTGAACGTAAAACCCCCCATGTTTCAATAGACTTAGCTTCGACAAATGGTGGAGCATCCTTCTCTCCATGTTTCAATGGAGCCTAGCTTGGACAAGTGGTGGACCTTTGCTTCTCTCTATGTTTCAATAGAGTTAGCTTGGACAAGTGGTGGACCTTGGAACCAAACCCCCATGTAAAACCTATCATGGTCACTCCAAGTGGTGAGAAAGAATAACCTTAAGATGTAGCCTTATAGGTTGACAAGTGGTGGACCTTAACACCCAGATATTCTTAATATAATGACATAGAGTGGAAAAGTGGTGAATCTTGAGACCAAACCACTCATGCTACTACCAATAATAGTTGGACAAGTGTGGACCTTGAATGTAAACCCCTCATCTACGAAATATCATGGGTTTAAGGTATTTAGATGGAGCCTAGCATCTTGGAGACATGGTGCACCTGCTTCTCTTCATGTTTCAATGGAGCCTATCTTGGACAAATGGTGGAGCATCCTTCTCTCCATGTTTCAATGGAGCCTAGCTTGGACAAGTGGTGGACCTTTGCTTCTCTCTATGTTTCAATAGAGTTAGCTTGGACAAGTGGTGGAGCCTTGGAACCAAACCCCCAATATAAAACCTATCATGGTCACTCCAAGTGGTAAGAAAGAATAACCTTAAGATATAGCTTATAGGTTGGACAAGTGGTGGACCTTAACACCCACATATTCTTAATATAATGACATAGAGTGAAAAAGTGGTGAATCTTGAGACCAAACCACTCATGCTACTAGGCGTTAATAGGTTGGACAAGTGGTGGACCTTGAATGTAAACCCCCAATGTTTCAATAGAGTTAGCTTCGACAAATGATGAGCATCCTTCTCTTCATGTTTCAATGGAGCCTAGCTTGGACAAGTGGTGGACCTTTGTTCTCTCTATGTTTCAATAGAGTTAGCTTGGACAAGTGGTGGACCTTGGAACCAAACCCCCATGTAAAACATATCATGGACATTCAATGGTGAGAAATAAATACCCTTTAAGATATACCTTATAGGTTGGACAAGTGGTCACCTTAACACACAGATCTTCTTAACGTAATGACATAGAGTGGAAAAGTGGTGAATCTTGAGACCAACCACTCATGCTACTAGAGATAATAGGTTGGACAAGTGGTTGGACTTGAATGTAAACTCCCCATGTACAAAATATCGTGGGTGTAAGGTATTTCAATGGATCTTAGCATCTTGGAGACAATGGTGCAGCTTGCTCCTCTTCATGTTTTCAATGGAGCCTATCTTGGACAAATGGTGGAGCATCCTTCTCTCCATGTTTCAATGGACCCTAGCTTGGACAAGTGGTGGACCTTGGCTTCTCTCTATGTTTCAATAGAGTTATCTTGGACAAGTGGTGGACCTTGGAACCAAACCCCCATGTAAAACCTATCATGGTCATTCCAAGATAGGAGCCTATCTTTGACAAATGGTGGAGCATCCTTTCTCCATGTTTCAATGGAACCTAGCTTGGACAAGTGGTGGACCTTTGCTTCTCTCTATGTTTCAATAGATTTAGCTTCGACAAGTGGTGCCTTCTAACCAAACTCCCATGTAAAACCTATCATGGTAACTCCATGTGGTGAGAAAGAATAAATTTTAAGATATAGCCTTATAGGTGGACAATGGTGGTGGACCTTAGCACCCAGAGATTCTCTGAATATATGACATAGAGTGGAAAAGTGGTGAATCTTGAGATCAAACCACTCATGCTACTAGAGATAATAGGTTGGACAAGTGGTGGACCTTGAATGTAAACCCCTCATCTACGAAATATCGTGGGTTTAAGGTATTTAGATGGAGCCTAGCATCTTGGAGACATGGTGCACCTTGCTTCTCTTCATGTTTCAATGGAGCCTATCTTGGACAAATGGTGGAGCATCCTTCTCTCCATGTTTCAATGGACCGTAGCTTGGACAAGTGGTGGACCTTTGCTTCTCTCTATGTTTCAATAGAGTTTTCTTGGACAAGTGGTGGACCATGGAACCAAACCCCCATGTAAAACCTATCATAGTCACTCCAAGTGGTGAGAAAGAATAACCCTTAAGATATGGCCTTATAGGTTGGACAAGTGGTGGACCTTAACACCCAGATATTCTTAATATAATGACATACGATGAAAAAGTGGTGAATCTTGAGACCAAACCACTCATGCTACTAGCGTTAATAGGTTGGACAAGTGGTGGACCTTGAATGTAAACCCCCAATGTTTCAATAGAGTTAGCTTCGACAAATGATAGAGCATCCTTCTCTCCATATTTCAATGGAGCCTAGCTTGGACAAGTGGTGGACCTTTGTTTCTCTCTATGTTTCAATAGAGTTAGCTTGGACAAGTGGTGGACCTTGGAACCAAACCCCCATGTAAAACATATCATGGACATTTCAAGTGGTGAGAAATAATATCCTTTAAGATATACCCTTATAGGTTGGACAAGTGGTCGACCTTAACACACAGATCTTCTTAACGTAACGGCATAGAGTGGAAAAGTGGTGAATCTTGAGACCAAACCACTCATGCTACTAGAGATAATAGGTTGGACAAGTGGTGGACCTTGAATGTGAACTCCCCATGTACAAAATATCGTGGGTGTAAGGTATTTCAATGGATCTTAGCATCTTGGAGACATGGTGCAGCTTGCTCCTCTTCATGTTTCAATGGAGCCTATCTTGGACAAATGGTGGAGCATCCTTCTCTCCATGTTTCAATGGATCCTAGCTTGGACAAGTGGTGGACCTTTGCTTCTCTCTATGTTTCAATAGAGTTATCTTGGACAAGTGGTGGACCTTGGAACCAAACCCCCATGTAAAACCTATCATGGTCATTCCAAGTGGTCAGAAAGAATACCCTTTACGATATAGCCTTATAGGTTGGACAAGTGGTGCACCGTAACACCCAGATCTTCTTAATATAATGACATAGAGTGGAAAAGTGGTGAATCTTGAGACCAAACCACTCATGCTACTATTGATAATAGGTTGGACAAGTGGTGGACCTTGAATGTAAACCCCCCATGTACGAAATATCATGGGTTTAAGATATTTCAATGGATTCTAGCATTTTGGAGACATGGTGCAGCTTGCTTCTCTTCATGTTTCAATCGAACCTGGCTTGGACAAATGGTGGAGCATCCTTCTCTCCATGTTTCAATGGTGCCTAGCTTGGACAAGTGGTGGACCTTTGATTCTCTCTATGTTTCACTAGAGTTAGCTTGGACAAGTGGTGGACTTTGGAACCAGACCCCTATGTAAAACCTATCATGTGCATTCCAAGTGGTGGTAAATAATACCATTTTAGATATAGCCTTATAGGTTGGACAAGTGGTGGACCTTAACACCCAGATCTTCTTAATATAATGACATAGAGTGGAAAAGTGGTGAATCTTGAGACCAAACCACTCATGCTACTAGGGAGAATAGGTTGGACAAGTGGTGGACCTTGAATTTAAACCCCACATATACAAAATATCGTGGGTTTAAGGTATTTCAATGGAGTCTAGCATCTCGAAGACATGGTGCATATTGCTTCTCTTCATGTTTCAATGGAGCCTATTTTGGACAAATGGTGGAGCATCCTTCTCTCCTTGTTTCAATGGACCCTAGATTGGACAAGTGGTGGACCTTTTCTTCTCTCTATGTTTCAATATAGTTAGCCTATATTAGACAATTAGTAGACCTCGAATCTCTCCATGTTGTCTAGAGCTGAGCTTGGACAAGTGGTGGACCTTACTTCTCCCTTCCCTTAGTTTACTAGCTTAAAAGATTACTATGTATACTTGCTTAGATCTAACTTGAACAAGTGGTGGACCTTGTATTCACACAAACTTAATTCATTACAAAAAATTATATGCTAAAATAACATTTGGTTTTTTTTGTTTCAGGAAAGATGGCTCCAAAAAAACAGGTTGCAAGGGTTGCTGTCTCAGTTGACTATACTTGCAATGATGTTAGGAAATGGTATTTGGACATACATGGTATAGAGGGTGCACAATTTCATAAGGTGCATCTATTTATTGCCAAAAAGGAGAATGATAGCTTGTTTGAAGATGTTGGACAAGTTGTGGAAGCATCTGTCTCTGTAGTTGATAGTCATCCGGAGGTGGAATGCATTGACATTCTAGTTCCAATGAATCTAGAATTTCAACTATCTCCAGGAGCATATGCATTGGAGCGCATGTCTAGAAACAAAGAAGAGACAATGTTTTCTCGAGGATGGAAGTTTGCAGAATCAAATCCAAACATCACAGCAGATCAACTTCAAAGCTCCATCATAGACACACTACAACGAAAAAAGGTGAAAGCTTCACGACCTCCATCCACAAAGAAGCAAGCAAAAGTGCAAAAAGTAGGAGCTAAGCGAACTAGTTCCATTTTGGATGTAGACAAGGCATCTTTGGCATCCTCATCAACAGAGGGTTCAATGTCAAAGATGAGAATTGTGGATCCAGATGTTTTAGAAGCTGAGGCCATGAAAGGACAAGAAAAAGATACAGGTGGAATGAATAAGTACATAAATTATTTTCCTTTCCAATATAGGGAATTTGATATCCCTATTCAAAATTGTTGGCTTGCTCCTGATCACTATAAGGCACGTATTATGGATAAAAAACACGCTGAAAGTGTGTTATTTGGATTTTCACGGAGTACGACCAAGCCTGCAGCATGTGCATATTTGATGCCTGTTCGAAATGCAAAATCAAAGAAGGGGACTCCTTTGGTAGTAGAAGAGGTAGAGGAGCAAAAAATTAAAGATTATCATTATTGGATTCTTGATGGGCAGCATTCAATCTATGCTGCAAAAGTTTTGCTTCACAATGAACAAAACAACAAAGAGATATTTGAAAGACTGATTAGCGTGTATAAATTTAGAAAGGCTCGCATTGTTGTGAATGCTCCTCCATTTGTTGCAACTGCTATATCTGCCATTGCAACTGAGGAGGCTCAGGCATTGTATGTCAAGCAACCTTACAACCAAATATTGAGACATTTACGGAGTCAATGGATCTTCTCAGGACGACCACCAAAGGCAGCAAGTGGAATTGCAGAGGGACATGCATCTCGTGCCGGATGGGATGTAAGTTATTTTCTTTGTCTTTTTGATAGTGTTTAATTAACAAATCTTGCTCAATAGTTTAATTATTTCTCTATTTCTTTTTAGGCTTTTCTTCGATTGGCAAGAATGAGTGCAGCAGCAAGTTGGATTGCTAAACAGGCACACATGGTCACGTACTCTGATTTAGTTTATGATTGCTGGATAGAAATCATTGAAAATCTAGAAGAGGAGAATAAGAAACCCCCAACAACTGTATTTAGATACCTTTGTGGCCTTGAGGAATCAGAGGTAAAGACTATTCAAAAAGAGATTAGAGATGAGAAGATTTTACTGTCAAAGAGTGCAAAGGATGGTGATGCAACTGACATGTATGATCAAATCAAGCAGTTAAAGCAAGACAAATTGATTCAAGATGCACTTCTTGAAGGCTTCAACAATTTGAATGAGTCTTCACCATGTAAAGACTGGGAGGAGGTGGTCAAAATGTATAACATCAATGATGTTGTTTATAAAACAATTTTAATGCTATGCGAGGAATGGATCAAATCTAGTTTGACGTGTGGAACAAAGAAAATGGATTTTCCAGATGGAGCAATAAAATACATGCAATGGGCAATTCACCTTCAAAAAGAGAAAACTGAGCCTAGAGATTTGCCATGGTCAATCTATGTGGTGAGCCTACAAATGGAAGGCAATCTCTACTTGATGCGCCACTTCAATAATAAAGTGCCTATTGTCTTATGTGTTTTAGATATGACAAAAAACGTTGGAGGCAATTTGAAGTGGAGTGAGGAGACATTTAACAATGCTTTGGATGGGATCTTGGCTATTGCTGGAGGGTCAACAGATCCTGGATTTGTCTTTCTTGCATTTGTGGATTTCACTAACTTCACAAAATTGCAATGTGCCTTTCACGCCATGGGAGATAATCTGAGCTACCATTGTTGTGGTGCATTGCATCACTTTCCATCAACTCCTTGCAAAGGAGCAATTCAATTCCTAACAGTTATTGCCTTCTTGGGACAAGGCAATGCATTTGAAGACCTGAGAAGAAGATCAGAGGAACATCCCATGCCAATTGATTGTTCTCTTCTTCAAGTACCAAATAACGATATGTCAGATTTGCAATATTTGGAGGCCAAAAAAAGAGCTTTGGTCAAGCACTACATTCGTACACATTGTTTTGAAGACCGCAAGCTTGTTGATGTTTTTGGTGATGGCTCCTTGGTTGCACAAGAAGGAATACAACAGAAAAAAGAAGTTATATGCTTAATTGATAGTGTGGAGGAGGCAAAAAACGTGGAGACCATGCTGCTAGACTTTGCTAAGTCTCATGAAGATATAGAAAAATGGGCTGGACTTCAACAATCCACTTTGCAATCAGATGACATTGTGCCTGTTACAGAGGAGTGCTCTCCACAAAGAGAAGAAGAAGAACAACAACAACATCCTCTGTCAATGGAGGACTTTTTGGAAATGGAGACACGTATGTTTTGAGTTTCTTGTGCATGTTAGTGTTTCTTGTTACTGATTTGATACTCTTAATGTTAGATTTTGCTTTATATAGTATTGATTGAGTTTGCATTTTTTATCTCAAGCATTCAAGGTTTGAATGTAAATAATAAATTACTTGAGTTTTTGAATGGTGGATCTTTAGACTAAAACTATAACATTTAATACTCACAAAGACTTAATTACTTAAGAGCTTGAACTAATAAGTTTTGGACCTTTTATCAATACCCCCTTGATATGATACATTAGATCGTAGCATGATTAAATGGTGATGCTTCATAAATTGAACCTAGCTTAGACAGGTGTTGGAGCCTAAATTTAAACTAACCTTGCTAGAAGGGAGCTTATGTTTGGACTTTGAGAACTAGCATAAGTAATCAATTAGAGCATAGATTAGACATGTGGTGGTGGCCTTAGAGACCAAAATCTTAATGAGCTTGGAAAGGTATTTAAGTACTGCAATTTACTTAGTTTTAGTACTCACTAAAGGCATAGCTTGACAAAAGGTGGACCTTACATGGATCCTAATTTCAAGAGGTGTGGTAGACCTTCAAACCAAGATCATATAGCTTGGACATGTGGTGGACCTTGCATGGAGACTAGTTTAGACAAGTGTGGTACACCTTGTAACCAACACCCATTTGTTATATTAGCTTGGACAAGTGGTGGACCTTGCTTTTATGTTTCAATGGAGCATATTTTGGACAGGTGGTAGACCTTGTTTCTCTCCATGCTTCAATGGAGAGAAACATTAGCTTGGACAAGTGGTGGACCTTGCTTTTATGTTTTAAAGGAGCATATTTCGGACAAGTGGTAGACATTGTTTCTCTCCATGGTTCAATGGAACCCACCTTAGACAAGTGAAGTACCTTGAAACCAAACCCCCATAATACAACCTACTAAATAGGTTGGAAAATTGGTGGTATATGAAACCATCCATGATAGAGCATAGTATAGGTGAAAACGTAGTGGTCCTTATATCAATTACCCATGCATAGCTTGGACAAGTGGTGGACCTTGATTCTCTCTATGTTTCAATGGATCCTATCTTGGACTATAGATATATCTTACTTATTTCCATGCTTCAATGGATTGTAGCTTGGATAAGGAGTGGACCTTCAAACAAAACTCCACAGCATAGCATATATTAACAATTCATGGGTTTTATAGAGATTTTCTTGCCTATTTTGGAGAGTTGGTACACCTTTATTCTCCATTCTTCAATGGATCTGAGGTTGGACAAGCGGAGCTGGAGAAGTGGTCAACCTTAAAATGAAACCTCCCATGCTACAACCCATCATAGATCGTATATGTAGTGGACCTTGAAACTCTTTTATGTCCCTAGCTTAGAGAAGCATTGCACTCTTTATTATCTCCATACATGAAGGCAAGGTTGGACAAGTGGTGGACCTTCAAACCAGAAACTCTATGCAATAATAGGCAAGTGGTGGAGCTTGTTTTCTCCATGTTCCAATGGAGCCTAGCTTAGACAAACAATGGAGCTTGCTTCTCTCCATGTTTCAATGGATCCTAGCTTAGAAAAGTGGTGGAGCTTTGATTCTCTCCATGTTCCAATGGACCATAGCTTAGACAAGTGGTAGACCGTGAAAAAACCCCCCGTATACAACATATTATGGAGTTTTCATGTTTCAATGGCACCTAGCTTGGAAAAATGGTAGAGCTTGCTTCTCTTTATGTTTCAATGGATCCAATCTTAGCCAAGTGGTGGACCTTGAAACAAGAATCCCCCCCCCCCATGTACAACGTATTATGGGTTTTGAAAGCACTGGGAGAAAATAATAGCTTTGATAAGTGGTGGACCTTGCTTCTCTCCATGCTTCAATGGAGCCGAGGTTGGACACATGTTGGAGAGAAGATGGTTGCCGATGAAATAAGACCATGCATGCTATAATCAATCATATGTTGTACACATGGTGGACCTTGCAATTGTTTTATATGCCTAACTTGGACAAGTGGAGGACCCTTGATTACCTCCAGATATCAACAACAAGCCAAGTTTGGACAAGTGTAGTACCACCAAACCAGAATCTCTATGCTACAATAGAGTATAGGTAGGACACGTAGTGAACCTTGATATCAAACCATCCATGCTACTAGAGATGATAGGTTTCACATGTGGTGGAACCTTGTATCAATGTTCTATGTGTAGTTTTTGACTAGTGATAGACCTTGAAACTAATCCCTCTAGGCTACAAGAAAAAAGAGATGGATGAGGAGGCTAGACTACTTTTGTTGCATCAATGCATCCCATGTTACCACATATACTATAGGGTTCTTGGATAAGTGTTGGATCTTGTGTCAATGCTCCATGTCTAGCTTGGACAAGTGGTGGACCTTGGTTCTCTCTATGCTTCAAATGGGCAATAGATTGGAGACACAGGGGCCTTTTTTTTCCAATGATTTTATTTTTTGGAAACCTTGGAGGCACCATGTAAGAGGCACTCTAAGTCTTCCATACAATAGACCTATTGGACTATAAAATAATGATATCTTTCTTTGATATTGTCATTATTTTATGCATAATATTTTCTTCTTTTTGTAGACACAAAGGAGTTAAGTGATATAAAAACTAGATATATTTCACACTATGATTGGCATGAAGATCCTTTTGGGACACCAACTTTTCCTATTCCCAAAGATGTAATTTTCCATATTAACGGTGTGGATTTTGAAGTGCGACTTTCATGTATTGAAGGAGCTGGTTATGGGCTATTTGTGCATACTACCCTGGAAAGTGGTTTGACTATTCTAAACTATGGAGGGCATAAGTATAGATTTCAAGACTGGAAAAAGATATGCAAAATTTTTCCAAGAGCTTATAAATATTCTCTTCTAGAGGATCCAAACATAGAAGAAGAGGAAGATCAATCATACATTATTGGTTGTGTAGAAGAAGGAAACGTGTCGGGCTATATAAATAGTTCTCACAGTACAAATGTCTGTCCCAACGTATGCTATACATTTGATCCACATTTTCCACCTTGTCATAAATGCACCTCTTCACACATCAAGTCAGAAGAATATGGCCATGTATGCATTGAGACTATTTGTCAAGTTGAAGCAGGAGAAGAGTTGTTTGCTGACTATAACTTTACTTGACATTGTAAAGTATTGTACATGGATGGAAATCTCAAGTACATGCATCATTTTCATTTTTCATGGATGAAATCTCAAGTGAATATAACATTTGATTATTGTTTAGTTTATGCTCAACGAGAATCTAAAGTGCTCTTATGCTTTGTGTGTTGTCTAACTTATTTGACTACCTTGGCCATAGAATCTTGATTCTACTCTAGATTTGTGATAAATCTTACCAAAATTTAATCAATGTCTAGGTTGGACAAGTGGTGGGGCTTCAAACATTACTGTCTTAAACAAGTGAAGTTATCTTACTTGAATAAGTGGTGGCCTTTGAATCCAAATCTAAGCCAAATCTCTAATTGTTTGCTTGTAGTCTAGGTTGGACATTTGGTGGACCTTGTATCCATGTTTCCTCAACAAGGGTGGCTTTTAGTTTTCACTTTAAGTACTCATCTTTAATAAAGTGTAGGATGGAAAATGTTGAGTTAGTAGATTGTATTTTAGACAAGTGGTGTTTGGTGTACGAATGTTGAAAATGGTTGCAAGGATTCTAACAACGACTTTACCTTAAATAAATTTTTTACTAGGAGTTCTACATATAAATATGGTGAATAAAATTCTAGTGGTTTTGAGATACCATTTGTGTGTGTGTTTTCTTAGATTCACAAACAAGGATGGATAATGCTCCTATGGTTCAGTCAACAACTATAGAATCCATAGATTCTATGGTTTCTAAAGTGCCCAAGATGGATGATATTTCTATACTAGAGTCTAGTGTTGTGCAACTTGAGCAAGCTTCCAATAATGAGAACCAAGAAATCGATGCTTCAAAAATGCAACATACATCAAAAGAGACTGAAAAGTCCACTCACGAGCTATTGCCAATTGGTACTACGTCATGTAGCGTAGATGTTGAGAAATCCATGCTTACAATTATATTGGATTTAAATGGTCTATTGTTGAAACGTTCCCCTCAACCATCCTCACACCACAACTCAGTGCAAATGGATTCAAAAAGATATATTATACTCAGGCCAGGTTGCATCCAATTCTTGAAGACTATTTTACAGAGGTTTAATGTTGCAATTTGGTCGACAGCTACTAGGAATAATGTGTATCAAATCCTTGCAGCACTAAACAACTTAGCTGAGGATACATTGCCTTTCTTTGCAATTTGGTCGCAAGATGTTTGCTACACCGCTCAAACTCAAAAATTGTTTAGACCCGACAATCCAAACATTGAGGCAATGTTCAAGCCTCTAGCCAAAATTGCCATGGGGTTTGAATGTAATCCACAAAGAACAGTGCTTATTGATGACTCTCCTTACAAGGGATGTATTTCACCAGCAAACAATTGCATTTTTCCACCACAATTTGATGCTGAGAAGATGGTTGACAATATGCTCTTGGAAGAGCTACTGCCATACTTGATTCAGCTTGATGAGAGAAGGGATGTGCGTGATTTAATTGCTTCTAATCGTTATGGAAAACCTATAGTGACAAATGATAGTGAATACAAACAAATCATGGAGTATTGGAAGCAGAAAAATGATGTTTGGTCAGCTAAGGTGTTCTTTACAAGAAGAATACCACCTGCAAAAGGTGACAGGGATGAAACTATCATTGAAAATGCAAGTGACACAAGCCACCGCAATGAAATGAGAAGAGCCCAAATACAAGAGATCTTAGCAAAGCAGCGTACACCCATTGAAAGCATGAAGGCGTCACAATTGACCACTTTAGCTAGGCAATTGGGTTGTAACACAAAAGGAGTTTTGAAGGCAACCACAGCAAAGGCTTATATAAATAAGGTGAAAGCTGAGAACAATCTTCTAAGGCTGGATAGAAAGCAACCCTAAGGTACTAGTGACATGTCATATATTCTTGATACACATACTTGAACACTCATGTGCATGGTATCTAACAAATCTTTCTTTTTATTCCTTCCTGCAGGATCTTACAAAGGATACTACTAGATGCAGCTCAATCAATAGAGATTTTGATATATTTGCTCAAAATAATGAAGCAGTCACCTACATTTTTTGTTTATCAATTTCTTGAGAGACTTTCTTTTAGTTTGTAATCATCAAATGAAATGAAAAGTATCCTTCTTATAAGATTGCTGATCTTTTTCTCGTTCAAAACTTTCAATTGTGATTTATAGTTTTGTTAGCATGAGATTGTGCTTTTTTAGTTTGAAAAAAACTGTCAAAGATCCAAGTCTTTTTGGCTTTACTTAAGTTATTAATTGTGAAAGATCCAAGTCTTTTTGCTTTACTTAAGTTATTGATTTTCTATGTAATAGTCCTTAAAACAATATCGGATGGATTTCTTGCTCCCATGTCTCACATTGGTCTTTAGGTAAGACAAGTGGTGACCTTGAAAGTATGGTCTCATATCTCGATCAAGTGAAGAGACATGAAGTTTAAATATCACTACTATGTATCTAGTGTTAAACTCCATCAAGACAAAGATACTAGAGTGCCAAATTGCAGTCTAGTTTAAGTGAAAATCCATTTGAGCTAAGGTAAAACTTATAGTGCCTCATTTTTCTAGGATTCTATCCCATCAAGGAAGTTAGAATCTAGCACAAACCAATTAAGACTCTTTTGGAGCCTAGATAGGACAATTCGTGGAACTTAAGAGACTTATTATTGAGTTAGAGTCTAGTTTAGATAAGCAAAAGATCTTCAAACAAGCACTTGACTTTCTTACTATTCAATATTCAAAGTCCCTTGGGGCTAACAAATTACATACCTACTTGTAACCTAACTAATGAGTAATTATATAGATATAAGCAAGTATATATAATGAGTCTTCAAACTAATAAACCAAGGGAAGAGAGTAGCAAGGTCCACTACTTGTCCAAGCTCAGCTCTAGACAACATAGAAAGATGCTAGTTCTACTAATTGTCTAATTATAGGCATGGAGAAATGATAGAAGGTTGAACACTTGTCCAACCTATCATCTCTAGTAAGATGGGAGGTTTGGCCTTAAGATTCACCATGTAACCAACCTATACATCATTGTATTATGAAGAGTAGAAAAGAAAAGCTCCACCACTTGTCCAAGCTAGTTCTAAAATCCACATGGAGATAAGCAAGCTCCACCATTTGTCAAATCTCTCTTCCATTAAAACATGAAAAAACTCAGCTATGTTGTACAGGGGGGACTTTTTTCCAAGGTCTACCACTTGTCCAAGCTAGGATCCATTAAAACATGGAAATAAACAAAGCTCCACCACTCGTCCAACCTTTATAGTTGCAAAGTGTATGGGTTGTCTAAACTAGGTATGGGAAAATAATTGAAGGTCCACCACTTGAAACATGGAGCGAAGCAAGCTCCACCATGTCTCCAATATGCTAGACTCCATTGAAACACCCTAAACCCATGATATTTTGTACATAGGGGATGTACATTCAAGATCCACCACTTGTCCAACCTAGTATCCCTAGTAGCTTGATAGCTTTGGTCTCAAGATTCACCACTTGTCCACTCTATGTCATTGTATTAAAAAGGATTGAGTGTTAAGGTCCACCACTTGTCCAACCTATAAGGTTATATTTTAAATGGTTTTTTTTCTCACAACTTGAACTACCCATGATATGTTTTACATGGGAGTTTTGTTTCAATGTCCACCACTTGTCCAAGCTAACTCTATTGAAACATAGAGAGAACCAAAGATCCACCACTTGTCCAAGATAAGCTATATTGAAACATGGAGAGAAGGATGCTCCACCATTTCTCCAAGATAGGCTTCATTGAAACATGGAGAGAAGAAAGTTCCACCATGTCTCCAAGCTAGGATCCATTTAAATGCCCTAAACCCATTTTATTTTGTACATGGGGGGTTTTATTTCAAGGCCCACCACTTGTCTAACCTATTATCCCTAGTAGCACGAGTGGTTTGGTCTCAAGATACACGACTTGTACACTCTATGTCATTATATTGGGAAGAACTATGTATTAAGGTCCACCACTTGTCCAACCTATAAGGTTATATCTTAAATGGTATCCTTTCTCACCACTTGAAATGCCCATGATATGTTTTACATGGGGGTTTCATTCCAAGGTCCACCACTTGTCCAAGCTAACTCTATTCAAACATAGAGAGAAGCAAAGGTCCACCACTTGTCCAAGCTAACTCTATTCAAACATAGAGAGAAGCAAAGGTTCACCACTTGTCAAAGCTAGGCTCCATTGAAGCATGGAGAGAAGTAACCTCCATCATTTTTCCAAGGTAGGTGCCATTCAAACATGGAAAGAATCAATATCTACCATGTCTCCAAGATTCTAGGCTCCATTGAAACACCCTAAAACCATGATATTTTGTACATGGGGTGTTTACATTCAAGGTCTACCACTTCTCTAACGTATTATACCTAGTATCATGAGTGGTTTGGTCTTAAGATTCACCACTTATCCACTCTATGTCATTATATTAAGAATAACTGGGTGTTAAGGTCCACCACTTGTCCAACCTATAAGGGTATATCTTAAATGGTATCCTTCACCACTTGTCAAGGTCCATCACCACTTTTCCAACCTGTAAGGTTATATCTTGAATGATATTTTTCCTTATCACTTGTAATGTCCATGCTATGTTTTACAAAGGGGTTTTGTTCCAAGACCCACCACTTGTCCAAGCTAACTCTATTGAAACATAGAGAGAAGCAAAGGTCCACGACTTGTCCAAGGTAGGCTCCATTGAAACATGGAGAGAAGGATAATCCACCATTTCTCCAAGATAGGTTCCATTGAACAATTAAGAGAAGCAATCTCCACCATGTCTCCAAGCTAGGCTCTATTGAAATACCCTAAACCCATAATTTTGTACATGAGGGGTTTACATTCAAGGTCCACCACTTGTCCAACCTATTATCCCTAGTAGCACGAGTGGTTTGGTCTCAAGATTCACCACTTGTACACTCTATGTCATTATATTAAGAAGAACTATGTGTTAAGGTCCACAACTTGTCCAACCTATAAGGTTATATTTTAAATGGTATCCTTTCTCACATATTGAAATGCCCATGATATGTTTTACATGGGGGTTTCATTCCAAGGTCCACCACTTGTCCAAGATAACTCTATTAAAACATATAGAGAAAGAAAGGTCCACCACTTGTCCAAGCTAGGCTCATTGAAACATGGAGAGAAGGAACCTCCACTGTTTCTCCTAGATAGGCTCCATTGAAACATGGAGAGAAATAAGCTCCACCATGTCTCCAAGTTGCTAGGCTCCATTGAAATACCCAATACCCATAATATTTTGTACATGGGGGGTTTACATTCAAGGTTCACCACTTGTCCAACCTATTATCCCTAGTAGGTTTGGTCTCATGATTCACCACTTGTCCACTCTATGTCATTATATTAAGAGGAATTGGGTGTTAAGGTCCACTACTTGTCCAACCTATAATGTTATAGCTTGAATGGTATTTTTTCTCACCACTTGTAATGCCCATGACATGATTTACATGGGGGTTTTGTTCCAAGGTCCACCACTTGTCCAAGCTAAATCTATTGAAACATAGAGAGAAACAAAGGTCCACCACTTTTCCAAGCTAGGCTGCATTGAAACATGGACCTTAATACCAAATTATTTCTAGTAGCATGAGTGATATTTTGTACATGGGGGGTTTACATTCAAGGTCCACCACTTGTCGAACCTATTTCCCTAGTAGGTTTGGTCCCAAGTTCACCACTTATCCACTCTATGTCATTATATTAAGAATAATTGGGTGTTAAGGTCCACCACTTGTCCAACCTATAAGGTTATATATTAAATGGTATTTTTTCTCACCACTTGTAATGCCCATGATATGTTTTACATGGGGGTTTTGTTCCAAGGTCCACCACTTTTCCAAGATAACTCTATTCAAACATAGAGAGAAATAAAGGTCCACCACTTGTCCAAGCTAGTCTCCATTGAAACATGGAGAGAATGATGCTCCACCATTTATCCAAGATAGGCTGCATTGAAACATGGAGAGAAGCAAGCTTTACCATGTTTCCAAGCTAGGCTCCATTGAAACACTCTAGGGGGTTTTATTTCAAGGCCCACCACTTGTTTAACCTATTATCCCTAGTAGCATGAGTGGTTTGGTTTCAAGATTCACCACTTGTACACTCTATGTCATTATATTGTGTTAAGGTCCACCACTTGTCCAACCTATATGGTTATATCTTAAATGGTATCCTTTCTCGCAACTTCAAATGCCCATGATATGTTTTACATGGGAGTTTCATTCCAAGATCCACCACTTGTCCAAGCTAACCATATTTAAACATACAGAGAAACAAAGGTTCACGACTTGTCCAAGCTAGGCTCCATTGAAACATGGAGAGAAGGAACCTCCACCATTTCTCCTAGATAGGCTCCATTAAAACATGGACATAAGTAAGTTCCACCATGTCTCCTATATGCTAGGATCCATTGAAATATGCAAAACCCATGATATTTTGTACATGGGTGATTTACATTCAAGGTCAACCATTTGTCCACCCTATTATCCCTAGTAGGTTTGGTCTCACAATTCACCACTTTTCCACTCTATGTCATTATAATAAGAGGAATTGGGTGCTAAGGTCCACCACTTGTCCAGCCTATAAGGTTATACCTTGAATGGTATTTTTTCTCACCACTTGTAATGGCCATGAAATGCTTTACATGGGGGTTTTGTTCCAAGGTTCACCACTTGTCCAAGCTAATTCTATTGAAACATAGAGAGAAACAAAGGTCCACAACTTTTCCAAGCTAAGCTCCATTGAAACATGGACCTTAATACCAAATTATTCCTAGTAGCATGAGTGATATTTTGTACATGGGGGGTTTGCATTCAAGGTCCACCACTTGTCCAACCTACTTTTCCTAGTAGGTTTGGTCGCAAGATTCACCACTTGTCCACTCTATGTCATTATATTAATAATAATTGGGTGTTAAGGTCCACCACTTGTCCAACCTATAAGGTTATATATTGAATGGTATTTTTTCTCACCACTTGTAATGTCCATGATATGTTTTACATGGGGATTTTGTTCCAAGGTCCACCACTTGTCCAAGCTAAATCTGTTCAAACATAGAGAGAAACAAACGTCCACCACTTGTCCAAGCTAGGCTCCATTGAAACATGGAGGGAATGATGCTCCACCATTTATCCAAGATAGACTCCATTGAAACATGGAGAGAAGTAAGCTCCACCATGTCTCGAAGATGCTAGAGTCGATTGAAATACCCAAAACCCCTGATACTTTGTACATGGGGGGTTTACATTCAAGGTCCACCACTTGTCCAACCTATTATCCCTAGTAGCATGAGTGGTTTGGTCTCAGGATTCACCACTTGTCCACTCTATATCATTATATTAAGAAAAATTGGGTTTCCATATCTAAATGGATCTTTGCTTGGATAAGTGGTAGACCTTGAGACCTAAATACCCATTCTACACTAGAGCATTGGTAAAGCCTTATGCACTTCAAGCATACCTTTAACAACAAGTAGTAGTTATTAGTTGACTTAAGTCTAGTTGACCTCCATGGTATTGAGACTAAGAGAGAGTGTAGCATAAAAAAGAGTCAGGATTTTAATTTGACTTTCTTTCTATTAATGAGTAGATCATAGATGGATTTTGGTATCTAATAAAACCTTAGGGTAGACAATGTAAAACTCATGTCTATTGTTGTGTTTGCATTAAGTGTTATTGTTCTTTAATTTCAGAACCATTACAGAAAAATGGATTGGCTATATGCTGGCATAAATTGAAGAAAACTATTGAATTACCCATCCAACCTCCTCCAAGACCTTGTCCAAGGAATGAATCACCTCCTTATCACCTACCACTTTCTTTCAAGGACATCAAAAGAGTACTTATCTTGGATCTAGAGGGGTTACTTCTCAAGACAATTGAAATGAAACATGGAGATTCTATGCCATCTTGGGCTCAACACATACGACTTGTGGAGGATAAAGATGAAGTTTATCATGTGGTGCGACCAGACGCACAAAGTTTTTTGGATTTTTGTGCTGAATACTTTGAGCTATGGATATGGAGTTGCTATAACTTAACAAGGGTGCAACGCATCACACAAAAATGTTTTCCTGAGCAGTATACCAAGTTCAAGGTGTTTATGAGTAACAAAAATTGCCAAAATCCAAATATTATGTTAGGATTTACAAGGGTTTATCACAAAAATTTGAGTGATATTTGGAAGATATTTGAGGATTTGGATGCAAACAATACCTTGATTTTTTATGACACTCCATATAGGGTGATGTGGAACATGCCAGGGACATATCTTATATTTCCAAAGATGTGGAGGCAAACTTCTGAGCAACTTCAAAACTTCTTGCAGAGAACCATAATTCCATGGTTGGTAGGATGGTTGTATGCAAGAGATAAGAGAGTCTATACATACAACACAATTGTAAATCAGTATAGTGATTCTGAGACAAATTATGTCCTTGGTGTGTACTTGTCAACACAAAAGAATTGAATAAATATGGCCATAAGATGCTTTTTTTATTCTAGTGTGTATCTTTCAACATTTGTATAATTTAATATAGTCTTTTTTATAAAAAAACAAAGGTGTGTCAATTTTATGAACACTTGAATGGAGTGCACCCTACTCTAAGGGGACTTCAATGTACTATTGGAGTGCATCCTATTGTAAGGGGACTCTAATGTATTGCTAGAGTGCACCCAAATTTTTGGAGACTCATTTTTTAGTTGATTGGGGCCTATGTTGGGTCATATAGTAAAAGAAATTCATTTTTTGTCAATTCATATCGAGGTTGCATTTATTTGTAACTATGAGAGAATTGATGTTTGATGTCAAAATAAAACTTGTAAGTATGGATCAGAGAATTCATGGACTTTAAATATGTGAGAGGGATCTTTTTCTTGGGCACAAATGTTTGCTTCAAGAATTTTGTCATTACATACTTTACGTGAAAGAGTTTTAGAACCTAAAAGACTTGAAAACAAAACTATGGAATCTAAGTGCATGTATTCTTGAATGGCTTGAAAGTTGATGTATACATGCATGTCGCCTTGATGAAGATTTAGATCTGACAAGATGCAAAGCTAGAATTCTTGGATGTTACCTTTGTCAATTTGGTAATAACATATTTAACTTTCTTTTATTATGGGTGGAAAATATATTATTATGTGCATTTGGAACCTAATTGCTTGACCTTCAAACCAAGATTCCTATGTTATTTTTTCATATACTTTTTTGTAATGAATTAAGATTGTGGATACAAGGTCCACCACTTGTTCAAGCTAGATCTAAGAAAGTATATATACTGAGTCTTCAAACTAGTAAACCAAGGGAAGAGAGAAGCAGGGTCCATCACTTGTCCAAGCTTATCTCTAGACAACATAGAGAGATGTTAGGTCTACTAATTGTCCAATATAGTCATGGAGAAATGATAGAAGGTTGATCCACTTGTCCAACCTATCATCTCTAGTAAAATGGGAGGTTTGGCCTTAAGATTCACCATGTAACCAATGTATACTTCATTGTATTATGAAGAGTAGAAAAGCAAAGCTCCACCACTTGTCTAAGGTAGTTCCAAAATCAACATGGAGAGAAGCAAGATTCACCATTTGTCCAAGATAGGTTCCATTAAACATGGAAAACCTCATATATGTTGTACATGGAAGCTTTTTTCCAAGGTCCACCACTTGTCCAAGCTAGGATCCATTAAAACATGGATAGAAACAAGGCTCCACAACTCGTCCAACCTTTATAGCTGCAAAGTGTACCGGTAGTCTAAACTAGACATGGAAAAATAATAGAAGGTCCACCACTTATCCAATATATTATCTCTAATAGCATGGGAGGTTTGGTCTCAAGATTTAGGAATTGGCTAACCTGTATTTCATTGTATTATGATGAATTTGGTTTTAAAGTCAACTACTTATCCAAGCTATAAGTTTATATCTTGAATGGTATTCCTTCCCATCACTTAGAAAACCAATGATATGTTGTACATGGGGGGGTTTGTTACAAGGGCCACCACTTGTCCAAGCTAGTTTCATTGAAACATGGATGAAGACAAGCTCCACCATTTGTTAAATCTAGACTCCATTGAAATCTAGAAAATCCATTCTATGTTGTACATGGGGTTTTTGTTTTAAGGTCCAACACTTGTCCAAGCTAAGATCCATTGAAACATGGAGTAGAGAAACACTCCACCACTTGTCCAAGCTAGGAAACATTGATAGTAGTTGGCTTAGTTTGAAGATCCACCACGTGTCTAAGCTAACTCTATTGAAACATAGAGAGAAGCAAAGGTCCACCAACTGTTCAAGCTAGGCTCCATCGAAACATGGATAGAAGCAAGCTCCACCATTTATCCAAGATAGGCTCCATTGAAACATGGAGAGAATCAAAGGTCCACCATTTCTCCAAGCCAAGCTCCATTTGTCCAACCTATAAGGTTATATCTTAAATGGTAATCTTTCTAATCACTTGGAATACCCATGATATGTTTTACATGGGGGTTTTGTTCCAAGATCACCACTTGTCCAAGCTAACTCTATTGAAACATAGAGAGAAGCAAAGGTCCACCACTTGTCCAAGCTAGTCTCCATTGAAACAAGGAGAGAAGCAAGCTCCATCATTTCTCCAAGATAGGCTAGCATGGATAAGTGCACCTTGAAACCAACCTTCCTATGAGGCAATAGAGCATATGCTACATATTTTATGTATGCCCCATGCCTCAAATTAAGAAGTTATAGATTACAAGTGGACCTTGCTTGAATGTCACATGCAATAAATTAAGGAAAAATAGCCAAGTGGATTGTATTCCTCAATGGATCCTTGCTTTCACAAGTTGTGAACCTTGAGTCACTTTTACATTAACTTGGACAAGTGGTGGACCTAGAAACCAAGCTCTCCATGTTGAGATAAGTTGTAGGTAGGACAGTAGGACATAGACAACGATAATGGATGCAATATACTCGTCTCCTAATAATCCAATTGATTGAAACCATGGTACTTTAGTTGTTTTCATTGTGTATTGTATGTGCATAAAGTGGAATGAGACCTTAAGAAAACTCCAATTTTTGACAAAATCTCTATATTTTGTACATGATATATTGAAAGTTGTCCAGCCTGGGAATTGGGATTTTCCCACTTTACCTAATATGGTCTTCCCTGACTATTACCGCGCTTATTGCTGAGAATCCACTACCGCGTACATAGCCGCTGTTATTGCCGTCCCCACAAATTTTTCTCTCTCCTATTTCCCTTGTTTTTTTGCGGAAATGTTAGCGGTTATAGACAACTCCTCTTATAGTGTCAAGTTCCTCCACCGGTCGTAGATCCAGACCTACAGCGGGCTCTCTCTTTGCGAAACTAGTACCTCCGAGAGACAAAGAATTTATTTGGTTGCTACACTCCGCAGCAGCTTGCGAGCTACAGTATTTCTCTATAGACTACACCATGGGGGGGTCAGGGAGGGATACCTTACCTATGGAGTCTCACACTGACGGCACCTCAGTCTACAGCCCCTTCTTATCATCCTACTCCCCTTCCATCGTAGGGTCCTACTCCCCTTCCATCGCAGGGTCCCACTCCCATCGCATCACAGGGTCCTACACCACTCCATTCCACTCCTACTTTTCCAGAACACCGTCGACAAACTTTCTCTACCAGCACGCGTCGACGCTCGTCTCAAGGCAGCGAGCACCGTGAGAGACGAAGCGGCGGTGAATCTTGTGGTTTTGCATGTCTTGGTAGGCAGGGAAACAAAGTCCCCACCTTCAGAGCGTGCCGCCCGTGACGCAGAGGACGAGGATACTGAGCACCCATGCCAGACACGCATGGGTGCTACTACAGGGTTAAATATGGTAGAGAGGTGGACTTTGGCACAGTACAGGGCACGGCATTCCAATGCCATCAACAAAATCTTATACATTCAATGTATAAGAAATATTTTATAAATTTTAGAGACCAACTGCCCGATCATGTACGGTACATTGAAGACGTGCTGTTAGCTAGATTTCCAAATGCCCCCAATCAACGTTTTTCACAATAATGGTTGGAGGACTACATAAAGAAATTTCTGAAAAACAAGTAGTCCAATGTGCGCGTAGCAGCCAACCAGTTCAGAGATCTAGATAGGAGCTACTACGGTGACAACATGGCAGACGCGGAGTGGGAGTGGGAGTGGGCAATTCAAGAAAAGAGCGATCAAGCTGCGACGGACTCATCATATAGACAACAATGCAAGGCTCGCGCTAGACAAAATCCCACGCACTATGGCTCAAGAGGCAAGGGAGCTTGGAAGGACAAATATGTAAGATTAATTAAATTATAACGTCGATCGGTGATTATTAAGATTGTAGTTGATGATTTGTTATTGTTATTGCTGACTTAGGAAAATATCACTCTTTCTCGACCAACCAGAGAGATGGTCAAGTATCGGGGGCAACATACGGAATTTGATACTTGGCGATGGTTGTTAGAAAACAACCACATCTCTCGCGAGCAGTTCGATGCAGCGGTTAATTGGATCACTACAAGTGGTAAGTTTAGACAAGTAATTTTGTATGAATTGTTTTGAACTGTTGATAATTGTTTAATTTGGTTTGGGTTTATGTAAAGTCAAGGTGAGCAAACATACGTGCATGTAGACGACGATGTGATAGAGGAGAATTAGATAGAATAATATTTTGTCCAAAGTTTTGTAAAGTCTCAATGTGACACGATGTATATACAAGTATTTGCTTTTTCTTGTAACTTTTTTCAATAGTTGATCTTCTCCATATCAAATTGTCAAGGTAAAGTAAATTCAATTTCAATTCTTTGGTTTTTTTTACACTCTTCCAAAAAACAATTGATGTTTCATTGTTTTATGCAGGTCAAAAATAAAGGTGCTCATTTGGGCCACCCAATTTTGGGTGGCCCAAATGAGCATCTTTATTTTTGAATGGGCGTGTAGCGGCAATAAGTCCGGTAATAGGAGCGGCAACTGTCATGGTGATAGCAGCGAGAATATTGTTGCCGCTATTATTGCGCTTATTGTTGAGAAACCATTACCGCGTCCATAGCCGCGGTTATTGTCACTCTCGCAAATTTTTCTCTCTCCTTTTTCCTTTGTTTAATCGCGGCAATGCTAGCGGTTATAGATAACTCCTCTTATAGTGGGGATGGTGGTTAATGCAGTACAATTGCATGACGGTTGTGAGACGTTGGTTGGGGTTGGTGGGGAAGGGGCTACAAAAAGGGTAGGGGCACTATCTGATAATGATGGCCATGCTCTCAATGCCCACCTTTTTATGAGGCTGCATGGGGGCCCGGGGCGGTAAAGCTTCCTATATCACGTGCGTTCAAGAGGTTATTAATAATACCTCAATATACATACTATATTTACACTACATGCCTATTTAAATTAAAACCCCCACCCCCCTCTGTATGTATACATTTTGATACATTTTGATCTTTTAATAATCCTCTCCGATTAACTCACGTGATAGCATACACATTCTGAAAAGTGACCGCCTCAGGCATGGGGGCTGGCCGAATAGGTGCCCTGAGAGTGAGAGCAAGAGCGTGCAAACTTCGATTGGCTGAGAGAGAGGGTGAGAAACACTGGTTGACTGAGAGCATGTAGAGAAAGATAGCGGTCAGGAGAAATGGGAGTGATACCTGTGGCTGCATGGGGACCCTTGTTTGTGTCTTGGTGGCTGCTAATGTTATTGAGGCATGTAGATCCTGTGGTATGCAAGCTAGCTGGCATGGTAGCTCAAAAGCACCGCATGCAATCAATGACGTGGGAGTCAGTGGATCTACAATGGCATTGTTGCTGACATTATGAGTTACTGCCGCCAATGACTAAGTTGCCAGGTTTGGCAAGGCCGCCCAATTCCCAATACATCATCCCCTTCTTCTACATGCTAATTTCACCAATTGTTTTGGCGAATGATGCTATGCCTTATCTATATTCTACTAATTGAGTAGGATACGAGTCTCTACAACATGAAAGTCTGTTTTATTCCTCTTCTCATCCTTGTAGTAGTCCAAAAGAACATTGACTCTAGACTCGTCCTTCATCTCTTTGAAAGAGCAGGAGATACTTAATTATGCGAGTACATCAATGATTTGAGATCAATTATAGAGCTTAGTCAATATATAACCTCTATGATTCACAAATATATCATTCAAGATATAGAACGTACACAAATTATACAGCTATGTGGTCTTTCTTTGACGAATAAAAGTAACGACATTAATATAATTATTATAACGGGAGAAAGGATTCCGACCCCTCCCCACGAACACGTGGTGGAACGTGCTTACTCCGGTCACTTCAAGCAAGTGTGTATTGTCGCGCGCGCGCGGAGAGAGAGAGAGAGAGAGAACGGAAAAAGAGAGAAAGAAAGACCGTCAATAATTGAATTGAGAGCGAATCTCGGGCTGAGGGATACTGCAGCGGGTTTGGCGAAGTGAGATATTGCAGCAAGAGGCCCATATTATGTGATTTCAGTGCTGAGGGATACTGCAGTGGGTTTGGCAAGGCGAGATATTGCAGCAAGCAAAGCGAGAATATGGGAGGACCAAATGCGGCTTCGGTGCGCATTTCTTTTTAATTATCACTGCCATCCTCTCTCTCTCTCTCTCTCTCTCTCTCTCTCTCTCTCACACACACACACTCACACACACACACACACACATGCGGGCGCTTCACAACAGGATCTGGGGCGATAAGGTGGGCATACAGTTTTGCTTCTGTTGCATCAAGCAGAGCGAGATGGGAGGACCATACGCGGCTTCGATGAGCACTTCTTTTTAAATCAACACAGCCATCCCTTCTCTCTCTCTCTCTCTCTCTCTCTCTCTCTCTCATGCGGGCGATTCACAGCAAGATCTAGGGCCATAAGGTGGGCCATTACGGAATATCTGAGTGTTCTTCATAGCCATCCTCATATTTGGGTGTTGTTACAGGGGCTAAGGCAGTGTTGGTCGTGGCAAGGCGGAGGGTATTGCGACAATGTTGCGTGTATGCCACATGCAAGCCAAGGTTGCGGGTGGGTATGTCTCTCTGATGAGGGCGAGCCTGCAGCGTCTTTGAGCCCCCCCCCCCCAAAAAACACACACACACAAAATACACACCATCGAGTTCCGTTAAGCCTGCATGGGGTGGGTGCAACTCTGGAGTCATTGCAGGCACTGTCAAGCACATGGCTTGCCACACCCTGGCAATGCATCCTTGGCCTGCAGCCTTAGGTCATGCACAGCTCTACAGCTACATGCAGTCTGCCCTCGCACAACTGGCTGCACTCCACGGAGCCGTGCCTTACAGAAGTTCAATCGCCATCTGTCGATAGAGACGGTTGGTGCGCAGGTGCTGGGTGTAGAGACACCGTATAATTGTCTTTCAGCAAAAATGAATTGGAAACACATTTACGAGATCTATATAATTGCCTTTAAGGTAATGAATTGGCAAAAGATCATGATTGGAATAAATATTGTGGCAAAGAGAGAGAGAGAGAGAGAGAGAGAGAGAGAGAGAGGCCAAAGAACTCCTCCTATTTTAAATTTGAAGGTGAGAAGACCTATTTTCATATATATAGGCTTGCCAAGTTTTTGGAAAAAAGTTTCTTTCGAGCACTGGTGTCGTTCCATTAGGGAGAATTCAAAGTATCCAGCAACCTCAACTATTTTCCAAGGTGGACCAATGGGCAGCAGTGCCGATGGAGAATCTGGTTCGCACAACCCTTGGCTACTCCACTTTTTGTGCTTACCTAGTAGCTGAGTGACATATAAGACCACAAGGTGATGAATCTAATGTTTCAGTACCAAAAAGGACTAAGAGGTAGTAAAGAGGAAAGAAGGCTACTCTAATAGCCTAAACTACTACAAGTGAGCTAAGGGCCTGCTTAGAGTGCATTCACTACCTGCTCAGACTCATGCCTCCTCTACAAAAACACTATTCACACATACGTGGGAAAGGCTTTCACCTTAAACTAGCACAGAGCAATCATAAATGTACGAAGACATCATTGTTAAAGCGTATGGATATTGCAAGCATAGTCAATATGATACCTTGAGTTCAATATATTGTGTGAGAGCAACTCAGAGCGTAAGAAAAAGGAGGAGAACTGTGATTATGAGTGGCTTAGGACGCGAAAGTAAGGTCAAGCGAGATGGTGTTGGTCAGTTGGGGTGTAGAGCTGGACCATAACGTAGTTGAAGAGGTCAAGGTACCTTGGTTTCGTGAACACTGAGCAATGTCAAGAAAGCAGCAATATCCACCACACAAGCAAGCATGGAGGGAAAGAGAATAAGTCATTCTTTTGTGAGCTCAACAGGTACTCGCAACAGGTCCTTGACGAGCTTCCTATCGCAATGATCTCTCATCTAGTGCATTGATTGCACGATATGTCCAACAAGGTCAGGAAGCTTTCGGTTGTTTTCAACAGATGTAGAGAGAGGGCAGCTCAAATGTTGTTCAAGTTTTCAAGTGTCAATCATGTACACGCATGTGGCAGTACAAAAAATGTTGTTATGGGCAAAAGAATTCACGATGATATTGTTAGTCAGCGATTGTTGAAAGAAAACACCGTACTTGGCACTACCTTGGTCAACATGTGTGCCAAATGAGGTGCACTTCATAAAGCACAAAAAGTGCTTGAGGAGCTTCCTGTTAGGGATGTCGGTGTCTCTTCGAATGAACTCATTGCGGGATATGCCCAACTTGGGTAGAGCCAACAATCTCTGGGCTATTTTTGGCAGATGCAAAGTGAGGGTGTCTCTCCAGATGCAATCACATAAGCTTGCACCTTTTATTGAAGGGTCAAGAAGCTTTAATGGGCTATTTTCAGCAAATGTCGGGAGAGGGCATTCTCCAAATGTAATCACGTACAATTGTAGCTTGAGGCACGCGCCATTACACAAGATGCTAATATGGGGAAAAAAATTCATGATGATATGGTTAGTTAGGGGTTGTTGAAGAAAATTCCACATTGCACCACCGAAGGCGGTGATGTCATACTAGTATATATATATATATATATATATTTGTGTGTGTGTGTGTTGGGAGAAGAGGGGGAGATCGACCGCTTAAAGTACTCAACATAAGCTTTCAAGCCATCACCATCAAACTGTCCACCTCTTCTTCCAATTTCCAAGCACACACACTCACCTAGACTATGACACACACACACACTAAACAGAGAATTGATATAGACAAGCTTGTAAGGAGGTGTAAGAGATGTGTAAGAGATGGAGACTAGATTAGAGAGTACACAGCAAAATAACCATAGCTTAAGAGAGTAGAGAAGAGAATCTGCAAGAGAAAGGCCTAAATCTAGCCCCAAACTCCACGGCACCTCTCTTGTGGAGTTGGTATTTAATATATTATTTTTGAGTTTGAGGTGCTAAAAATTGAGGCCCCTCTTTTACAACCACTTCACTTTTGTAAATGAGTGAAGCTCATTAGTTCTTGCATGACCCATAAGGGGAGTTCCCACTACAAATATTTACAGAGCCATAGTGGCTTATTGAAATGAGATTCTAAGATACTGTGCAACTATAAAATGGCCAAGAATAATTGCCGTCGCCTCTTCATCAACTCCCCGCATTCCACTCTACAAAATCATCATCAACTCAATTAGTAAAATAAATAGACAGCACATAATTAACCATTACGCCCAGCTATCCCAATTGCAGTTAACCACTACAACAGAAGGGTGCCCAGTCTCGTAACATCCCTCCCACCAGGGATAGCAACTGTCCTCAGTTGCTCAATAGAGAAATCAATTGGACCGTGAGTGATGGAAAGTGTGGAGAAGGTTGGGAAAGTTGCGAAAAAACTTTTCAGGCATCCATTTGGCATCCTCTCTAGGGTGGCCCTTGAAAGTCAAAAGGTAACGGTTATAAACCATTCCAGTGCGTGTAGTGGTGGTCTCATGGTCAACTATTTTGTCAGGGATGAGTTGCTCTTCTTGGTCTACAAGTGAAGGTGGGTCTTCGTAAATGTGGTGTGTAGGTAGGGATCCTCTGAATGGTCGTAAAAGACTAATGTGAAATGCATTGTGAATGTGCCAATGTGCAGGTAATTCTAAACGAAAAGAAACATCATTAATGATAGCTGAAATTTTGAAAGGTCCATAAAAACGAGGAGCAAGCTTAACAAAGACATTAGTATCAACACTTTTGATCCTTCGTTTTTCGATGCGAAGTAAAACATGATCACCTTCTTTGAATTGGTGTGCCTTGCGGTGCTTGTTAGCATGCTTGGTGTAAAGTTCTTGTGAGTGTTTAATGGCAGAATGCACACTTGCATAAATATCATGAAAGTCAGTAGTGAAATCATCAGCGGCAGGCACAACATTAGAAAGACGTGAAGCAGGAGTAGGAAGTGAGTGACCATAGACAATTTCAAATGGAGACTTACCCGTGGCAGTGTGAGTGGTGTTGTTGTAGGCAAATTGCAAAATATGAAGGTAATCATCCCATTTCTTAGGCTGAGAAAAAACATAAGCCTTTAACAAGTCAATAATAGTGCGGTTGGTGACTTCGGTTTGACCATTAGATTCATGATGAAATGCAGAAGTGAAGTCAAGTGTAGTGCCAAGATTTTCAAACACAGTAGTCCAAAAAGCACTACAAAATTTTGAATCTCGATCAGAAATAATCACTTTAGGCAAACCATGATGTGGGAAAACAGTCTTAAGAAACAAAAGTGCAGCTTGATGTGTTGTGAGTGTTTTCTTACACGGAACAAAATATGCTTGTTTAGAGAAACGATCAATAATAGTCCATATCATGTCATGTTTGTGCATTGTGAGTGGGAAACCAGTAACAAAATCCATGGAAATATGTTCCCAAGGTCTTTCAGGAATGGGGAGAGGGTGTAAAAGTCCCAATTTCTTACCTGTAGCTGCTTTGATTTTTTGACAAATCAAACAAGTTGACACATACTGTTTAACATCCATTCTCATAGCAGGCCAATAGAAATCACGACATAAATTTTGAAAAGTTGCAGCAAATCCTCTATGTCCAGCATAAGGTGGTTTGTGCAATTCTTCAATAATTAATGTTCGAAAAGATTTAGTCACACACAATTTTTGTTTGAAATAAAGGAAGTTTTCTTGAATAGTGTATTCGAGAAATGTGTGTACAGAATTATCAAGCATGTGCAACCATGTCGTTTTGAAGTCATCTTCATGTGCATAAGTGTCAGGCATAGTGTCAAATGAAGTTCCCGTAATGGTTGATAGATGATTAAGTGAGGTTCGTCTACTCAAAGCATCGGCTACAACGTTTTCTTTACCAGGTTGGTATTGAATGTTGGGCTGAAAACTTTGAATAAAAGCGGCCCACTTAATATGTCTATCATCTATTAAAGGCTGAGAAAGTAAATATTTGATACTTTGTTGATCAGTTTTAATGATCAAGTCAGTACCCATTACATAGTGTTTCCAAATTTTCAATGCATGTACCACAGCAGTCAATTCTTTATCATAAGTACTAAACTTTATTTCAGACGGTTTGAATTTACGACTTTCAAAAGCAATGGGATGGTTATCTTGCATAAGACTGCACCGATACCTTTACCACTAGCATCAGTGACTACCACAAAGAATGGTCGTTCAAAATCAGGCAATTGCAATACAGGTGCATTAGTCAAAGCATGTTTAAGTGCATTAAATGAGCTTTCTTGCAAATCAGTCCATTCATAAGGCGTGTTTTTCTTCAACAAGAGAGTCAAATAATGTGCTTTGTAAGCAAAATTACGAACAAATTTCCTGTAATAGCTGCAAAGACCAATAAAAGATCGTAGCTCATGCAAGTTTTTGGGTCTAGGCCAGGATTGAATGGCTTCAATTTTCTTTGGATCAACATGAATTCCTTTACCCGATACAATATGTCCCAAATATTCAATTTCAGATTGGAAAAATGTACTCTTTTCAGGATTCAAATACAAGTGATTTTGTGCAAGCAGATCAAATACACGTGTTAAATGTTGCTTATGGTCTTCTTCAGATTTACTGAATACCAAAATGTCATCAAAAAATACAATCACAAAATCTTGATGGTCAATGAAAATTCGATTCATCATGCGTGTGAAAGTAGCTGGTGCATTTGTCAAACCAAATGGCATGACAAGAAATTCATAGTGTCCAGTTTGTGTTCTGAAAGCAGTTTTATAGACATCATGTTCAAACATTTTGACTTGGTGATATCCTGATTTAAGGTCAATTTTGCTAAAGATGTTTGCCCCTTTCAGTTTGTCTAGTAGATCATCCACTCTAGGAATAGGAAACCTATTCTTAATGGTGATCTTGTTTAAAGCCCTGTAGTCGATACACATACGAAAGGTTCCATTTTTCTTCTTGACAAGAAGTACTGGAGCTCCGTATGGTGAACTACTAGGTCGGATTAGGCCTCGGTCAAGTAAATCAGTGATTTGAGTTTGTATTTCCCTATGTGCGGTAGGATTTACACGATAAGGTGCTCTACAAGGAGGTTCACTACCCGGTATGATGTCAATTTTGTGGTCTTCTGGGCGTGATGGTGGAATTCTAGGTGGTAGATCATGCATGAAACAGTCTTTAAATTGTGAGAGAAATTCATCGTGTGTGGAATTATGTGAAGTTTCAGTTTCAGCAGAAATTTGATTTACCAATACTAGATATGTTTTTCCCAGTTTTCGAATTGCTCGTTTGGCTTGAGTGTGAGAGAGGAGTGGAAATTTTTGTTGTGCTAGTGTTGCTTGGATGGAGAAAGTTTTATTATTATGAGTGAGAGACATTGTACGTGTTTTATAATTAATCAAAGGGTCAAATTCGTGACGAAATGGCATTCCCAAAATCATATCGAGTCCATGCAATGGTGCTACCAAAAATGTACGTGCTTGTGTGAATTCACCAATGCAAACTTCAACAGTGACTTGAGTTTTACAATTAAAACGTTGATTATTAAAAACAGTTTTGACCTTGTGGGGTGATGAAATTTCAGAGAGTGATAGTTGTTGTGCCAATCGTGTGGAAATGAAATCATGGCTACTACCATCATCTAGCAGAATGGTGACATTTTCACCCTTAACAGTGCCTTGCACTTTAAACAAAGTGTGAGGAGATATAGGAGTACCTGAGGATGGGTTGTCATCGTTATCATAATCAGGATCATATCCCTCACCGTAGTTAACTTCCACTTCATTGTCGTCGGGTGTAGCATCTTCGATGAGGTTAAGACTAGCTCTGTGTTAAGTATGGAGCCTGATTTACCCTTGTAATTTTCTGTGGTAAAAACGCACATTTGTAAGGCCCCCATTATGAGGAGAAGCCATCGTGCGTGAAGGAAAATCACTCACCGGAAACCAAAATTTTCACGGACAAGAATCAGGGGCAACTTTAAAGGCCTCGGGGGCGGAGGCCCCTGAGACTTTTTTTTCGCCGGAATATTCTTTCTCGCTGGAATATTATGGCCGGACAGCGGCCGGAAAGTGGTCGGAAAACAACCGGTCGGTTGGCCGGTGGCCTGTAGTCAATGGCCGATGGCCGGTGGTCGGTAGTCAATGGCCGGTGGCCGGTGGTCGGAAGTCAATGGCCGGTGGCCGGTGGCCGAATTCAAAAGCGGACTTGTCTTCTCAAGGGCGGCCACACATGGGCGGATTGGAGGGTCCGATTTGGACTTATTCGCACAAGGGCGGCTACACATGGCTGTCTCTCATAAAAGAGGGCAGCCCTTTTGGCCTATAAAAGGAGGCCATTTCTACACACATTTCATAGTGTGAAGTTGATGCAACAAGGTGAGTGTGAGGTGGTGAGAGTGAAGCAAGGAGGGAGCTCCATTAAGGGTATAATCCCTTTGTAAACTACTTCTTGTTTTGAAGTACTAAAGCCATTGAGTGGCTGCTTTCCCGTGGACGTAGCCCACATTGGGTGAACCACGTATATCCTGTCTACTCTCTCTCTCTCTCTCTCTCTCTCTCTCTCTCTCTCTCTCTCTCTCTCTCTCTCTCTCTCTCTCTACTCTATAATCTCGTGTATATAAATCTGTCTCTCTCCATTAAGTAATCTACTCAATTATCTATTTAGCTACGTCTTATTTCCTACCAACTGGTATCAGAGCAAGGTTTGCTCGTAGCTAAATTATCTCAAGGAAAGGATTCCTTGAAGTGAGTGGGAGTTATGGCGGAGGAAGGGAAGATCAAGATTGAGAAGTTCAACGGCAAAAACTACCAACATTGGAAGATGTAGATTGAAGACTATCTCTACCAGAAGGACCTCTATTTGCCACTAGGCGGTCTTGCGAAGAAGCCCGCAACAATGGCAGATGAAGCATGGATTGTCCTTGATCGAAAGGCACTGGGAACAATCCGGTTAAGCTTGGCGTCAACGGTGGCCTTTAATGTTTCGGAGATGAAGACCACGGAGGACTTGATGAAGTCACTTGACGACTTCTACGAGAAACCATCGGCATCCAATAAGGTATTTCTTATGAAGCGCTTGTTCAATCTAAAGATGGCAGAGAATGGTTCAATTGCAGAACACCTAAATGACTTTAACACAAACATAAGTCAACTTCGATCAGTGAAAATCAATTTTGATGACGAAGTGCGAGCTCTCCTTATACTATCATCTCTACCCGATAGTTGGGACAGCCTTGTGATGGCTGTAAGTAATTCTATCTCTGGCACAAATACTCTTAAGTTTGATGATGTTGTGGGTGTTCTCCTAAGCGAGGAAATGCAAAGGAGAAGCACAGGAGAATCATCAAGTGCTGCACTATCAGTGGAAACAAGAGGAAGGCTTAAGGAGAGGTTCAAAAACCAAAAGGGTCGTGATCGCTCAAGGCAGAGCAAGTCACGCACAAAGTCAGTTCTTGAATGTTGGAACTGTGGCAAGAAGGGCCACGTCAAGAAGGATTGCTGGTCCAAGAAGAAGAAGGAGACAGAGTCTCAAGACAACAAGCCAACATCGGAGGCCAATGTGGCAGGTAAAGTAGAGCAAGATGCTCTAATTCTCTCATTAGACAATGTGTCTAATTCCTGGATAGTAGATTCCGGGGCTTCATTCCATGCGACACCACACAAGCAACATTTCCAAGACTACACCAAAGGTAATTTTGGGTATGTATACTTGGGAGATGATGAAGCTTGTGAGATTGTCAGCAAAGGTACAGTTTCTGTCAAAACTGCTAACGGAAATGAATGGAAGCTTAAAGATGTTAGGCATGTTCCTTCTCTTCGCAAAAATTTGATCTCTACAGGACAATTGGACGATGAAGGTCACAACATTGCATTCGGAAACAAACGGTGGAAGATCTCAAAGGGATCTTTGGTGGTTGCCAAGGGTGAAAAAGTCGGTACACTTTACTTGTGTACGGTTAGCACGCAACCTTCAGCTTGTGCAGCAACTACAGAAGTTGACAGTGCGGTGTGGCACTACCGACTTGGGCATATGAGTGCCAAAGGAATGCAAATCCTTCAAACAAAGAAGCTTCTACCAGGTTTGAAAGAAGTGGACTTAGAGTTCTGTGAAGATTGTGTTTATGGTAAACAAAAGAGGGTAAAATTTAAAAAATCAGGAAATGAAAGAAAAAATAAAAAACTTGAGTTGGTTCATTCTGATGTTTGGGGTCCTGCAAGTACACCATCACTTGGTGGCTCATTGTACTATGTAACATTCATAGACGATGCGACTAGAAAAACATGGGTTTATGTCATGAAGAATAAATCCGATGTATTTTCCATATTTCAAAGGTGGAAAGCCTTTGTGGAGAATGAAACAGGTACCAAGGTTAAATGCCTCAGATCCGACAATGGAGGCGAATATTGCAGCCAAGCTTTTGAAAGCTTTTGTGCTAGCAATGGCATTCGGAGGCAAAGGACAACCCCAAGGACACCTCAACAAAATGGGATTTCGGAAAGGATGAACATGACAATCATGGAACGAGCACGAAGCATGCAGCTACATGCAGGCCTACCGCTTGAGCTTTGGGCGGAAGCTGTAAGTACGTCTGTGTACTTAATCAATCGGTCACCCTCAACGGCATTGGATGGGGGAGTTCCAGAAGAGGCATGGACAGGTAAACCGGTGAATTATGCATTTCTCAAAGTGTTTGGGTGTGAGGCTTTCATGCACATAGATAGAAGCCTAAGATCAAAGTTAGATGCAAAGTCCAAAAAGTGTTTCTTCATTGGCTATGGAGAAGGAGACTTTGGGTATCGCCTATGGAATCCTGAAGATGGTAAAATCTTAAGGAGTAGGGATGTAATTTTTAATGAACAAAATATGTACAAAGATTACTTGGAAAGAAAACAAACAAAAGAAACAGGTGATGAGTACATGGAGCTTGAGGACGGTGAAGACTCAAGGACTGCAAACGGTGACAATGTGCAACAACGTCAACCAAATGACGAGCCTCAACCTATTCCCCGAAGATCTACAAGAGCAAGTAGACCTCCAGAAAGGTTTGTTCCTTCCTTCAACCATCTCTTGATCTCAGATTCTGGAGAGCCGGAATCATATGAAGAAGCTATGCAACATGAATCCAAAGAAGAATGGATGAAGAGCATGCAAGTGGAGATGGACTCACTACATCGCAACCAAACATGGGAGTTGGTTGAGTTGCCTAAAGGTAAGCGGGCACTTCAAAACAAATGGGTGTACAAGCTAAAGGAAGAAGAAGGTGGGAAGAAAAGGTACAAGTCTAGGCTTGTGGTAAAAGGTTTTTCTCAAAAGAAAGGTATTGACTTCAATGAAATATTTTCTCCTGTTGTGTCTTAAGCCTTGTGGCTGCTCATGATCTAAATCTCGAGCAAATGGATGTAAATACGGCATTCCCTCATGGTGACTTAGAGGAGGAAATCTACATGCTTCAACCAAAGGGGTATGAAGTAAAAGGTAAGGAGAAAATGGTTTGCAGATTAAAGAAGAGCTTGTATGGTTTAAAGCAAGCATCAAGACAATGGTACTTGAAGTTTGATCGATGGATGTTGGATCATGGATTCACAAGATGCAACTCGGATCACTACGTCTACACGAAGAATTTGGGAGATGGGAAATTCATCATCCTAATGTTGTATGTTGATGACATGTTGATTGCAAGTGCTAACATGCAGGACATCAAAGACCTAAAAGAGGAGCTGTCCAAATCTTTTTCAATGAAAGATTTAGGTGCTGCAAAGAGGATACTTGGTATGAAAATATCAAGGGACAGGACGAAGAAGACAATAAAGCTATCTCAAGAAGATTACATCAAGAAGGTACTAGAAAGGTTTGCAATGCAAAATGCAAAACCAGTTTCTACACCTTTGGCTGGTCATTTTAAACTAACGAAGGATATGTGTCCAAAGACACAAGAGGAGATAGCCTATATGTCTAAAGTTCCATATGCTGCAGCTGTAGGTTCTCTAATGTATGCTATGGTCTGGACAAGGCCAGACATTGCACATGCAGTGGGAGTTGTGAGTAGGTTCATGGACAACCCAGGTAAAGAGCATTGGCAAGCTGTGAAGTGGATACTTAGGTATCTAAAAGGGACAACAACAAATGCTTTGTATTTTGGAGGAACTGATATTTTTCTAGAAGGGTATGCTGATGCAGATATGGCAGGTGACAAAGATACTCGAAGGAGCACTACTGGCTATGTGTTCACGGTTGGAGGCACAACAGTAAGCTGGGCTTCAAAGCTGCAGAAAGTGGTTTCACTTTCTACCACGGAAGCAGAGTATGTAGCAATGACGGAGGCAAGCAAAGAAATTCTGTGGCTTCACAGATTCTTAGAAGAGCTTGGATTCAAACAAGACAATTGTGTCTTGTACAGTGATAGCCAAAGCGCTATCCATCTTGCGAAGAACTCAGCCTTTCATTCAAGGACAAAGCACATTGAGGTGAGATATCACTTCATACGCACTCTTTTGGAAGAGGGACAACTAAAGCTAGGAAAGGTACATACAAGTGAAAATCCTGCAGACATGTTTACAAAGGTGGTCAACAAGGAGAAGTTGAGCTTTTGCTCATCTTCAATCGACATTCAAGGATAAGAAGCCAGAATGGAAAGCAGTCACAGGGTTGGTTTGGAGATCAGTCTCCAAGTGGGAGATTGTTAAGTATGGAGCCTGATTTACCCTTGTAATTTTCTGTGGTAAAAACGCACATTTGTAAGGCCCCCATTATGAGGAGAAGCCATCGTGCATGAAGGAAAATCACTCACCGGAAACCAAAATTTTCACGGACAAGAATCAGGGGCAACTTTAAAGGCCTCGGGGGCGGAGGCCCCTGAGACTTTTTTTTCGCCGGAATATTCTTTTTCGCTGGAATATTATGGCCGGACGGCGGCCGGAAAGTGGTCGGAAAACAACCGGTCGGTTGGCCGGTGGTCGGAAGTCAATGGCCGGTGGCCGGTGGCCGAATTCAAAAGCGGACTTGTCTTCTCAAGGGCGGCCACACATGGGCGGATTGGAGGGTCCGATTTGGACTTATTCGCACAAGGACGGCTACACATGGCTGTCTCTCATAAAAGAGGGCAGCCCTTTTGGCCTATAAAAGGAGGCCATTTCTACACACATTTCATAGTGTGAAGTTGATGCAACAAGGTGAGTGTGAGGTGGTGAGAGTGAAGCAAGGAGGGAGCTCCATTAAGGGTATAATCCCTTTGTAAACTACTTCTTGTTTTGAAGTACTAAAGCCATTGAGTGGCTGCTTTCCCGTGGACGTAGCCCACATTGGGTGAACCACGTATATCATGTGTACTCTCTCTCTCTCTCTCTCTCTCTCTCTCTCTCTCTCTCTCTCTCTCTCTCTCTCTCTCTCTCTCTCTCTCTCTCTACTCTATAATCTCGTGTATATAAATCTGTCTCTCTCCATTAAGTAATCTACTCAATTATCTATTTAGCTAAGTCTTATTTCCTACCACTTTGTTGGGGCGGTTGTTGTTGAAGGGTTTTTGACTTGAATTCCTGTTGACTCCATTTGAATGGCCATTGGATTGACCATTGCCCTTAGCATGACCATTTGGGCACTTATCTGCATAGTGACCATACTGAAAGCATTTAAAACACTTCACCTTTTTGTTACCATTAGAATTTGGAGGAAAACGCTGGTTGAAAGGATGTTGGTCGCCTCGTTGCTGAGTGTTGTTGTGGTTGTTGCTCGTATGAGGTTGAGCAGTGGCAGGAGGATTGTCAAATCTTCGTCTTTTGAAAAAGGTACGGCTTTGGTGTTTGCTTCTGTCAGAGTTAGGAGAGAAAGGAGGTCTCTTGTTGCGGTTAGTGTTAGCAGGTTGATCAGTGTGAGAGGAATGTCCACCTTTCTTCTTTTCTGCGTTGAGAGCCAAGTTAATGGCCTTTGACAGAGAATCTGGTTCGAACATATCTACCTCATCACTAATTTGTAGTGCCAAGCCTGATATGTACTTTCGCTTCAATTTCCTTCGACTAACATGTTCAATAGCTTGCAATTGAATTAGACAATTCCAAAAACAGTCAGTGTAACCCTGTACATCTTCATTTCTACCCTGTCGAATTAAATCCCATTGACGTCGTGCTTTAGCTTTGTACTGTGTTGGCAAAAATTGGGATAAAAACACTTTTTTGAATGCATTCCAGGTGCGTGGTCTTCTTCCATGTTGTTTGGTGGCGTTCCACCACAATGCAGCGCTGCTAGTGAGATGATTGGATGCACACTTTACCATTTCACGCTTGGGAAAGTCTTCATCATGAAAGTAGTCATCTAACTGACTAACCCATGCTAGAACCGTGCTAGCATCTTTAGTGCCATCAAAATCTTTGAAAGTGAAGGCTTTTCTGCTAATTTTGTTTTTCTTGGGTGCCGGTGCAGATTCGGTGCGTGCAGAATGTAATAATTTATCTTCAAGTTCTTGCCTTCGCATGCGTTCATATGTGAGTGACTGCTGCAAATTTTGAAGTTGCTCTGCAATCGTGGGTGCATGAGGAAGATGTGTCATGATTGCGTGCTTTTCTTTTTCTTTTTTTATTTTTTTCTCTTTTTTTTTCTTTCTTTTTCTTAAAAAAAATAAATAATTAAATGGTAATGCTTAAAAAGGCTATTTGGTGATATTCACAGATGCAATATGCGGAATAAAATAAAATAAATAACAGAAATGTAATGTACTTAGCTGAAAAAGAGCGGTGGCGTCCAGTCCAGAATGGCGATGCGCTAGGAAATTGCCAGAGAATAGACAGTCCGACGGTGTGTCACCGAGCCAGTTGAATTTCATGGCACCCGATCTCCCGTATCTCAAAAGCAATGGCAATTAGCAATCCCGAAAGACAGCCGAAGATTTTTATTTTTTTATTTTTTTTTGAAGGTTGGCGGCCCAAGAATTCTTAATGAAGGGCGAAGTATGTGATTTTTACGGTTGTGTTTGTAGTGGTGCCGACCAAGGGGTGCAAGGCTTACTAATTGTGTCCAAAGCCAAAGTGTTGAGGATATTGAAAGGGTGTTTGTCTTCTTTAAAGGTTATTAAGCTTGAAGATGAAATGGACGGCTGACCACTGAAATACCTCTTTGAGCTTAACTTTAAGTCTTTGAAGTTAACTTTAACTTTTAAGTTTGCATGGGATTCTGTGGAAGAACAACTCAAGCTAAAAAAAATTGAGATGGCGACCTCTAGAAGTTTTCCAGGCTACAAGACAAAAGCAAGAATTGATGCATAAACTAAGCCAATACTTTTGACAGTATTTTCTGCAGCTTTTGATGAGGTTGACATTTAGCTTTTCTTGTGTGCAGGAGAGTGTTCTCGCAGATTGTTCTCGTCCGTATCTTCATGTATACGCAAGCTTAGCAAGTGCTTAAATTTAACCGTTGAACATACCCGTTCTTGATCGTCTTGAAGCCAAAATTGAAAATTGATTGCCGATTAGCCACCAATTAACAATCGAGTTTTTCTTCTGTGAACTCGATCAATTATACTTCGAATTTCCATGAACCCTTGAATCCTTGAATTGCAAAGTCGATGAATTGCAATTGGGGTTTTGTCGATTAGAGAAAACTCCTTCTTAAAACTGAAATCTGGTGCCGATTAATCCTTGAACCTGAGGCTCTGATACCACTGTTGGAAGAAGAGGGGGAGATCGACCGCTTAAAGTACTCAACATAAGCTTTCAAGCCATCACCATCAAACTGTCCACCTCTTCTTCCAATTTCCAAGCACACACACTCACCTAAACTATGACACACACACACACAATAAACAGAGAATTGATATAGACAAGCTTGTAAGGAGGTGTAAGAGATGTGTAAGAGATGGAGACTAGATTAGAGAGTACACAGCAAAATAACCATAGCTTAAGAGAGTAGAGAAGAGAATCTGCAAGAGAAAGGCCTAAATCTAGCCCCAAACTCCACGGCACCTCTCTTGTGGAGTTAGTATTTAATATATTATTTTTGAGTTTGAGGTGCTAAAAATTGAGGCCCCTCTTTTACAACCACTTCACTTTTGTAAATGAGTGAAGCTCATTAGTTCTTGCATGACCCATAAGGGGAGTTCCCACTACAAATATTTACAGAGCCATAGTGGCTTATTGAAATGAGATTCTAAGATACTGTGCAACTATAAAATGACCAAGAATAATTGCCGTCGCCTCTTCATCAACTCCCCGCATTCCACTCTACAAAATCATCATCAACTCAATTAGTAAAATAAATAGACAGCACATAATTAACCATTACGCCCAGCTATTCCAATTGCAGTTAACCACTACAACAGGAGGGTGCCCAGTCTCGTAACAGTGTGTGTGTGTGTGTGTGTGTGTGTGTGTGTGTGTGTTTGTGTGTGTGTGTGTGTATGTATAGAACTTACTAGAATTATGCAAGGTGAAGCTTCGCTTTATCATTCTAAAAGAATAAAATGCAAGAGAAGTCAAGCCATGTGAGGAAGTGAAATGAAAGGTGAAATAAAAATATCCATTTAATACTTTAAAACCAAAATAACATCTAAGGTAAGTCTCAATCATGTTGAAAACATTGAAAGTATGCCTTACCCAACATGCTTCTTTTAGAAATCCAAAAATCGCTTACATGGTAGGGGCCGCCCCTTGTGCACGGACATGGGAGGGTGGGATCTATGGTGGGGAAATTATGGGCCATAGATCTTGGCGGCGGTTCAAAAAGTAATCTTGGGTACCAAAGTTTACTTTTTACACTCGTTGTCTTGCACACATGTTTTAAGTAATTTAGGGTACCCAAGATTACTTTTCTGAAAAAATTACCCTCAAATTTTAAAAATTTCCAAAATACCCCCAGTAATTTGTCATAAATTCCCAGAATGCCCTTCACCTTTTCAAAATTCTCAAAACACCCCCATTTGTGAGATTAAATATCTCCAAAAATAAAAAGTTGTAGCTTTTCATAAGAAGACTTATTGTCTATCAATATGAAATGCTAAAACTAGAATTTGAATTGCTTTGGAGATGAATTGCTTCATTATTTTTAAACATCATTCCCTTTTCTTGCGAGGTAATTTATGAAAAATTACATGTTAAGCACTTAAAAATGGATCTCAATTGTCAACTAGTCTTACTTGGTGGGCCTTTGCCATACATAATCTGATAGATTTTGGAGCGCAACTAGTTAGTTGTGAATGTTGTCACCTTGGGTTTTGTTGTGGTGACACGAGAAAATGTGTAGAACCAATTGATAGGCACCAACAATAGCTCAGCTTGAGACTTGATTGGCATTGGAAAGAAGCAAGTTGTGTCCCATAGTGCTTCATATACAACAAAAGGCTACTAAAGAGGGTAATGGAATTGAGTAGAAGGGTTGTAGCTTAACCTACTTTGGTAGTTGTTTGCAAGTCACACCATTCAACCTAGTAATATCGACCATTTAGTCTCTAAACCGTGGAACCGTCTTTGAGCTTCAATATATAGGTTGAATTGCCAAACTATGAGAAAAGAAATGCATGTCTATTTGCTATATAGATATGATGATCAAAATTGAGCATGCACTGGTGAGAAAAACAAGTGGCTAAACTAAAATTAAGGAAGTTTTGAAAAACTTCAAAATACAGAAAGCATAAACAGACTATAGAAATTGAACTACACTACCGACCTGATAAGCGTGTACAAATGTCATCAAATTGTGCAAGATGGAGGACAGTGTTTGAGTCAAGCTACAAAAAGGCAATGTGAATAGTTAAACATATCATCTTGCAATGAAACATCACATACTGAAACTGCAAAGCATACAGTGCATGTCATGCAGAGGTGCCATACAAAAATATGGTGGAGAGATGACACTCTGGTGTCTCCGAAAATTATAAGAATCGGAAGTCGTGCCCTGCCCCGTAGCGTTTATGTGTTGCACCAAGCAAACGCATAGTCATGGGGTACTGGATACAAATAACGAACGTTGTAGTGTTGTTGAGTTGGAGTCGCGCTTATGTAATTGAAATGTTCATTGTTGTGAACATATGTCCTCCCTACCAGACATAAAACACGCATTAAGACAAATACAAGAGATGTGGCATATTGATTAAGCTTAAAGAGAAGTAGATCTAATTTTATATTCTATGTCAAAGGTTTGCTACATAAGAGTTATGGGTTCTTTTTAATAGATTTTCCCTTGTTAAAATTACACTATCTCTTTTGCTCGGCCATCAACTCTTTCTCATGTCTTATGCTATAGCCAATTTCCTATTTGCAATGTGTACTCTCCTTGTAGACCAAGTAGGGATTCTCCTCAATTATGCAACTCGTCGACCATGCAGTTAAATGCTATCATACATAGGGTCTATCCTCAAGAAGTCTAGGAGTCTTTCTAATCGTAGGGTTATGTTCATGGGACCGATCAATGCTTGAATCTGACCTTGGAAAGAGAACTCCATGTTGCGAACTTGCATTGGTCAAACAATACGTTCGCCTGCTGCTTTCCCTATGCAAGGTCGCATGATAACCAACTTGTTGAATTCGGCGTCCCCATAGAGAAAGACACCATATTTAGTCCGCTCATCACTATTGCCAATGTAGATGTGGCGAACTTTGTAGTTGTTTACTTAAGTGCTAGATGCTTGATTTCAATCGACATATGTCTTGTTATGTTCTATAGCAACGCCAACCAAGCAATTCTAGTTAGCACAAAAGGGTTTGTGTAAGAGCAGATGGCAAGGATGCAATGTGTGTCACAGGAGGCTTACGATGAGTATGTGTGGGGATTTATCCAAGGCATTGAGACTTAGAAGTGAATGGACTCTTAGAGGCCGCCTCGTGGAGAACGACTCTTAGAGTATCAGAATCTATGCTATGGACTCAGTTCTCTCACAAACTCCCTCATCTGCCCAAGCCTAGGAGGTCTGGCACTGGGCAAAGAAGGCTCGACAGTTGGCGAGTCAATTGTGAATAGCCGACACTGAACACGAACACAACACACACACACACACACACACACACACACATACACATCCAAAAACACCGAGAGACCGAGGCACACATGAGAGGCAAGGCAGCAAACGACGAGGGCTTGCGATATGCTCTCCTCCCCATGCGCAGAGTCGCCATAGCCAGATTCTGAACTATATAACCAGAGGCGAGTTAGCATGGCGATGGAAAATTTTGAGCCGTCTTGGTGCCCTTTCATCACCTCTGCCCCTACTCTCTGATGATCGACAAGAACGATTCTCTCTCTCTCTCTCTCTCTCTCTCTCTCTCTCTCTCTCTCTCTCTCTCTCTCTCTCTCTCTCTCTCTCTCTCTCTCTCTCTCTCTCTCTCTCTCTCTCTCTCTCTCTCTCTCTCTCTCTCTCTCTCTCTCTCTCTCTCTCTCTCTCTCTCTCTCTCCCCCCCCCTCGTGGCATCTAGACACAACGAAGTGTGGGCAACCCGAACATCTTAGATAGTGCAGCGCAGGGCATTCCAAGAGACGACATGGAAGCTCGTCAAGCACATTTTGTGCATCCGTGATGGCTAATTCCATGCAGACCCTCAGAATGAGGGAGAAGCATCCACGCAAGCACAAGTAAAAAGCAGAATTTTTTTTTCTTGTGAGGCTTCTAGCCATGTGATTCGAGTTGTGGGCAATGGCTTGGATCATGCCAAGTGGTCACTTATGGGCTCAAAGATTAAAAAAACAACCTTTGGCTCACCAAGTAAATAGCCTCGCCATTGTCTATGTCTATGCCTATGTTTGTCGAGGTCATACATCTCCACTCGCAATTGACGCCATCAATTGACGTTTAACTGATGGTGCAGTGCAAAGAGGGGCGATGTTTGCTATCAATGGTGTACTTTGCAGGTGGTTCCAGGGTGGGAGATTGGAGCAGATGGATTTGCAACATGATGCTTTCCTCTTTGAGGTTTATACATACATCAAGTGTGGAGCCTTGGAAGGTGAGGATAGAGGTTGAGGAGTTAAGGCCAGAGGTAGTATAGCTGGGGGAAGAGGGATAGGGAGGAAGGGTAGCAGTGGATATCACTTGGAGATTGCCAGGTGAGGTCAGGAAGGTAGGTTGTTTCATTATCTTCGCATGTAGGAAGGTAAACTTAGTAACATGCATCTTCGTCCAAATTAGCAGAGAAAACAGCTAGCGTGAAGTATTTGAAAAGCTTTCTGCATGCAATATAGTCATGTGGAATGCCTTGATCTCAGGCTATGCCGAGAGTAGCCAAGGTGAAGAATCATGCAGAGATTGTCTTTGGCAAGCTTTCAATGATATATCAGTGAGAATAGATCAGAGGATGAAAAAGGCAATAGGTTCCGCATCTTAGCGCTCTCTCTCTCTCTCTCTCTCTCTCTCTCTCTCTCTCTCTCTCTCTCTCTCTCTCTCTCTCTCTCTCTCTCTCTCTCTCTCTCTCTCTCTCTCTCTCTCTCTCTCTCTCTCTCTCTCTCTCTCTCTCTCTCTCGCAAAGAGTACATCTAGAGACAAACCTGCAGATAAATGCTTCTAGGGAACCTACGAACTGCCTGTGGAGAAGATCGAACTGGTTCTGAGCGCAATTGAGCAACAAAGAGTGTTTTTTTAATATTTTATTCACTTGGTAGCTTTTCACGCGGAGTTTTTTTTTTAAAGAGCTTTTCATGGCAGCAATTTTTTTTTAAAAATTTAAATTAGTACCATGTGGTGGCTTCTGCGTTCAGATATTGGAAAGAGAGCCTTTGGCTCGCCAATTAAAAAGGAACAATCCAACCAAAATAGATACAATGGTATTTTGGGAATTTCCACAAATTAGAGGGTTATTTTGGTAATTTTCTCTACTTTTCTCACTGATGCCTTGCACATGTGTTTTAAGGAAACCTGGGTCTACATTCTTCAAAAGCACGCGCAAGGCGAAATGGTTAGGGCAAGTGCCTAACAAGTGTGAGGTCACGTGTTCAAATTCCACGAATGCAAAAGAGAGTATCCGAGATTACTTTCAAAATGCGCGTACCCAAGATATCTTTTTGTAATCTAGGGTACCCTAGATTACAAAAAGTAATTTTGGGTACCCACATTTCAAATATACGGTCCACAATCCCCCCATCATAGATCCCACCCTCCCATGCACGTGTCACTTAGTCAACGCCTTCAACCCTCGGGTCCCTCGAAACAAAATGAGTTGAAGACGTGGACATGTCGATGCTATAACCACATAAGTGACACCAATGACATAACCAATTCCTCCATCTCTATTCATTGCTTCAAAATTCGTAGCTTTAAAATTTTCATGCATGTCCAGCAGTGTGAGTAAAATGCGGGTTGGAAACGGAGCGACAATGTTTTTTTTGTGAGTAGTCCTAACGTATGCAAAACCGTAGTTCACAATGTTTTGTCATTATCCATTTTTGCACGTGACATGGGACTCTTTGTGGTAACATGATTCAACCAGTGTTCGGGAAAAATCATTTTCACAAACATATAAAAAACCCTTCAAGATGGCTTACATGGTTTTTGTTAAAGCTTCTGAGAGGAGCACTAGAGCACAGGCGGAAGAGTTGAATCTCCAAATCAAACACTGCAAGAAGCACATCTAGGTTTTGTCGTGAGAGCACGACTGGCGTAGAGAGAGAGAGAGAGAGAGGGAGAGGTGAAGCCGTGTAGGACTTGGCGACTCTCCCAAGCCTGACGCGGCCTTCGGCCACCTGGCTGAACAGAAGGCAATAGTGGGCATCAGTATACAAAGAGATTTACAAAGTTCCTTGTTAATAATCGCAATGATTGGTACATAATAATCGCTGCTTTGCTTTGCTTGCCGCCCTAGCAATTATTCGTTGTTTTTTTGCTTTGCTTTAGTTGACCTTAGTCTTTAGAAGTAATCCTTTTTTGGAACTTGTGCCTTAACATTCCACTATACCACTCCTTATTGGTTTTAGAAGGAGAGATTATTGCTCTTTCTTTGTGTGAGCCACTTGGTAATGGAACCCGATGCTTTAGTCGTAGGCGAAGATATTATAAAATTTTCACAAATGTTAGTGGTGGGTAAATTACCTGAAATGGAGTTAGCAATGCCGATGGATGAAGGCGACGGTTCGGTCTTGAAACCATTATATGACGCAGAAATGTCAAGCCCTAACTCGCCAAAGGCTTCAACCATGAGAGAGGACAAAACTGTATCGATTGGAAAAGTGCCTTCTGAGGAAACAAGAGAGAAAGTGGGCTCAGCTCAATGGTTCAAATTTGAGGTTATAACCCTCAAAGACGGGGTTCCTCAAGGTCCCATCTGTACGAACGTAAATAAGGCGTCAAGTGCATCTACAGTTTGCAGGCCAGGCATCTCGTTTGCTAGCATACTCAAGGGGTCTAGCGCTAAGGATTGTGGAAAAGGCTCAGCAGAAGGGTTGTCGAGTGAAGAAGATATCAAAAAACTGCAGAATACAAGGGCTAGACTTCAGCAAGAGCTTAAGGAAGTCAACAAAATGATTGAATCCACCCCTAGCAACAACAAAAGAACTAGCTCCCAAATAGATTGTAGTGGGCTGGTGGAAGACGGGTTGGCAAATTGGGTCTTTTCCGCTCTAAAAAATTATTTGCCCCAGTAGGTGGAGGTTGTCGAGGCTATTACTGTATCGATTCCACTAGCAATTATAAAAAAAAGTTAGCCATGCAAGCGAAGCTAACGCTTATATTTGGGTTCAACGGAAGAATCCCGAACAGGTATGAGATGATTTAATGGCTTCAAGGCCCTCAAATTCTTGATCATGGAGGAGCAGTTGAAAGTACTTGTTACCTAGCTAAAGGATTCTGTTCAGTGATATTCAAAGAGGCCTCCGATGTGGAAAAGATCCTTGACAAAGGGCCCCTAGTATTTAATAGGACTACGGTTTGTGTGGTGCCTTGGGAGCCAGTGTTCAACTCAGCTGAATCTTTACAAGGGATTCATCCGGTCTGGGTTGAGCTTGTGGGTCTGCCTAGCTGGCTGTGGGACAATCTCATGATGCTTGCTAGCCAATTGGACACTCCCTTATTTATACCTAGCAAGAGAGGGTTTGGCAGAACCTCAAACAGGGTTTGTATAGGCTGGGATGTGTCTGAAACGCCACCTAAGACATGGTTATCAATGTCGGAGCAGGTCTAGTTACTATTTTGCTAAACTTTGGAACATACTTTGGGGCATGTTTTGAATGCAACAACTTTGGACACTTCGCCAAGGGCTGCCCCTTGAAGTCTAATGATACTGCAGCTCTGACAGCACATGGAATCCCCGATGGAAGGGTTGGAGAAGCAAGGAGGCAGTAATGAAGGGGTAAATGCAGAGAAGGATGAAGGAGGTATGGTACGTGACAAAATGGATATTAAGATGTAGGATAAGATTGTGGAAGAATTGATTCTCATACAACGAACTTCTGAAGGTGTAGACAATAATAGTAGGGTCATTACTTCCATTGCTACCCCCAAATTTATGATAGTGACAACGGTGACGGTTGTCAAAGTCCTTGGTCTGAAAAGAGCGAGAAGAGTGAAGGTAGTGGCAAGAGACTCCAAAGTGTTGCAAGCCATGAGAACACTTGAGGTAAAAGGATCTAATTCATCCTCCACCCCTTCAAAAGGAGGGGGGTTCATTGTCCCACTACACAATCCATTTGCAGCACTGCAAGGAAAGAGATCCCCTGACTTGGAACCCCCGGATTCTCCTGTGACCAAAGAGAGGGGGGGGGGGGGGGGGGGGGGGGGAATGATTCGGATGCTGAAGAATTTGTTCCTCTGTCCCAATGAGCCCCTCATTAATGATGGAGTCTCTGACTATCCAATCTTGGAACGTAAAGGGGTTGAAAACCCGTACGAAGAGTACCCTTTTCTGGGAGGAAATAAAAAAGGAGAAGACAGTCAACTGTTGGGCCATCCAAGAACGCCCATAGCAAGAGAAAACATGTGCTAGGAAAAAAACTGGTATTCTATGGAGAAGGAAGTAACGGTTTCAGTGGCGTCCTTAGCATTGCGGATAGAGAATTGGAGCCGAAATTGGTTCTTAACCACCCATCCGGCAGAATCTTGGGGATTAGAATCAGATGGGAAGGGCATCCCTTCACCGTTGTGAATGTGCATGGCCCTTGCAATGCAAAAGAAAGAGCTAAACTGTGGATGCATCTTAGAGATACTCCTATTGAACGGAAGTGGCTGTTGGTTGGCGAGTTCAATATGGTAGAAAAGAGCAGGGATAGAACATGATCCTCTAGTATGTTGGCTGGCTCGGAAAGGTCTAAATGGAAAAGTTTGTGCGAAAAGTGGGCGATGAACGACTTATGGGAAGTTGGCCCATGGAACAGCACGCTTGGTTTCACCTACACAAGCCTCCAGTATACCCGCACTGCCTCCAGGTTGGCCAGATGCTATTGCTCACACCAAGCTGAGTGGATACCACCGTTGATGGAGATGTGGTCCCAACAAAAAGACTTTTGGATCACATTCCTCTACTCATACACTTTAAGAAGAATAAAGAGGAGGAGCAGACCCCAAGAGATGAGAAAAAACTATTAGTAACAGGGGCACACCTATTCAAAGACCCTCTTTTCAGGAATCTAACCAAGAAAGCACTGGGTAAGCTCAAAAAAGATGTCGACCTCAATAAGCACAATGCGTGGGACCTCTTTGCTTGGAGCATCTAGAAAGCAATCAAAACCTCGGGCCCCCGATTCAAGAAAGCTAGGGAGGTACACCTTCCGCATCTTACAGCGGAGGTACAATTGCTTACCTCCATAAAAGCCAATGGGCATGCTACTAAGGAGGAGCACAAACGATGGCTCGAAGCCAAATCTAACCTTGCTAATGAGCAGTTAGAAGATATCAGAAAGGCAAGGCTTCTCTCAAGGGAGACTTTCCTTCAACCTAAACCCTCCAATCAAACTCAGCTTTTTAGGGCTTTAAAACTCAAGAAGAGCTGGGGCCACGTCCGCTCACTCTATGATGAGAAAGGGACAGTAGTTCATAACCAGGATGAGATGGCTGGTCTGATGTTGAGCTATCTTAGTCAAATCATTGGACGGCCAGAGATCCACTCCCAAGAAGAAGCCAGAGGGACCTTACTGCAGAGTGTCAAGAAGGAAAATCCCCACTCAGAAGCTAATTGCTTGGAACGGGCATTCTCCGAAGACGAATGTTCACTAGCATTGCAAGCCCTTGGCAAGGAAAAGTCCCCTGGTTGGGATTGGATGACGGCGGAATTCTATAGAGAATTTTGGGATGATCTCAAGGCCCTAATCACAAGATTGACCAACAAAGCCATGGTCGAAGGGTCGTTGGAGGTAAGTGTAAAGAGAGGGCTTATCAAACCCATCCCAAAATAGATATGTTGTTCTCAACTGAAACATTGGCACCCTATAACGATGATGTCGGTGGCCTACAAAATTATAGCTAAAGCAGTAGCCCTCAGGCTAGCCCTCGTAGTAACCAAGATCATCTCTCCCCATCAACATGGGTTCATAAAAGGAAGGTCCATTTACGATAACATCTTGGCAGCAATGGTGGGCATCAATACGCAACTGTCACAAAGCAGGAGTGCATTCTGCTGCAGTTGGACCTGGACAAGGCTTATGACAGAATAACGTGGACATATATAGAAGCCGTCATGGAAGCTTTGGGCTTTGGGCCTTGCCTATGTCGGTTGATACGTGTACTAGGAGCTAGAAGCCAGTAAGAGCTCCTGTTCAACGATAGAATTGTGGGCTCTTTTGAGGTCAAAAGGTCTATTAAGCAGGGATTCCCTCTAGCCCCCCTACTTTTCACCATAGGATCACATCCTTTAATCACGACGCTCGAAGCTAGTGTGGAACAAGGGGAGTTGCAAGGCCTTGCTTTGCCAGGAAATAGTAACTCCTAGCAAAACTTTTTGCAAACGATTCTCTCCTCTTCTTGAAGGCATGCCCCCAGGTCATCAGAAAATCTCTGGAGATTGTACAAATATTCTCAGTAGCTTCCGGGTCCCAGTGTAATGTAGAGAAGTCAAGGCTAATCTCCCTATCGAAAAATGACTTATTTGACCCTTCTATCTAGTCGGGGGAGATTGTCACAAAAGGGAATATATTCAAACATCTAGGAGCCCCCTTGGGGGTGGACGTAACTCACAAGCAAAGATTTGAGTGGGTGCTTGAAAAAAAAAAGTTTAGGTGGGAGTATGCTCTTCTTCCATTCCCAAGTCGGATAAAAGTGATAAATGCCTTTATGATTCCTTATATTGCCTTCACTAGCCCGCTTTTCAAGATGGCTAAGTGTCACTGGAAAGAGTTCTTAAAACCAGTAAACAGGTTTTCATGGAAAAACAACACGAAATCCTCCAGGCCATGGCAATGGGCCTGGTGGGAATCAGTTGCTCGACCGGTGAATCAAGGAGGCCTCGAAATTCTCAACCCTGTGGCCCATGCGGAAGCTTGTTGCGCCAAGTTTGATGTTTCCTTGGCTAAACGGGATCAAGTTTGGGCTGTCATGGTCAAATATATGATAGAAGCAGCTAAACTTGGCTCGGATGGTGGAAAGTGGAGAAGGATGGAGGTTCATGACAAACTGTTAGCCATAGAGTGGTCTACCTTAAGACTGGGGGGCAGCTCAGGAGAATTGATAAGAAAATGCAATAGAGCAGCAGGAGTCTTAAAGTGGGGGGAAGAAGTCAGATACTTCAAGAACTCCATTTTGCATTGGTCCCCCTGGCTGTCCAAAGTTGTAGATCCGCCACAAACTCCCTACTGGATTGAGACAGCCAGGAAACTGAATAACAAGGGTCTGAAGCGACTTGGGGACTTCTGGGACAGTGGAAACAAGAGTTGGAAAACCATTTACCTTTTGGTTACCCAGTACCAACTCAATAGCTTGGAGGTCTTCCTTGTCCACAAAGTGATGAAGGAGCTTGACAATTTAGTGATGCCAATCGGAGTTTGACTGGAATGCCTGGAAATGGCCCGGAAGCAGTCTCTTATGGAAACCCCATCCTAAAAGCATTTATCAGACAATGATGCATAAGAAGAATTGTTCTAGCCCCCTTCACAAGCTATGGAAAAAGCAATGGGCGGAGGAAAGGTAGGAGCAAGTAATGGAGAACATATGGAAGCCAAAGGTTCTACAACACATGAAGGTCTTTCTATGGAAGGTAATTTGGGGTGCTCTGCTAATGGGGGTGAAGATTCAGGAGAGAGGGATTGGATCAGATTGATGCTTGGGGTGCAGGATGGCTAGTGAAGATCTGGCCCACCTATTCATGGACTGCCCAACTATCAAAGGCCTCGCGGGGAAAATATGCAAGCGGGTCGAAAGAACATGGAAAACTAGTTTCTTCAAGACTGACCTATTCCTTGGAGGCAAGAATTCAGGAAGTCCTGCCCTCCTCGTCAGCACTCCAATCGTCAGATACTTCTTCTTACATAATGTATGGCAGACAAGGAACCGCCGTGTGTTTGAAGGAGGTTTGGAGGTGGCAAGCTTCGCAAAAATTACTCAAGAAAGCAAAGTGCTAATATGGATGCTCGGGTGCAAGAAACACTCGGAGGATTGTTCTCGCACTACTTGTGCCTTGCTGTCAGCAGATGGGATGCCTAGGACGGGGGAAAATCTTGGCCATTGGTAAATAAAAGATTTCATAAGAACAAGTTTATGGACCTTGTGTATCGAGGAGGAGGCGACGGGTTGGTGGGGGTGGCTCCCATGATAGCCGATGTAATTATAGTCTCTGGATGATGTCATGGCTCAACAAGAGCATAACAAGACCTTGTAATTTTTTGGGTTGTTCAATATAATTCACTCACAATTGTCAGTTTTGCTTTTTTTTTTTTTTTAACCCTTCAAGACAAATCAAAACTGGAAATTTTACAATACTAGCCAGTATTATTGCAAAATTACAATATTTCCCATGTATTTTAAACATAATTTTCTCCTTCTTGCCTCCCTTCAACCGGCTACTTTGATTTTGCAGCTGGCTCAAGGCTAAGCTGAGGCACACTTTTCCCGAACACTATCAGAATCAACTAGTCAACTAAACCAATACTTGAAAGCACCACATAGGCCTTCCACGTTTCAAGATAATTGTTTATTTCTTTGTCGGCTATGGGGATGCTATCAAAATCATGGCACCTCCTTCATGCACCTGGCAAGGCTGCAACGTCTTCCAACTATTTTTGCTTGCTTTTATTTGATCATGATCTAGATCTTGGAAATGTCGTCGCTTTGTGGAGCGGCAGCATATGCACTGTCCAATTCAGCGAAGAAGCAACATTTGATACACAAGACAAGCATACATGGATTAAGCAAAAGGATTCCAGCCAAGTCAATAGGATATACATTGAGCTCCACAAAAGCACAAGAAGGTAGGTTTCGTATTCGGAACATCACCACTTGGAATGCCTTTATTGCAAGATATGCTCAACATGGTTTTTTAAAATGTACGAGTGCAACACCCGTCCTACGGACGGAAAAGGGCCTCACTCTCTCTCTCTCTCTCTAGAAGTGAAAAGCTCCTGCCATGTGTCAAACATATAAAGATCCCTATTTTTAGGGTGTTCAACGTCCTTTAGTATATAGTAGAAAACTCAAGACATGCGAAAGTTTCAAAGTGACAAATGAGGAGGTGGGGGAGAAGAGCAAAAAGAGATTGTGTTGGAGCCAATGCTTCTCAACCTATAGGGTCTCATCAAGGCGTGATTACAATCTCACAAAAAAGGACTTGTATAGGGTAGAGGGGCCAATAAAAAGCCACCCCCTGAAGGAGGGGCACGACTACCCCAATGACCAAGACCAAAACAAACGAGTACTGAGACATCGAGCAGCCAATGTTCGTGGTTAGCTTGAGTGAGGTTAAACCTCCTCTGTAGGATCGCGAGATCGAGCCTTGTTGGCCCATTGGCTCACTTCTCACCCTGCAGCGGCTTGCTTTGCACAGCCATTTTCGTGACACATAAAAGTTGTTTCACTGTTGTATGACATCGGTGATGAGTTGTTCGCATTGATCTTTTTGTTGGTTGTAGCGATGAGCATGGACCTTCTAGTGTGCCATTGCATGATTAGTTTTGATGCAGCAGACTTTTCACAATCTTCCATGCCGCTTAGGCGGCCTTACGTTGGCCCCTTTACCACAGATTGAGAGTGCTTACTGGAGGTTAAGCATGGTTGTGGTTTTAGGGGCTTTAAGATTTTTTTTTTTGGTTCGCATCAATGTTTGAAAATTTTGGACGAAAACGACGATTGATTTTGTGACAGAAGATGGGAGGAGTTAATACACATTGGGAAAGAAATTCTAACTCATTGGGAAAGAAATTCCAACCTTTGTATCGGGAGAGGAATACAGACTTAGTGGTTTTTCTTTAAAGGTTGGGATGTGAAAATTTAAGGGCTACTAGATTAAGTTTTCTCAGGAGTTTACAAGAATCAAACAAAGGTGTAGGCCAAGGGTGATAAAGAGGGGGTATTTGAAGTTGGAGCTTCAGGAGGACTAGTATGTGACCCGCGCGTTACTGCGGCAAAGGAAACAATGCCTCTATCTCATAGGGTTATCTTCTCTTCCAAGTGGAACACTGTTAATATTCTCTTCCTACACGTATAGTCTATCACATTTATAAAAGTGATGCATGACACGACCTCTTAATAGATGCTCCAAAGCATTCTTTGATACCAAGATTGGAAGCTTCTCATAGACATTATTTTTCATGAGGTGCTAGCTCTTGTTCAACAAACTTAAGAGTGCCCTAATTCTATTGAGGTGTGTGTGTCTACATTAGGTTTACCTTGATCTAGCAATGCTATCAAGTTTGATTATAGAGATTAGATAAGTTAGCATGGTGTAAAGAGATGAAATCTAAGTGAATTCAATGTAATAATAAATCTTTTTTTAGTAAATGGAGTGAGTTCTAAAATTGGTTTCGATGATAGGAATGCAATTGGATTCATTTTTTTTTGCTCCACTCTCTTACTTGCTTCTATCCTTGTATGTATGTATGGTTGTATGTATACATACATACAAACATACATACATACATACATATATATATATATATAATATATATATACACATACATGTACAGATAGTGCACGCGCGCACGCACACACACATACACACACACACACGCGTGCGCGCACGCACACACATATATATGTTTGAAGCGAAGATTTGTCACATAAATCTTGAAACATCATGATATGTTCCAATTATGTCTATATGTACACATAGCACGTGCGCACACGTGCACACACACACACATATGTTTTAAGGAAAGATTTTTCACATATGTCTTGAGTTTATCACATTTGTCACACAGAGGCATCTTGCTATTGTTCCAATATAGTAACTATGACATTCAAAGTTTCTATGCTCCCCTCGCCCCCCCGCCCCTCCCCAAAAAAAAAAAAACCCCTCTAGTTGAAGTGACTATCCCATGTGGACATTTAAAAAGGAGAACCGAACTCCTTGTTCTCTTTTCTTTGAAAAGAAAAATATAGATGGCTATGATTGGTTTGTCTCTCTCTCTCTCTCTCTCTACCTCTACCATCAGATAGATCTTCGAGATCTCTTTGGATGTTCCTACAACATTTCAAATTCTCCTCTTATCAAGACGTGTATGTGTGTGTGTGTGTGTGTGTGTGAGAGAGAGAGAGAGAGAGAGAGAGAAGATGAAACAAAAATAACTATATTCTTACCCATGTTGTGAGATATATCTTTTGGGATTGTTTCGATGGAATTAAAAATTTTCTTCTTGTTTATCTTCTCTCTCTCTCTCTCTCTCTCTCTCTCTCTCTCTCTCTCTCTCTCCTCCTCCTCCTCCTCCTCCCCCCCATAGATATTCATTTTTGTTGAAGGCTTGTCTTGTAACTTTAGGGTTCCTACACGCGAGCATTTTGTTCTGCTATCCTCTCTCCTCTTGCGTCATTTGTTGGACTTTGCATTTCATCACATTAAGTATGGCACTTGATAATTGTCCTCCCTCTCTCCCTCTCTCTCTCTCTCTCTCTCTCTCGTTGATTTTAGATTGGCACCCTTGCCTACCAAAATTTAAGGAATTTATAGATTTTCAAGCATGACCCACATGTTAATTCTTAAAAATAAAAAGAAAAAAATATCCAAGAATTGGTAAAAGGTCCATCAATTGGGAAATCTCTCTACCCACTTGGGGTGTTCTCTTTGGCACCCTTGCCTGCCAAAATTTAAGGAATTTATAGATTTTTAAGCATGGCCCACATGTTAACTCTTGAAAATGAAAAGAACAAAATATCCAAGAATTGGTAAAAGGTCCATCAACTGGGAAATCTCTCTACCCATTTGGGGTGTTAATGTGAGGGTTGGTCTTTGTCAGGCATTTAATCCATTCTACGGGTGAAAAACTTTAGCTTTCCTTTAAAGAATACACTAATGTCAAAAAGTAATATCTTGAAAATTTGAAAAGTGCGTGAGCTCAACTGTGAACTCTTTGTTTCTCTCTCCCCCTCATAAATGTACATGTGTATGCACACATGCAATGTGATGGTCTCTCTTTCTCTCTCTCTCTCTCTCTCTCTCTCTCTCTCTCTCTCTCTCACACACACACACACACACACACACACACACACACACAAGCAATGTGGTGGTCTCTCTCTCTCTCTCTCTCTCTCTCTCTCTCTCTCTCTCTCTCTCTCTCATGGTCAATAATGTGGATAACGATCCCTATATTTGCATGTCATGCATGTCTTCAAAGCGAGACAACCCCAAGTCGATGTTATGCGAGCTTTTTTCTTTTTCTCAAGCTCTTTAAAGAAATACATATTTCCAAAATTTTCTAAAACATATCAATATTGGTCTTGAAAAGAGCCCCCTTAAAAGACAAAACCAAATATATCTTCAAAAAATTATATTTTCATTAAACAAAAAAATTTACTAAAATTTTTCTTTTTTTGTTATATCTTCAAAAAGTAAATTCGCATTAAGTAACAAAGCCTCCACTAAAGTTATCCCCTTTTTGTTATGTGGAATCAAACTTCAACATTTATTTTAAGTGGAATAAAAAGTCTCTTGACTTTACATTTGAAAAGGCTCGTCACTTCTTACATTCTTAAAAGGCTGTCATTTTTTACAATCTTACCCTTTACTTTTGCATTTTAGATTAGTAAGGTATTGTTTGAAATGAACTAGGGAGTGACACGTGGATGCCCTCTCCTTCCTTGAAAATTTTAAGCTGCATTATAAAGAGTATAGATGCCATCTTGACATATCATATTTACACTTGCAGTATATTAGTATATTGCTCTTTGGTTGTTGAGTTGGGTCAAACTAAGTTCCAACCATGGTAGAGGGCGGGGTTATAGGGTGTGCACTTTTGGCTTAAAAGGTTTTGGCCAACAAGGGGTTAAGGGGTTTGTGGTGAAGAGCTAGGGGTTGAAGAAGGAAAATGGAAAAGAAAAAGAGAGGAAGGCGTAATATTCTAGGTGAGTTACTCTTAAAATTCTGAGTAAGTGATGTATGGAGGTGAGAATCTCAAGGTGACAAGCAAGGATTGGAGGTGAGTGTTGGGGTAAAGGCAGCATGTGCCTTGCCCCATTGTCGGATGTCCAGTGTTCCACTACCCACTAACTTCACTGACCACTAACCTTATTTTTTCTACATAAAACTATAAGAGGTCTCACTCATTTGGAGGACTCCACCAACACACACACACACACACACACACACACACACACACACACACACACAGTTTGTTACACTAAACTCATTGCATGCGCACCTACATTGCACAGCTTTCGCACTAGCATGTTGTTCAACTTATAGCAAAATGTAGGGGAAGTGGCAATGGAAATCTTGACATTCTGTATGAAGAGCATAACAAAAGTAGGAATAAAACTTTCTGTGTGTCGCACTATGGTATTATTGTGTTGCGTGCTGCCTAAATTGACGAATCGGCACAAGATGAACTTTTACACACTGCCTAAATCGGCGAATCTGTGTGCATGTGACCAATGGACCAAGCAAGGCATAAAAAAAACAATTTTCTACATAATTGACACCAAATTAGAGTATGTTCCACTTGCAAAGCACTTACAAATTGTGGCTCAATATCCCAAAGCACCCCAGCTCATAGGAGGAGTTGCATCATTAATGAATAATCATGTCAAAAATAAACTGCATACAGTGCAAGGAGTAAGTCCTGATGGCAGCAAAGTTGGATTATTCAGTTGACAAAATAATGCAAATAAAAAAAATGTGTGATGTACTAGAAGGACATACCTGGAGGATATTCTACATTTGAAAATGTATGTACCTATGTGTGCGTGCATAGAAAGCTATAATTAAAGAATGACAATTTGGATTAGGGGGTCACACGAAAATAGAATACTCATACAAGCTGGAGGGATTGTAATTGTGTTGTTCTCTTTTTGAATGGGAGCAGTGGACACATCCATAGGTTGTCGCAGTTGTAGACAAGAGTGTTAGCATACTTAACAAATGAAGTGCTTAGTAAGAGACTAGGTTAGATAGTGGATCAGTACAAAAAGAATGCCAATTGAGAATCTTTTAGAATAGTGCTAGTGGAATATCACCTGAATGTGATACGTAACATTGTAAAAGTAAAATAAGGGGATTTACGGTGTGACTAGTGAGATTCATGACAAATTATCCTACTTATTAGTGAAATATACATACTTAGGATGATTAACAAACTAGGAAATATAGAGGTTGTTTGAGCAGCAGCCTGTGGAGATAGACTATTTAGTAAGTAGGTCATAAGAAAGTCGTGTGAGTAATGAGAACATCTTCAAAGAAAATGGGAAGCATCCTCTAATAAGTGAAGTGCGTTTGAGGTAGATTTGCTTGCAGTGTATTTCTCAACATTAGAGACAAATTTTTGTGTGATAGACGCAAAGATTTATCTATGATATTAGTTGGTAATGTGAAAACAAAGATTGTATATAATAAGTTAAACTAGGACGAGTAGTGGATATTAGACAAATAGCCTCTTCATGGTGGTGTATGAGTCTCGAAGGGCCAAATATGGTTTGAGAAGGGACTTGATTGGGGACTGTTACAATGCCTCACTGTGAGGGAACGATCATACAATTATGGACTTGCGTTGGCGATGGGAATCTTGGACTGAGAAAGGTCAACATGACAAACGGGACTTACAATCATTCCAAGTAGGATGTAGCAACTAGGGATTAGGCTAGTTCTGCTTGGATATACAATGCAAAGAGAAGGAATATGACTTGCTCGTGGATTAATGAATAGGCCGCTATCCCAATAGGTATGGGCAATGCAAGAGAAAGAATAGGGTTGCATCATATGGGTCCGGACGTAATTTGTTTTTAGAGATACATCCCAATTCTAAATGGAGATTCGTGTGTATGAGTGGTGCATTATGTAATCAAAACATTTATTCTACCAATGCTACCTCTAAAGACAAATTATATGGCGATAAAAATGAAGACTTACAAATAAAACTTTAGTACCAACTGAAAAATTAGTTGTTATGAGGATCACCGTTTTTAGCATATAAGTTGATAAACATATGCGTTTACAAGGACTTCCAATGGTTTTTTTAATGAGAGCAAATTCATGAATGAGAGACCAAAACAATAGGCATGTGATCTCAATTGAGTTTGCACTACTTTTGAGAAAAAATTTGTTGTGCCATTTTCTAGATGAGTGGACAGTAGTGTTAAAACTAGTGAAAAGGAGAAAGTGGCCAAGAGTTTGATGTTAGGCACCAATAGAGCAGGGAGTTAGCTCAACAGCCATGGTTTTTCTTCTTCGTTATTAAGAGATGTATCGGTTTCATATCTCAATTATCATCACCGTTTGGTTGAAGTTTTATTGTGAAAGTGAATCTCTCGTCCACTGACTCAAATTACGTTGTGAAGGTTAAATTACTCGTTTGCCAAATGCCTATGGGACCAACTGATACAAGTCTTATGGATCTAAGCTAATGTCCGGGGATAGAAAAAAAATGTAGTAAAATGAAAGATTGTGAAGACAAAAATGTTGTCCGAGAGAGTATTGCACTGGTCATTGAAAAGCTTTGTGAATGTCCGCCTCTCTGTAGGGAGCCGTTAGTGGAAGGGGGGATAAAGAGAGAAATGAAATGAAATGTTACATTAAACATCCTCAAAAGGCCAAAATTAAATATGAGGCCAAACTCCATGTGAATCTAATCCAATGCCTGGGTACAAATTAAAAGGAAGTAAAGTTGAAAAAAAAAATCTTCATCAGCAGCATCGTCGACAATGCCCTGCATCGGATGTTGTCTGAGAAAGTATTGCAGTGGTTCTGCCAAGCTTCGTCAATGCCTACCGCCACTGTAAGCAGTCGTGATTAGTCACTGAAGAGCTTCAACAGTGTCTGCTTCTGCAGGCAGTTGGACTGGGAAGGGGAAGAGAGAGACTGGGAGGCAACATATTGAGGATACATGAGGAGCATGCCTTTGTAGAGAGAGGACATGCGGCAGTATGTGGCCATGCCAAATACGTAAAGCCCCAAATGATAAGACTCAGCCGGATGAAGCAATGCCTTCAGCATCCACAATGCCTCTTGCACAAGGAATGCCAAACATGTGCCAGTTAAGTCCTTATGGCCCCATGTCCACTGCAGGAGTTAAGTCGCTATTGAATCCACCTCCACGTGGACACTTGGTCGACCAACAACTGCCTGTTGTGGTAAAGACAATATAGAATCCGGGCGGAATGTTGTTGAAGTGAGCACATGATCGTGAGAGAAAGGAGAAAGCCTGCTTGGAGTAGACCCTACATCATGGTCATGACCACCTCACAGTGCATCCTGCACGCGTTTATGATATTGAGCTTCAATGAGATCATGTACACACTCCGTTCCAACTAGGAGAAAACCATAAACATTGTATCTGTCGGGTTTACACTTCATCTCTCTAATTACATGGAAGAACATATCGATGCAGGTAGAAGGCAATTGAATGAGGGAATCTGCTTAATCAAGGATGATTGTGACAGGTGTCAGCAGTTTTCCTTCAGAGAGAGCGAGCTGAATTGCACTACCTTGCACTCTTCCCGTGGATCCCTGGCCGGCCTAAAGAGGTTGGGGCATGCAAGGTTCAGGGTCCCACAAGTAGGCCCAAAGACTTTGGTCATCCCAGCTATCGTTAACACCTTCCAAGCCAGAAGCTAAGTACACGGAGGGGAGGTGACCGAGCGAGAGTTGTTTGGGGGGGGGGTGTTGGATTGTGCATGAGAACGCGGTAGAGGGAGATCAGAGAGAGAAATAGTTATGCATGTGTGGCTGTGCTTCTACGGCTCGAAGCTTGCATGACGGCTTGAGGGAGAGGGCATGCTTTGTGCAACTGATGAGCGCCGTATAAAGCAGTGTGTGGTTGGAAAACTACGGGAGAAGGAAGTGGCGATAGAGAAAGAAAGAGAGACAGAGAGTGTAAAAAAAAAGTGGGTTGAGTAGCCAAGACAATAAGAGTGCAACTCATCTATGACATGAGGTGGCGGGGCACTATGAAAATCTCCAAGTGTTTACCACGCTCTTTTACTGCGTTTTGTAGAGAGAAAGTGCAAACTCACGTAGAGAAAGAAGACAGAGGAGGGGGGGGGGGGGGGGTTGTTTTTAAAATATTGTCGCAACTGTTTTCACGTTTATTATCGCTATCCGCGTTAATTTTTTACTACAAAATTTAGCGCCTAAACTTTCAAATTCTGGCTTTAAAATCCCCCTCCCCCCCCTTAGATTTTGGTGTTTCCCTCCTCTCAATAAAAATTAAGAATATTGTATAAAATTTTCAAATTTGAAAAAGAGAGAGAGAGAGAGAGAGAGAGAGAGAGAGAGAGAGAGAGAGAGAGAGAGAGAGAGAGAGAGAGAGAGAGAGAGAGAGAGAGGGGGGGGGGGGGAGGAGGTGGGGGGGATAATAAGATTACACTTGGTTACAACTAAAATAATCACTGTCAATTGATTAACATAATTGAGCATGCTCCCAAATCTAGAGAGAGGAAGAGGGGGGAGAGAGAGATGAATGCAAAATGTTTATGAATCATCTTCCAAAAGATCTCTATATGAGGCATCATCCAATTTTAAACCCATGGCTCCTAAATATTCCATAAAGAGAGAAACGGAATTGTCGTTTGTGGATGCATTGGCTTCATCACCTTCGAGTTCGGCGTCCTCCATCTCATCATTTTCATCATCATGACAATCATCCTCACTAAGACTTGTTGCCGCCGGACTTGATTGACCTCCCTCTCCTCTATTTCCACCTCATCCAAAGTCGGAGGTGGGAGAGGGTCGAAGATGTTCTCCACTTCATTAGTGGAAAAAATGGTTCTCCCCCGAGGTGTTACGGGAATTACGAACAAAAGTTTTGGTTGGTGGATTGCTGGGATATAGATGACCTATAAAAGAGAAGCTCAAAGTGAGTAACATTGGTATAATTAATGCTACAAGCAAATAAGAATAAAAAAGATACATGTCACTTGCTCACAATTACGCAGTCATACTAAATTGTCTTACCTCCCTGTGTGATGCACACTAGAGTCCACCATGTAGAGGCCATTCTCATGTCATCTAGATACACTTGCAAACCACTTGCACTCGAAGATGAAAGTATGAAAGGTTTTTAAATTAACCTTCAGTATCCTTTCAATAGTTTTTCAATACATGGCTTCATCGCCGTTTGTGTCAAAGTTGCCCATGATGGCACAATCCATGGTGGTTCTACGCTCGTCAATGTGGCGCGTACGAAAGTGACGACCCTTTGACCACATAGAGTTAAAGAAAAGGCACTACAAAATAGAAAAATATCTTTTAAATACATATTAAAGATAGTTTCAAAAAAAAAATTACAATATGGTTTAGGTATATGAGTACTCTACCTTTGGTACACAGCCTCGTGCATACTCCCATTCTTTGTTGGTGATGTCTTCTCTGTGCACTTTTGCCGCGGTAATTCTCTCATGAATCCACTATGCACTAATGAGATCTTGGAAACATGCAAGGTGTTTAGGCATTGAGGGTGCCCTCCTTCCTCCATGTGCTTGTTTTCATGCTTCTCTCTCTTGCAAACGCCTTGCCTTTGCCACTGTCCACAAGTCCACCCACTTGGTCATAATCTTTGCATTGAGAATACAAAAGTTATTGACCACTTGGGATAGATTCATATCCATGTTAAGTAGTTCCCCTTTCCACTTGGCAAGTGTGAAGTCATCCTTGCATCTTCCTCGAAGGATCAACTTGTGCCAAATACTCTGACATATAAACAAATGCCTCTTGAACGATCCACCCTTTGTCCATACATGCCTCTGGTTGAGACCGTAGCCGCACAAAATCTTTGAAAGTCTTTAAACCTCTCTAAGAAGAACATCCATCGTGCGTGCACTACTCCACATATAGCGATCTCCTCCACCACGTGAACCAAGAGGTGAATTTGACTAAGAAGGACCAATCGAGGAAATGCATCTTCAATGGCACACACAATTTCTGTTGCAAGTGTTTGAGCAGCAGGGGTAGCATCTATTTCGATTTCCTTGGAGCTGACAATTTTGCAAGAAACACACAAGGATACACTAAGTCCTAATTGAAATTATTGTGTACGTAAAAAAGGTGTAGTTGATTGGAGTCTTGTGGTGTACCTTATTAGCTCTCCTAGTTTGAAAATAGCGTCCCTGACTTTCTTGTCCAAACATATACACATGCTCACCGGCAGAATGAACTACAATGTAAATCAGGGGAAGGGAAAGTGAGTGAAAGTCTACACACAAATTATAGATAGAATAGGGAGTGTGAAGATTACCTGAAGCATCTTGTGCCAATCATGGGACTTCAACCCATACAATTGAACGCTTCTACCCTTCTTCGCTTTTATGAAAGCTCCCTTTAGCGACCTCATGTATCCTGTTGGTGTGCGAATAGAGGCAATGGTACCCTTCACCTTGTCTAATTCTTCTTTGGCTAGCATCCATGGTGTTTTAGGAAGCACAATCTTTCCATTTGGGGCATGATGTGGAGTAGCAGAGGCGAGGAGACGTTTTAAAAGTCTCAAATTCTCCCTTGCACCCAAAGAGTTCTTGCTAATAATATGGTCCCATAGTGTTTGGGCTACATTCTTGAATATGCGCATGGAATCCAAGAGGTGTTGTATTTTCAAATCCTTCCAATATGGAAACCTTAAAAAATATGGAATATCTTGACATACCTTTTGGTGGAGGACATGGAGAGGGATTGTTGTTGTCGTGTTCTTCCCAAATGGTTGCCCAATCTGCCATCGTGAGCTTTAGAGGGGTCTTTCCATTTGTTGGAGCCTTGTGCTTGTTATGCCCTTGGGGTAAGAAATGATGGTTATTTGGATAGATTACCTTGCGCAAGGAATCGAGCCTCTCTGTCACCAACGATGGCCCGCAAGTAGGACATGCATTGTGCCCAGATGTGGACAACCCTGCATACATATCATATCGTTAGAGAGATGAGTGAACTAAAGGGAGAGAGGGAAAGATAGAGGAAAGGGGGTTACCAAAAATCTCTCCAAGCCCAGGATAGTCGTGCATAGTCCACATAAAGATTCCCCTCACAATGGCCTCTCTCCCCCCTTTTGCAAGTGAGACATCGACAACAGGAATGCCTCTCCATAACTCCTCCAACTCCTCGATGAGGGGCTCGAGATAGACGTCAATATTTGACACTTTGTACTTCCCTGGCACAAGCAATGAAAGAAGTATATTGCCCTTCTTGGTTGTCTCCCATGGTGGAATATTGTAGTTGACGATCACCACAATCCAAGTGCTCCATGAAGTAGACTTAGTGCCGAAGGGGTTGACACCATCACTTGCTAACCCAAGCCTCAAGTATCGAGGCGCCAACCCAAACTCTAGCCATTGAGTTTTGATGTGCCTCCATGCAGGTGAATCGGCAGGAACACGCATCATTCCATCATTTGAGCGGTGGTTGGCGTGCCACGCGAGAAGCTCCACGATAGACCTGCTTTTAAACATGTGTTCGATGCGAGGAATTTATGAAAAATGTCTCAATACCTTGCGGGGTAGTTGTACCCCGCTCACTCGAGTCTTGTGTCGTGTCTCCTCGCACACGGGACATGCGGTAGCATGTGCGTGCTCATTGCGGTATAGCATGCAATCATTGGCGCACGCATGAAAAAGTTATCATACTCCATTCCAAGTGCAGTGACATACGATCTAGCTCGTCGACGATCTGGAGGCATGTGGTGATCTTCTGGCAACAATTTTCCCATCAAACGACAACAAACAAGATTAATTGCTAGAAGACGGCACCATAAAGCGAGTGGAGAGTATCTAAAAGCCACATTCCATACTTACAGAAGTAGTGCATCGACACTTGCATTATTCCAACTGAATTTTGATTGCAAGTTGAGGACTTCCAACGATGCTCAGAGCACTGAGTATCGTGCACCGTCATAAAGAGGTATTCGGGCACTCGCCATCAATCTATCTTGCATTTCGGCAGTCCGTTTAGTGCAAGGCTGACAATTCTCCTTGCACATGTCGCGCTCATGAGCTAGTAACTCATCACACATGTCGAACATGTGCTCATCCTCTACCTCAAAGTGCAACGGAGACCCGGGGCGGTCACTTATCAAAAGCTTCCTATATCACGTGCGTTCAAGAGGTTATTAATAATACCTCAATATACATACTATATTTACACTACGTGCCTATTTAAAAAAACCCCACCCCCCTCTGTATGTATACATTTTGATCTTTTAATAATACTTTCCGGTTAACTCACGTGATAGCATACACATTCTAAAAAGTGACCGCCCCGGGAACGGAGACGCCATAGGAGTTGCCAAAGTAGAGCCAGTGGGAGGATCACCATGCGGTGCACCCAAATCGCCCAGTTGCTCTTGCCTCTGTCGTTAGGCCTTGCGCATCGATGCACCACCATCGAACACAAACCAATGGGGCACCTCCTCAAGCGACAGGTGAGTTGCGCTCTCATCTCTCCGAGCGCTTTTTTGAGGATGCCAAAGCCCTTCATTATCCATGTGCTCCAAGGCAATGCGCCTCAAGCGAGGGATTGCCCTTTTGCACTTGGCGCCAGCAAAAGGAAGTTTTTCCTTGAGCCAGCGATCTTGCTTAGGCGCCAGGAAAAGGGAGTTTTTCCTTGAGCCAGTGAACTTAAAAAATGCAATTAATAAACATTTAAAAGTACTACAAAATAAAGTATCCATAAAAAATTAAAAATCTTCATCAAAAAACTCAAAAGGCATGGTAATAGGCACGGTAATGCCTGGTGCCTAAAATAGGAAGGGAGACAGAGTATGCCTCATTCTTGTTGCATACTCTGCTCTCCTTCCTCTCCGCCATCGATCCCTCTCCAAGCTCCCCCCCCCCCCCCCCCCCCCCCCCCCCCCGGCACCCCCTTCCTCACCTCCCCCCTATCCCTGCGCTCTCCACCTCCTAAACCATCACCCCCCGCCCCCCTCTCCCTACTCCATCTCCAACACAACATCAACATATACACACACACACACATAAACACACACACACACACACACGTTCAACCGCGCCACAACAAAAGGTAAACACAAAGCAATGCTCCTCCCCCCTCTTTTCCTTTTTTTTTTTCTACTACACACACACACACACAAACACACACAAACACATGCATAAACCCTAAAAAAATAAAAAAGTGGAGATATCATGACATACCTCATTTATTTCCCAAATGGTTGCGTTGTTGAAATGTCTCTTTGTGCGTGGTAGAGAAGAGGCGCTTGTTTGAAAATGGTTGCGTTGCTCGGCTGGTTAGATTTGCAAATGTTAAAAATGTTAGGTTTGTTAGAGATAGTGACTGTTAGATAGAGATATAGATAGTGAATGTTAGATAGAAATGTTACATAGAAATAGAGAGAGAGAAGGAGAAATATATATATATATATATATATATAGAGAGAGAGAGAGAGAGATAGATAAATGGAGAGAGGGAGAGAGAGATAAATGGAGAGGGATATATATATATATATATATATATATATATATATATATATATATATATATATAGAGAGAGAGAGAGAGAGAGAGAGAGAGAGAGAGAGAGGGAGGGAGGGAGGGAGGGAGGGAGAGAGAGAGATAGAGAGGGGGGGGGATAGAGAAAGAGGGGAAAGAGGGACAAAGAGAGAGAGGGAAAGAGAGATAGAGGTAGAGGAAGATATATATATATATATATTGAAGGAGTACGAGCGGAAGTGCGACGCGAGAGAGAGTGCGAGAAGAAGAGCACGACAATATGGTGAACTCGCTCTACTGTAATGTGTAGAGCATAGTGAGTTCTTATTAGGTTTTTACAAAAGAATATGTGTACATACCTGGCGGCCCGCCCACTTACCTGGGCGACCACATTGGGCTTTATACCCCAACAACCTCCCACTTAAAGTCCAATGTGGTACTTTAAGTATGAGAGAAGCTACTATACAAGCTAATATACAAGAGATGTACTACCCTACACCTAACTGCTTGCGAAAACGCGCAAAGCTCTCTGAGGGAAGTCCTTTTGTAAGTAGATCAGCAGGATTTTCTGTGGTGTGAACTTTGACAAGCTGAAGTTGCTTATCCTCGAGCATTTCCCTGATGAAATGATACTTCACATCCACATGCTTTGTCTTTGAGTGATAAACTGGATTGCGAGCCAATTGTATAGCACTTTGACTATCACAATATAACACATGCATCTCTTCTTTGATTCCCAAATCTGTTACTAGTCGATTAAGCCAAATTGATTCTTTGCATGCCTTTGATGCTGCAACATATTCAGCCTCTGTAGTAGACTGAGTAACACAATCTTGTAATCTAGAACGCCATGATACTGCTCCACCAGCCAATGTAAAGACATACCCTGACGTAGACCTTCAGTTGTCTAAGTCACTTGCATAATCTGAGTCTATAAAACCCTTTACACTTAGCTCCTGACTCCCATAGCATATACGCATACTCTTTGTAGCTTTCAGGTATCTCAATATTCCTTTCACTGCCTCCCAATGTTTCTTGCCTGGGTTTGACATGTATCGACTTACTACTCCCACTACAAATGCAATGTTTGGGCGAGTAGCAATCATTTCATACATCAAAATACCCACTGCAGACGCATATGGAATCTTATCCATTTCAGTCTGTTCTTCCTTAGACACAGGACAATCTTGTTTGCTTAGTTTCACATATGGTGGCAATGGAACACTCAGTGCCTTTCCCTTCTCCATATTGAAACGTTGCAAAACCTTGTCAATATACTCTGTTTGAGATAACCAAATCAACTTCTTTGATCTATCTCTCTCAATGAGCATACCAAGTATATGACTTGCCTCACCCATGTCTTTCATGTCAAACGATTTTGCCATCTTTGACTTCAAAGCTGAAATTTCTTCCAAGTGCTTGCCAGCAATCAACATGTCATCCACATACAAAATAAGGATCAGCCAACTACCATCCTTAGCCTTCTTTGTATATAGACAGTGGTCGAACTCACTACGTTTGTAGCCTTGAGAAAGCATAAACTTGTGGAATTTATGGTACCATGCCCTCGGTGATTGTTTTAAGCCATAAAGACTCTTTAACAGCTGGCATACCCAATCTTCCTTGCCTTTCTCAACAAACCCTTCTGGCTGCTGCATGTAAATTTCCACATCTAAATCACCATGCAAGAACGCTGTCTTGACATCCATTTGGTGCAACACCAAATCTAATATGGCAACCAATGCAAGAAAGCATCTCAATGTAGTCATCTTGACCACCGGAGAGAAGACTTCCTCAAAGTCAATGCCTTGTTCTTGCTTAAAGCCCTTGGCAACAAGCCTTGCTTTGTACTTTGGCTGACTATCATGAGCGGTGATCTTATACCTGTAAACCCATTTACAGGGTACAGCCTTTTTGCCCCATGGTAATTTAACTAGCTTCCATGTCTGGTTTTTATGCAGAGCTGTCATCTCTGACTGCATGGCCAATTGCCAATTCCCGGAGTCCTTCATTTGCACTGCTTCCTTGTAACATGAAGGCTCATTGCAATCAGTCAACATGACATAGTTCATAGATGGAACAAACCTATCAGGAGGTCGCGTGACACGTCCAGATCTACGCACAATAGGTGGCTCAGGCTCAGCCACAACCTGTGGTTCCACTCTATCCTGTCCTTGCTCCTCTTGACCTCTGACATTTTGTCTTGCACGTGCAGGTCCATCTTCTTGGAAGACAACTCTTCTAATCTCCTCAACCCTCTCTGGTTTAGAATGATATTTGGATTCATTAAAGTGAACATCTGCGGACAACCTTTCTGGGTTCGGGATCCCAAAGTCTGTACCCCATCTCACCAGAATTACCATAGCCTAGAAAGATGCACTTTCTACTCTTTGGCTCAAGTTTGTTCCTAAATTCCTTTGGAACATGAGTATATGCCTCACAGCCAAAGACTCTGAGATGCTTGTATGAGGGCATTTTGCCTGACCATACCATCTCTGGCACTGAATCCTTCTGCAAAACCTTGCTAGGAGATCTATTTACAAGATGAACAGCTGTTGATACAGCTTCAGCCCAAAACCCATTTGGCAGCTGTGCATTAGACAACATACTTCTGACCTTCTCTTGTATGTTCCTATTCATCCTCTCAGCAACACCATTTTGAGGAGGATTGTAAGGAGCTGTAAGTTCACGTTTTATACCTTTTGACTCACAAAAGTCCTGAAAGGCCTTTGAAACATACTCTCCACCATTGTCAGTGCGTAAGCATTTAAGCTTCTTGCCACTCTGATTCTCCACAAGTGTCACAAACGTTTTGAAAGCACTAAACGCTTCATCCTTGTGCTTGAGAAAGTAAACCCATACTTTCCTCGAGTAATCATCTATAAATGTCATAAAGTAAGAAGCTCCCCCTAGAGATAGGTTAGGCATAGGTCCACACAAATCACTATGAACAAGTGCCAACTGTGTATCTCTTCTACTGCTTCTATGCTTATGTGGCTGCTGTGTTTGCTTACCATACAGACAATGTTCACAGAATTCAAAATCATTAAATGAAAAGCCAGGCAAATAACCAGAACGAGACAAGATTTCCATTCCCTTCTTGGACATATGTCCTAACCGGCTATGCCACAAAGAAACGTTCGGCTGCTCGGTTACATTGATTACATTTTTAGAGACATTTGATACATAAATCATGTAAAGTCCTCCAGACTTTACTCCATGTGCTACTGTCATAGAACCCTTGGATATCTTCCACATGTTCTGTCCAAAAGTGGTGACGTAGCCAGCATCATCAAGTAAACCTGTGCTGATCAAGCTCTTTGTAATTGCAGGAACATGTCTCACATTCTTCAGCGTGAAAGAAGAGCCATTCTGAAACTTCAATTGAACATCTCCAACACCTAAGATCTCACATGTCTGCCCATTTCCTAGCCGAACATGATCTTTAGTGGTCACATAAGAGGTAAACCACTCCTTGTTTGGAGATACATGAAGTGATGCCCCTGAGTCTATAATCCAGTCACTCAGTGCATTTCCATCAGATGCTGTAAGAAGAGATGAGTCCATTGTATTCTTCAAGAAGTAGATGTCTCCTGACACTGGACTGTCATCCTCTGCAACAGTGTTTGTCACATTTATTTCTTGAATCTTCATTGAGGACTTGTTCTTCTCACCATGGTCTTCAGCTTTCTCTTTGCCTTTTTCTGCTTTCCATTCTCTACAGTCTCCTTTCATGTGACCCTTCTTGCCACAATGGTAGCATTTTATGTCACTCTTGCCTTTAGCACTGCGGGACTTGCTACGAGAGTGATTCCTCTTTCCACCTTTGTACTTTTCTTTGGTCCTTCCCCTGACAACTAAAGCTGTTCCTTTGCCTTTGTCCATTGTCTTCCTATTGGTTTCTTCAGTAAGCAGACTTCCTTCTACACCTGCTATGTTCAAACCATCTGGAGGTGCAGAATTACTCAAAGCTGTGCGAAAAGTGTCCCAACTTTCCGACAATGTGATCAACAGGAACATAGCTCTAACAGGTTCATCAAACTTAACACCTTGAGCTGACAACTGACTATAGATTGTGTTGAATTCATTCAGATGATTGGACATAGGTGTCCCTTCTTTCATCTTCAAGTCAACAAGCTTCTTAAGCCAGTATACCTGTGAAGCTGCACTCTGATTCTCATAAAGATCACTCAGCTTTAACCATGCTTGATAAGCCGACATCTCGTCTGCTACATTGAAGTAAACGCTTTCTGCCAAAGTCAGCATAATGGAAGAAAGTGCCAATTTATCCATTTCGCTCCATTCATCTTCGTCCATATCTTCTGGTTTTATCCCCTTGAGCTTTATAGGTTTTATCTGCTTCTTTTGTACCAACACGTGCCAAATCTGTTTCTTCCACAATGGGAAATTGGTTCCATCCAGCTTCTTGATATTGTAAAGAGCAGTGTTTTGGGATCGAGCCATAGCTACGCTTCACAATAGTTTACTTTCCTGGGAAAAATTCGGCAGAGTTTCCCCTGTAAACTGACCTCTGAACCAATATCAACCTGTCAAATGAACCAAGAAAGCTTCAGATTCTGCAGAAATTTTGGCAGAGTCTCCTTTGTAAAATGGCTCTGGTGTACTAAAAACAAACCAAAAAACAGCTCAAAAAACACTGTCTCTCTGACACTGTAAGCTGCGGATAAACCTGTCCTGCACCTGTACTGTCTCTCACTGTCCTGTCACTGTCAAATGAACCAAGAAAGCTTCAGATTCTGCAAAAATTTTGGCAGAGTATCCTTTGTAAAATGGCTCTGGTGTACTAAAAACAGACCAAAAAATAGCTCAAAAAACACTGTCTCTCTGACATTGTAAGCTGCGCATAAACCTGTCCTGCACCTGTACTGTCTCTCACTGTCCTGTCACTGTCTTGCACCTGTATTGTCTCTCACTGTCACTGTCACTGTCTCTCACTGTCCTGTCACTGTCCTGCACATGTACTGTCTCTCACTGTCCTGTCACTGGACTGCGACAATGCCTCAACGGCAGTAAAGCAAAGATGCAATCCCAACTGTCTAACTCACAGTCAATACATCCTAGCTGCCTATCTAAGGGTGCTCGAGGGATCGCTCCAAGACCCGTATCACCGAAAGGATCTCAACATTCGAGAATCCCCCAGCTCAATAAAACCTCACTCGACCCTCAACAAAGGCTGTAGTAAATCTGACAGTACATAGACTTCCCACAAAGTCATACATCCACAAATTTCCCACTGTATGCTGTAACCGCTGCGGCGGTTGTTTGCTGCGTGACTCACAGCCAGCAAACCCTCAACAGAAATACATCATCTCTGACAATACATCTCATGTGGAAATACCTGCAATGTCAGGATGAAATTTGGAATATCAAGCAGCAAACACAAGCTACCTGATGAACTAGTGGATGTCACCTACAGTCTGTGTGTAGATGCACCCGTGTCGTATGTGACACGCCTCCAAGAACTGTGAGCCGTCCTTCGATGTGTAGACAACCACAAATCAACACTATGGGAGTGTCGATATCCTCAACACCTGCAGTCGTAGGCCGAAAACCCCAAATTTGCAGAGTCGGATCTGCACCCGCTGAGACCACGTAGTCGAAAATGGCCTGCGCAGACCTTTGTCGAAGCCGAACGGTGGCCGAGATGACCTCAGAATGAAATTCTAACAACACCAAGCTCTTCGAGCATTCCCGCGAGTTTTGGGGCCGTGTCTTCGCCTGTCGAATTTCACTCCAATCTGAGCTGGTGACTCTAGCCTCCTGCAGTGCTGCCCCGAGCCTCGATCTGAGCTCTGATACCAGTTGAAGGAGTACGAGCGGAAGTGCAACGCGAGAGAGAGTGCGAGAAGAAGAGCACGGCGATATGGTGAACTCGCTCTACTGTAATGTGTAGAGCATAGTGAGTTCTTATTAGGTTTTTACAAAAGAATATGTGTACATACCTGGCGGCCTGCCCACTTACCTGGGCGACCACATTGGGCTTTATACCCCAACATATTTATTTATTTATTTATTTATATAGAAAAAGAGAGAGAAAGAGAGAGAGAGAGAGAGAGAGAGAGAGAGAGAGAGAGAGAGAGAGAGAAATAGATAGAGATAGAGAAAGAGGGAAAGTGAGAGAGAGAGATAGATATAGAGAGAGAGAGAGAGAGAGAGATAGATAGATAGATTTTATTATCGTCCTCGGAGATCAAATATGACCTATGGGACCAAAGTTACATGTGATGTAGTATGTGTATGGCTGATGAGTGACTCTCGATGCTCTAAAATTGTGGTGATGAGAGTCACAATGGAGAGCCCACACTTTGGTTGGGAGAGGAAAGTGTGTAGGTCTAAGTTATGGATGAAATTAATGTGAGAGAAGCAAGTTCGGATGTGACCAAAAGCTGAGCACTCTAGTAGTGTGTGGTACTCAAACTCTCGAACTTGCAGTGAGCATAATGTGCACAGTTGATTTGACTCTTTTCCTTTGCCCCATCGCCCTATCTCGCATCAAAAGAAATGGGAGCTAAGTCGAATGGCTGCGATAGTGCATATCGCCGACAAGGGGATAGGCTCAAGCATGTAACTGTGAGTACGGTTTCCTCTTTCAGTAAAGAACATGGTTTTGTAGTTGGGGCAATATGGGTGGTGTAATGTATGAAGCGTGACCCACCGGATTTCTCCAAGCCGTAATACATTGGCGTTGTAGAAAAGCTTCATTCACTTGGGAGTCAATTAAAGCATCATGTACCAAGTGTAATGCATCCCATCTCCCAAACCACTTCTTTATGTCTTGCATCCATCCCGTGCTCGAGATCTTGCTTCTATGCGTCTTTTGAACTTTTTTTCTTGCTTCCCATGCAATTGTAGGAAGTTGATGTGAGGGGTTTTGACGCATCTTTATCATGTACTCCACAACCCTTTCCATGCTGATAACCGCAATTGGAAGACATCTCGACTCAAGAAGTAGAAGCATATATGGTGTTTGCGTCTTCACTTGGAGAAAGTTTGTGAGAAAACGATTTTGAACATTCTCAAACTCTTTCCAAGTAGACTTTGAGATGCTCCCACCCCACACTTCAACTCCATAAAGAAGAACCGGTGTCACCAATGCATCAAAAAGATACTTCTTGAGAACCCAACACTTGATGTTTCCCGCATTACACATGTTCTCAAGAGCATAATATGCTCCCTTTCCCACTTTCAAACGACGCATAGCACATTCATGCCACTTGTGATTGGACGGAACCTCAAGGCCAAGGTACTTAAAGCTCTCAACAACTCCAAGTGTCTCGCTGTTGTACACAATGCATGGCTTCTCCTTATGGTTGGTTTTCACAAGCATAACCTTTGCCTTGGATTCGTTCACAATCAGCCCACTATGCAAGCAAAAGTTTTCAAGGACAACCATAAGCTTTTGTGCATCTTTTAAAGTGTGTGCTAACATCATCCGCATACAACAAAAGCATGATTACCGCATTGCAAATAGTGACCTCTTCAATGCCTTCTTCTTGCATAAAGTCAAGTACCATTTGTTCCAATTGATCGATGCATAGACCAAAGAGAGTTGGCGATGACGGGAGCAAAGCGAACCCCGAACCCCGACGGCCTCTAAAACACCGGGGACCGAATGGCGCGCCTCGAGTCTGTCATGGTAAAGCAAACAGGGGCACCACCTAGCTTCAGCGGCTAGGACGCAAACAACACACCACCATAACAAATTTTTCATCCAAGAGAGATGGATGCTTGGGAGTAATGATGAAGAGGAAATGGAATGAGATCAAGTGAGAGAGAGAGAGAGAGAGAGAGAGAGAGAGAGAGAGAGAGAGAGAGGGGGGGTATAGCGGCTTAGTACTTAGGCACCACAAAAGGATGGCGAATCCGCACACCCTTCACACATACACAAGCTAACTCCAAACACAAGACTAGGTGGCGATTCCGCACACCTCACATGGGCAAAACATTGCAAGAAAACATACTCACAAAACCTCAAGCTTTATTTAGAGAATAAGGCGATGAAATGGGGAGCATAGGGTAGGGGAATGAGAAGGGAGAGAGTGGTAGAGCACATGGCGGATAGGTGGGAGTTGATGGCGAAGACTCGCACGAGGGTTATGGCCATCATCCTTCATTTAGTTGCCCTTCATCTTCCATAGCCAAGGGTGTAGAGGTCATGCTCAAGACAAGCATGGTGATTGCGGTGATGGTGATGGTGTGGGTGTGTGTGTGTGCACTAGGCACACACAGTGCATAGCGTGTTCTTTGGTGATGTTGTGTGTGTATTTAGTGTGATGGTGACCCCTCTTTATATAGGGGAGGAGGGGGGAGAAATTCTAGAATTTAGAAATGAAGAAATCATTATCTACATAGGCCATGTGACTGTGGGCCCCACTTGTCTGGCTGTGTGTATATGTGCCAGAACAGCAGTCTCATGAGAGAGAGACTAAGAGAGAGAGAGATGGGTTGATGAAAAAATGTGAGAGGTGACATGGAGAATAAAGTAATTACAAGAGGGGAGAGAGGGGAGTGTGTTCAGAGGTGAATCTGTGTGCAGATGTGTGTGAACACAAGAAAAATCAGGTAACCACTGGGTGGGGATGGGTCTGTGGGCACCTTTTTCAGTGAAACTGAGTGTGTGTGAGTTTGGGGAAGGTTATTTAGCTACAAGACAAGAGATATGGTGCCCTTTAGAGAGAGAGGGGGGTATTTGGGTGATGGGATATGATAGGAGAGAGAAAGAGGGGGTGGGGTATACTATTTTGGAAGATATGGTAAGTTGCATGTGAGTTAGGATGCATTATTGGTGAGTTATAATGCATTATTGGTGAGAGGTGGGGTAGCTTGAGGGGAGAGAGAAAGGAGAAAGGACAAGGGGAAGAGAGAGGGGGTTGACCTTTTGAGTGGAGGAGAGGAAAAGGGACACACGGTGGGGCAACAGTGAAGAAAAAGGAGGCAAGGTGGGGATGGGCTACCCCGCAGGCATGAGGTGGCCTATTTTACCTTTCTTATATATTTACATAATCATACTTTATTTTTTTCTTACTTTTTCCAATGCCTTTTATCACTCCCTCCCTAAGAGGGGGTTTTCATGGGGTGGGGACGAGAGAAGAGGGGTATGGGAGCTTGGCTTGTGAAAAGCCCCCATCATTAGCCCTCCCCTTTTGGCTAGAGGCATTCATGTCTCTAGCTCATCTGTTTGATCATTATCGTCGGAGGTGGCAGCTGATGGTGTGTCCTCATCTGGAATGTCAATTGGTGGAGCTTGGTCAAATCGAAGAAAATAAGGTTTAAGTCGCCAACCATTTACCATGGTTTTATGAAGTTTTCCATCAGCCTCCATAAGCTGGTAGCTTCCATTGGCATACTTTTTCCTGACGATGAAAGGACCTTCCCATCGGAGTAAGAGTTTCTTATCCTTGCGCGTGTCGAAGCGATTGTCGTAGCGGAGCACCAACATTCCTTTCTTCAATTCTTTTTTCCGGAGATTCTCGTTAAAGCTAAGCCGTCTATGCTCTGCTTGTGCTGCATAATAATTTATTGCTTCTTCTCTGTCCAGCTGCAGTCTTTCCAAGTTGATGATGTGATCTCTCAAATGCATGTTGGGCTATTGAAGCTGGCTTGCCATTACTCTGAGACTTTGTAGTTGCACTTCAATGGGCAAGATTGCTTCCTTACCAAATACTAGATGATATGGTGTGAATCCCAAGGATGTACGAAATGAAGTTCTGTAGGCCCATAAAGCTGGTAGTAGATACTTATCCCAGTCTCCAGGATGATTGTTTACCTGCTTGGTAATAATTTTAGAAACCATTCCATTTACCTTTTCAACTAGGCCATTACATTGAGGGTAATATGGTGAAGAGTGCCTCCTTGTAATGCCTAGTTTCTGCATTAATTCTCCTACCAAGTCTGCTCTGAAACCTGGCCCTCTATCAGAGATGATCTCTAAAGGTGTGCCAAACCTACAGCATATGTGCTCGTAGATAAATTTAGCTACCTCTACCGCTGTGATTCTAGTGGTGGCTGTAGCCTCTGCCCATCTAGTCATGTAGTCGACCCCCATGATAATGTAGAATTTTTCTGAGTGGGCCCTAGGTAATGGCCCAATGGAAATGATACCCCATTTTTCAAATGGGCCATATGAGAGAATAGGTGTCTGTGGTTCAGGCATAAGTGACCTAGTGTCGGCCTTTTGACACAACTTACACGTTTTGCACCAGTGGTGTACATCACGGTTGAGGCTAGGCCATATGAAGCCTGCCTGCAAGATTTTCCTACTTGTTATGTCTAGGGCAAAGTGACCACCACAAACCCCTTCGTGACAACTAGCAATTACTCCCGTGATTTTGTGAGAGAGAGGGACCTTCCTGAGTATTTGGTCCTTACCCTTACAATACAAACCATCATTGATGAATCGATACCTTGTGGCCTTCCGCATCAGCCATTGCTTCTGTCCCTTTGTTAAATCTGATGGGCATTCCCCTGTTTCCAAAAAATGCATGATGTCAGGCAAGATCACTTCCTTGAAATAGAGGGAGCTTTAGTTTTATTGCTCCAACCACCACTTCCTGTAGTCTTTCACTTGCTAGGGCATCTGCTTCTTGGTTTTGAGCCCTTGGGATATGGTGTATTTGAACTTCTTCAAACTTACCCAACAAGGTTTTTACACCACTTAAGTGAGTCCTTAAGCTAGGATTCTTGCATGTCCATGCTCCATTTACTTGCCTTACCAAAAGTAGAGCATCCCCAAATACATTAAGGCGTTGTACACCTTGTGAGACGCACCATTGTAGTCCCTTGGTTAGTGCTGCATACTCAGCTTCATTGTTAGAATGTGAATCTAACAATTGGCCCAACAAAAATACCTTTGTCCCTTTGTCATCAAAGACCACTATGCCTGCAGCTGCTTTGTCGGACCCTCGCTTGTAGGCTCCATCAAAGTAGAGAGAGTATGCTCCTTCTACCATCGGTGGTACTGGAGGTAATCGGACTTCTCCTTCCTTAGATTGCTTCTCCTTCCCTTCAAAGACTTGGTAGGTCATGAGTCCCCCCAAACTTGCCCTTGTCGTGCTTTCTACCTGTACCGTGTAGTCAAACTCTTGCAGACGAACTAGCCATTTAGTAATTCTAGCAGACACATCCATGTGTTGTACAACATAGGGAAATATTTCATCCGTGGTTAGAATCACAAATTGCTTAGGCAGCAAATATGACCTAAACTTTGTAGTTGCAAATCTAAGAGCTAGGACTAAGTGTTCCACATGGGTGAAACCTTTCTCTCCTGCTCTCATCATTCGACTAGAGAAGTAGATTAGCCTCATGAAAGATGTCGTCGTATCCTTTTGGAGTAGCACAACCCCCAATGAGTCATCACCAACACTTGAGGTGACATAGAATTTTTCATCTCACTTAGGTGGTGAGATAGTTGGCAGAGTGGCTAAGAACTCCTTTACCTTGTTGTAGTGATGTTTGCTTTCCTCGTCCCAAGTGAAAGTTGATCTTTGAGTGAGTTGTTGCAGTGGTAGAACAAGTTGTGATAGTAGATGTATGAATCTACTTAAGTACCTCACCTTCTGTAGAAAAGATACCAGTTGACGTGCGGTCGTTGGTGAAGGTAGGGCTATGAGTGCGGACACCTTACTTGGGTCGGCGTTGATACCTCTTGCTGAAATTTCATGGCCTAGTAGGATGACTTTACTGTCCCCAATGTGACATTTATCCACATTTAATTGCCCACCTAGGCTCTGTAACCTGGCCAAACCTTCAGTTACCTTTTCTAAATGTGAAATACGGGAGCTATATATACAAAAATAATCAATGAACACTCTTATGGATGTTCCAAAGAACGGTTGAAAAACATATGTGACATATCTTTGGAATGTGGCAGGTGCATTTGTGAGACCAAATGGCATAACCCTGTATGCAAAACAACCCCATGGCGTGATAAAAGTGGTTTTTAGCTGATCTTCCAAGGCTATGCGTATTTGAAAGTATCCTGAATAACCATCACAGACGGTATAGCATTCAAAACCCGCTACTTCATTCAGAATTTCATCCAAGAAAGGGAGAGGAAAGTGGTCTCTCTTTGTAGCTGCATTTAGTGGTTTGTAGTCAACACAGACCCTCCACTTACCATTCTTTTTAGGCGTCACCACTACGGGTGGCACCCATTCTGAGTTTTCTACAGGATAGATGAATCCCGCCTCCAGCAGTTTCCTTACCTCGGCCAAGAGTGCCTTTTCTTGTATGACCCCCAGTCGTCATAGCTTTTGCACAACTGGTTTTACCCCTTCCTTCAGCTTAATATGATGTTCCACCACTGTAATGCCTGTGATTCTTTCATAGTTGTCAATGAACAGGTTAGGAAATCCCATCAACATTTGCAAAAAACTATCTTTCTCCTCAAGTGTTAATTCCGTAGACAACATACCCTTCAACCTACTTCCTCCTAGGCAAGGTGATTTTCTCTCCTCTTCATTGGGTTTCCCTTTTGGTGATGGATCACCAGTTGTGCTTACCCTTTGTGGATCCTTCATAATGATACCCATCACATCAATGGAACTGTCACTTTCGTCGGTGGATGTGGTCTCCTCCTCAGAACTGGAAGATTCGCTAGTGGTTTCATATGCCGATGTTTCTAGATTCATTTGCTTCTGCTTGCCAATCCTCATGTCGTAGTAGATTGTCTCCCCTTTCTTACCGGTCATGCGTAGAAGGCCAGTACCCCAGTCCTATTTGCCTTCATGGCCATTAACCATGGCCTTCCCAAAATTAGTGGATAGCCCTCCCCCTTAGTAGGCATTACAAAAACATCTACCTCTACCTCAGTGTTGAAAGCTTTTATTTTCACGGCACTTACCACACCCACACACTTTACTTTTGCGTTGTTTGCCATCTTTGCCTTGCATGGAGAAGGCCTGTCAACCTCGAGCCCTAATCGAAGCATCATAGCTTCGCTCATTACATAGATTTGTGCACCTCCATCAATGTAGGTGTTTCCAACCCTCTTTCCTTTTATGTTTACGTCGACAATTGGAAGGATGTCATCCATGTTGCATCCCGAAATTGCTCCGGCTACCTTTGTTTTGGAGCGTCTTGTACTTACCATTTTAGACCATTGTCGCCTTACTTTTAGTGCAAGATGTAGCAGCTGTGGCCATGTAATCTTTGGTCCTTGCTCTGCCACATCCAATGTTAGATCATAGGGCTTAGAACTTTCCCCTAGCTGGAAGTTGGTGATGCCCAATTTCCGTCGTGGCCTGGATGGCCTCTTGCTAGTTTCTCCTCTCATGCTTCTCTCATCATCTGATTGTGTAGCTTTCTCCCTCCTAGATCTTTTCACAGTCATGGCTTCAAGTGGTTCTAAAAAGGTTACCTTCTCCTTACCCTTGTCCCTCTCCTTTGCTCTGGGTGGATCCACTACTACGGCTTTTCCTTTCTCTTCTAGCCTTATGATGTTTACAGGGCGATCAGGTGGTGGGGCTGGTGGAAGAGGTGGGATGGATGCTTGTAGTGGTGTCTGGGGTGGACGTAGAATTTGTGTTGGTGGGGGTGGTGCTCGGGGTGGGGGTGTTCTTTCTCTAGGGGGTGACAATTGGTTCCTCCTACCTCCTCTATTATAGTTTTGTCGTGGTTTGGGACAGTAGTACATACTGTGAGCGTCTTCTCTGCAGTTGTAGCAATGATACTCCCTGTTTTGTCATCGTGCTCTTCCAGGGTCTTGATCTCTTTCTTGACTCCTCCCTTGCTGTATTAAATGGACACACAAATTCTGCAGTTGGTCAGTAATATGGGCCAACATATCTTGTTGGTCATCTCTTACCCCAAGAGCCGGTGGTGGTGGTATGGTGGTTGTCGTAGTTGCTGGTCGACGCGATGTTCCTGCTTCTGTTGACTCGGTTTCTTTGGCTTTCATTCGCAGCTTCTTGTCCTTAAGGCGAGCAATCTCAACGGCTAACTCGTACGTAGCCGAGAATCTACCTTTCACTTTATCCTTGAGAAGCGGCCATAAGCCATGCGTGAACCGATCTTTTTTTAGGAAATCGGGTGCGGCTCCCCCCCTTGCCAGTGACTCAACCCACCGTTCCCACAAATCCACAAATTTGGACTCATAGGTGGCATATTCTAAAAGACCCTCCTGCTTCAAGTCTTTCAACTTGTCCCACAACTTTTCTGAAGTGGTACCTCCCCCAAAGCGCCTCTTAAAAGCGGTTTTTAAGGGTTCCCAGTCATCCTTGGTTGCTTGTGGAAGTGCATTGTACCATGATCTAGCTTCTAGCTTCATGAGATGCTTAAAGATTCTAACCCGGGATTCATCCGTATCTTTGTTGCTCACTACACATGCTACTTCAAAGTCATCTAGGAAGTCTGTTACCAAATCCTCCCCCTTCTTTCCTTTAAATGTTGGAAAGGCTACACTTGCCATGATTACAGAGAGAGAGCTAGAAAGACACACTGCTTAACTTGCAAAAGTTTTTTCTTCTTTACAAGGAGACGTATATACCCTCTTATACTAGGACATAGATTAAAACTTCAAACGGTACATTGCCTTGTACCAAAGGTAAGACAAATGGTTGATCTGATGCCAGAACCTCAAAAAATTGCTCCCCACCCAGCATGGTGTCAATGACGTGCTGGTAGTGAGCCTTCAAATCCAGTATTACCTTGATTGAGCGTACACGTGTTGGTATGTGTGATCTGTCTTGAGGTAGGTTGTACTGATTCATGTGAAGCTTAGAGGTGCTTAGTCACTGTCCAAGCTTGTGGGAGAGGGTGGTGTTCTTTCCTGAAACAAACTCAGTAGATCCCTAGTTTCTCTAGTGAGAGTGTGAGCCAATGATTCTGTTATCTGTGCTGCAGCATCAGGTGCGACTTGAAAATTGACTGTGATAATTACCTCGATGACTTGAGTTACCTGATTCTCAAAGTAGAATAGTGTTGATTCTCTATTGTGTAGAGCTCCTTCCATTTTGTTGTTGTGGGTTGGTTGTAGGTTGCGGACATGGTTTCGACCTTCTCCTTCTTCTTCTTGGCACTTGGCCTATGTATATCCACTGGGTTTGGCGTGTTGGTTGACTCTCCCACTGCAAATCGATTACCGTTACGCCTGGCACTCAAGCTTCGATGGAGATGCGGAGTTCGTCTAGTTGTGCTTGGAGCTCTTCTTCTTCTGTCGTCCAATTAGCAAATCCTGCTAGCCATTCATCCATTCACAATAGTTTAGGGGTTTCAGTCTTGTAAACTGAAGGGTTTCATGAAAAGATCCTCAGTTGGGGCACCAAATGACGGGAGCAAAGCGAACCCCGAACCCCGACGGCCTCTAAAACACCGGGGAACGAATGGCGCGCCTCGAGCCTGTCATGGTAAAGCAAACATGGGCACCACCTAGCTTCAGCGGCTAGGACACAAACAACACACCACCATAACAAATTTTTTGGATGCTTGGGAGTAATGATGAAGAGGAAAGGGAATGAGATCAAGTGAGAGAGAGAGAGAGAGAGAGAGAGAGGGAGGGGGTATAGCGGCTTAGTACTTAGGCACCACAAAAGGATGGCGAATCCGCACACCCTTCACACATACACAAGCTAACTCCAAACACAAGACTAGGTGGCGATTCCGCACACCTCACATGGGCAAAACATTGCAAGAAAACATACTCACAAAACCTCAAGCTTTATTTAGAGAATAAGGCGATGAAATGGGGAGCATAGGGTAGGGGAATGAGAAGGGAGAGAGTGGTAGAGCACATGGCGGATAGGTGGGAGTTGATGGCGAAGACTCGCACGAGGGTTATGGCCATCATCCTTCATTTAGTTGCCCTTCATCTTCCATAGCCAAGGGTGTAGAGGTCATGCTCAAGACAAGCATGGTGATTGCGGTGATGGTGATGGTGTGGGTGTGTGTGTGTGCACTAGGCACACACAGTGCATAGCGTGTTCTTTGGTGATGTTGTGTGTGTATTTAGTGTGATGGTGACCCCTCTTTATATAGGGGAGGAGGGGGGAGAAATTCTAGAATTTAGAAATGAAGAAATCATTATCTACATAGGCCATGTGACTGTGGGCCCCACTTGTCTGGCTGTGTGTATATGTGCCAGAACAGCAGTCTCATGAGAGAGAGACTAAGAGAGAGAGAGATGGGTTGATGAAAAAATGTGAGAGGTGACATGGAGAATAAAGTAATTACAAGAGGGGAGAGAGGGGAGTGTGTTCAGAGGTGAATCTGTGTGCAGATGTGTGTGAACACAAGAAAAATCAGGTAACCACTGGGTGGGGATGGGTCTGTGGGCACCTTTTTCAGTGAAACTGAGTGTGTGTGAGTTTGGGGAAGGTTATTTAGCTACAAGACAAGAGATATGGTGCCCTTTAGAGAGAGAGGGGGGTATTTGGGTGATGGGATATGATAGGAGAGAGAAAGAGGGGGTGGGGTATACTATTTTGGAAGATATGGTAAGTTGCATGTGAGTTAGGATGCATTATTGGTGAGTTATAATGCATTATTGGTGAGAGGTGGGGTAGCTTGAGGGGAGAGAGAAAGGAGAAAGGACAAGGGGAAGAGAGAGGGGGTTGACCTTTTGAGTGGAGGAGAGGAAAAGGGACACACGGTGGGGCAACAGTGAAGAAAAAGGAGGCAAGGTGGGGATGGGCTACCCCGCAGGCATGAGGTGGCCTATTTTACCTTTCTTATATATTTACATAATCATACTTTATTTTTTTCTTACTTTTTCCAATGCCTTTTATCACTCCCTCCCTAAGAGGGGGTTTTCATGGGGTGGGGACGAGAGAAGAGGGGTATGGGAGCTTGGCTTGTGAAAAGCCCCCATCAGTGACAACGGACATCTTTGTTTAACCCCAATAGTGATTACAATTTTTTTTGAAATTTCTCTTCCCATGCGCAATTGACAAATCAGCTTCTCATAGATTCGAGAAACCGCAAGCATAAACTCACTTGGCACTTGGAGTTCTTCCATCCTTCTCCACAAATTGTTACATGGAATCATATGAAAGGCTTTCTTAAATTCCATAAAACAACAATACAATCGCTTGCCTTTCAACCGACTTTCCTTCATGAGAACACGAAGAGTGACAAGATGATTAAGGTGTGGTGGCATCGACAAAAACCCGCTTGTCCCTTTGCATGCTTGTTATTATCTTCATCCCAATCACTCAATTTCATCTTATTATGCACCCAAACAGCTTTCCCATAAAAGACCAATCATTATAGTTTGGTAGTTGTTTATATTCTTTACATCCCCTCCTTTATGCAAAGGCTTAACCCAATTAGTACGCCAATCATAAGGCATACCATGTTGAAGTGCAATGTTGAACATATCACACATCCACTAATGGGTAGAATCTCTCGTCCATTTGATCATCTCCGGCTTGATACATTGAAGATCTTCCGCTTTGCGAGTGGCCAACTTTTCAAGCCCACCACATATATCCTCAATAGTAAAAGAAGAAGCCATACATGGGAGTGAACCATAAAATGGTATTTTTTCAGCATTTGCTTGATGATATAATTGCCTAAAATGTGTGTACATATCCACAAGACTCAAGTTACCAAAATTCTCAACCCGCTTGTCCCTCAAGCTTCTCCAAAATCTTCCACATGCATGTGCCTTTTCTTGGACTTGAAAAAAGTGTTGCTTTACTTCTCGTCTTCTTCTCTTCTTTTGAATCAATGCCTTGTATGTATGCAGATGACTTTGATAGTTGTCTTTGTCCATAGTTGCATCAAGCTTTATCAAGGACTTTCAAGCATTTTGACATTCTTTATCAAACCACCTTTTGCGTGATCTATCTTTGTTGCTACCATGGAGAAGCTTTATAGCAAAGCATTCTTCGGCACAAGAACAAATAACTTTCTTGAAAGCTTCCAATTTAGTTTCCAATGGTGCATCATATTGAAGCTTCTTCATCCATAAATTTTGCTCAACCATTTCAATGTACATTGGTGCCCATTTGAAATCCATACATAGTGATAATTTCTCTTTCTTTTGGCTGATATTATCATGCTTAGTTTCTTCTCCACATGAAAGGTCAATAGATAAGGTGTGATTGTCGGATTCCGGGGTCCATTGGCCAAACATGAAACTCTTTATGCGATACATGATGGCTTCGGAGAGTAGCATATAGTCAATCACACTATCCCCATTATGTCTCCTACATGTAAATCCATTGGTTCCACTCCACAAAGATACACCATTGGCAATGAGCATACCCGTGCTATTACACATGTGAAAGTAAATTTCCATAGTGATCCGGCTCTTTCTCATCCATTGAAGAACGTTCATACATGTGAACTTCATCCAATTCCCTTGAAATGTATGGCATATCAAGTTGTTGAGTATCATGTTGCAATGTTCTTGTGCGAGCATTCATATCCCCAAATATAATAACATCACCTTCACCTTTGAAATAAGCAATGTCCTCTTCTAAATAAAAAATGGCTGATCTCTATCCATGCAAGCATAAAAGGGAGAATCATGATGAGGAATGTAGCAACCGGCTACAAAAATGGATGCTCTTTGTGGTGTCATAATTTTCAGCCATACATAACGTTTGTACTTTTCATCTTTCACAATTGATACAAAATCTTCCAATCCTTTCTTAACCATACATGCTACCCCTCCTTGTCCTCTTCGTTGCTTAAGATTCTTTGACCGCATCAATGAATGTACATTGTAATTCTCCAAGCCGTTAATCCTTTGTGTATCATGCTCCCAAGTTTCAACAAGAAGTACAACATCGGCTTGCTTGTTAGTTCATCTATTCCAACCCCCACATTCCATGGGTATCCATTACAATTCCAAAAACATATTTCAATTGTAACTCGGTCTCATAGGTCACGCATCCCTATTTGCTCAAGGAACTTGCTTCCTCCTTGGGCACATTTTCTTCATGAGAGATCTCCTTGTTTTTCTTATTCTTTTCCTCATATGCCTTGTGACGCATATTTTGGTGCTTAATAGTGCGATCTTCACATACAAAAAATTTTGTATCCCTCAAATAGATCCAACTATTATCAAGGATAATCTTTCACTTGGTCTCATCCGGCATGGTGCATACAATTGGCCGTTCTCCCAAGCGAGGAGCTCCTTGCTTCCCCGCTCTATGTGCTCCATAGACTATAACTCGAGACATGCCAAAGTGGGTTTTGAAGAAATCTTCAATAACAATGGCAAGAGAAGGAGGTGTCTCTAGCTTCTCTTTGGGAATTCCACGAATAATAATGTCTTGGAACGTCGCTCCCGTTCCTTCAACTCCTCCACATCCATATTCTCAACATTCTTTGTTTGAGCCATATCTTGCATGAGTGAGGAATTAGCAACCACATTGCTACCACATACATCATCCCAAGACTTGTTTGTGCATACATTTTTCATGTCGCATACATCCCAGCTCATGGTGTCAAATTTCTCCTCTTTCAATACATGGTCATGCTCTACTTTGCTCATCCGCTCCTTCAAAGCATTCAAGTCCACAAGAGAGAGTTTACATTTCTTGATTTCCTCTTCAAGTTGCATCAAACATGTTGTATAGAGAGAGAGAGAGAGAGAGAGAGAGAGAGAGAGAGAGAGAGAGAGAGGAAATAGGGATAGAGATAGAGGGGGAGGGAAAGATAGAGGGATAGAGAGAGAGGAGAGGAGAGAGAGAGAGAGAGAGAGAGAGAGAGGAAAAGAGAGAGATATAGAGATAGAGGGAAAGAGAGAGAGATAGAGAAAGAGAAAGGGATATAGAAAGAGGGGGGGAGGAGAGAGAGAGACAGAGAGAGAGAGAGAGAGAGAGAGAGAGAGAGAAAATTTATTATCATCCTCGGAGGTCAAATATGACCTATGGGACTAAAGTTACATGTGATGTAGTATGTGTATGGCTGATGATTGACTCTCGATGCTCCAAAATTGTGGTGATGAGAGTCGTAATGGAGAGCCCACACTTTGACTGGGAGAGGAAAGTGTGTAGGTCTAAGTTATGGCTGAAAATGTGAGAGAAGCATGTTTGGATGTGACCAAAAGCTGAGCACTCTACTAGTGTGTGGTACTCAGACTCTCGAACTTGCAGTGATCATAATGTGCACGGTCGATTTGACCCTTCTCCATTGCCCCAATGCCCTATCTCGCATCGAAGGAAATGGGAGCTAAGCCAAATGGCTGCCATAGTGCGTGTCGCCGACAAGGGGATAGGCTCAAGCATGTAACTGTGAGTACGGTTTTCTCTTTCAGTAAAGAACATGGTTTTGTAGTTGGGGGCAATATGGGTGATGTAATCTATGAAGCGTGACGGATTTCTCCCAAGTCGTAATACATTGGCGTTGTAGGAAAGCTTCATTCACTTGGGAGTCAATTGAAGCATCATGTACCAAGTGTAATGCATCCCATCTCCCAAACCACTTCTTTATGTCTTGCATCCATCCCGTGCTCTCAAGATCTTGCTTTTATGAGTCTTTTGAACTTTTTTGCTTGCTTCCCATGCAATTGTAGGAAGTCGGTGTGAGGGGTTTTGATGCAACTTTATCATGTACTCCACAACCCTTTCCATGCCCATAACCTCAATTGGAAGACATCCCGACTCAAGAAGTAGGAGCACATATGGTGTTTGTGTCTTCACTTGGAGAAAGTTTGTGAGAAAACTGTTTTGAACATTCTCAAACTCTTTCCAAGGAGACTTTGATTTGCTCCCGCCCCACACTTCAACTCCATAAAGAAGAACCGGTGTCACCAATGCATCAAAAAGATACTTCTTGAGAACCCAACACTTGATGTTTCCCGCATTACACATGTTCTCAAATGCATAATATTCTCTCTTTCCCGCTTTCAAACGACGCATAGCAAATTCATGCCACTCGTGATTGGACGGAACCTCAAGGCCAAGGTACTTAAAGCTCTCAACAACTCCAAGTGTCTCGCTGTTGTACACAATGCATGGCTTCTCCTTATGGTTGGTTTTCACAAGCATAACCTTTGTCTTGGATTCGTTCACAATCAGCCCACTATGCAAGCAAAAGTTCTCAAGGACAACCATAAGCTTTTGTGAATCTTCTAAAGTCTGTGCTAGAAGCACTACATCATCCGCATACAACAAAAGCATGATTACCGCATTGCAAATAGCGACCTCTTCAGTGCCTTCTTCTTGCATAAAGTCAAGTACCATTTTTTTCAATTGATCTATGCATAGACCAAAGAGAGTTGGTGACAACAGACATCCTTGTTTAACCCCAATAGTGCTTACAAAAATATCTGAAATTTCTCTTCCCATGCGCAATTGACAAATCACCTTCTCATAGATTCGAGAAATCGCAAGCATAAACTCACTTGGCACTTGGGATTCTCCATCCTTCTCCATAAATTGTTACGTGGAATCATATCAAAGGCTTTCTTAAAGTCCACAAAACAACAATACAATCTGTTGCCTTTCAACCGACTTTCCTCCATGAGAGAGAGAGAGAGAGAGAGAGAGAGAGAGAGAGAGAGGAAAGAGAGATAGAGATAAAGGGAGAGGGAGAAAGATAGATAAAGAGAGAGACAAAGATAGAGGGATAGAGAAAGAGGGAAAGAGAGAGAGAGAGAGAGAGAGAGAGAGAGAGAGAGAGAGAGAGATAAATAGAGAGATAGGGAAAGAGGGAAAGAGGGAGAGAGAGAGGAAGGCAACACTCGATCACAAAATCATGCTGCAGTGGGTTGGCCACCGCTGTAACTGGTATGATTTTGTTAACCGAGTATACAAAATGAAGGATATTTGGATTTGGATTTGAAATGGGTATATGTCAGTAGATATTTGGATATGGATTTGGTTTTGGAATTGGATTCGGAATTTGTATATGATGCATTTTTTTGTCACGATAGTGTTTATGTGATTGGACTTGACATGTATGAGATCAATGATGAGTGTGACCAATGATATCCTGATTCATCAGGGTATGACATATACTGCTTATTCTAGTGGTATGGGACACTAGAATAGGTAGTATGTTGATGACGGCAAGCATAAGCAATGTTTAGTTTCATTATTTTTACTATATGCTATTTTTTTGACACAGATTTCTAATCACTGTTTTTTGACAAGTATCGTTTGCAGATACTTATCTGTGCAATTAAGCACATTTGCTTTCCAACAGAGAGGTATGTTATGGAATTGATATTCTACTATTCATTTACAGCTGACAGGTGGAAAAGGATTGACTAATCTAGGCCTATGCGAGCAAATATACATTTTGTACATTTTATTATTCAAGTGCTCTTTTATGAGCTTTGGCCATTTATGACCGGCCAGCTAGTTTGTACTCACATTCGACCATTCAAGAAATCTATAAAACAAATGCGTGCAAGAGGGAAATGGTCACTCTTGCACGGGGGGAGATTGTACCCAGTGTTTGTGTATTCTTCTCTTCTCTTTCTTCGTGCCGGTGTAGCACTCCGCTCTAGGAGGTGTGCCAGTGCATGTTCTCTTCTTCACTTTCGCTTGATGTCTCTCTCTGTTTGCGTACATCGTTGATTATGTGATATGCGATGCGTCAGGTTTGCAGATTCGTTCATTTATGCTTAACAATATGTTGTTTTGGGTATTTTGCAGGACAGCCACCATCCGTTTGTAGCACTTTCACCAGTATCTTAACGTAGAAGCCACCACATGGCAGTATATTTAAATTAAAAAAAAAAACATCGCTGCAATGAAAAAGCTCTAAATTTAAAAAAAAATGCACGTGTGAAAACTACCAAGTGAATAAAACTAAAAAAGAAGTTTGCTTTGCTCGATTGCTATGAGAGGAACTTCAATTTTCTCCACAAGCAGTTCGTAGGTTCCCTGAAGCAGCCTGGAGCTTTGTTTGCAGGTTTGACTCTGGCCACTCTTAGAGAGAGAGAGAGAGAGAGAGAGAGAGAGAGAGAGAGAGAGAGAGAGAGAGAGAGAGAGAGAGAGAGAGAGAGAGAGAGAGAGAGAGAGAGAGAGAGAGAGAGAGAGAGAGAGAGAAGGCTATGATGGATAGTACGTAGGCGATGATGGCTTTGCTCGTGCATGAGATTTCATGGAACCATCAAACGCAGACCCTATTGCTTTCTCATCCTCTGATCTATGGTGCTGGAAGTGGCAACGTCCATCTATGGTGTTGGAGAAAATCCCATCTTTGGTGTTTGAAGTGGCATTTATGGTACTAACACCTTATACCTATTCACATGAAAGTGAAGAGCCATGTTGAAAAGCCTACCTCGTCGACATGAGGAGAGCATTCTTCAGTAACATAGAGTCTATAGGCGAAGCTCCTCCCTATTCATTCTAGCAGTACAAGGTCAACAATGTCACTGTTTGCCCCATTGGCATATTGGAATCGGCCTTCTTTTGTAGTGAAGCATCAATACCTAATTACAAGCCTACCTGTGCCTTCCTTGCGTAGTGATCATAGCAACTTTATGTGCAACAAGACCCAGTCGTCAGCTGAACATTATGTCCAGCTTCAACTACCTTACTCAGCTCGTTTCTGTAGGGTTGAATTGGTCCCACTTCTCATAATTTTCTGCTTTTGCCACCGCATCTAAGAAATCAACGCAACCTGCACCCTTCACTTGGAACTTGAGAATATCTCGCAGGCCTTCAATAAACTTCATCTTTAATGCATCTCTAGTGACCTCTGGAGCATATTTATGCAAACACAGAAATTTCTCTTTGTACTCGTCTACCGACAAAGGTGTTTTGTCTCCTTCTTGCTGCTCGAAACCATAAAATTCCATTTTTTTCTCCATATTGTAGCGAGGAGAACAATACGTTTTCTCAGCTTCTGCACGGAATTCCTTCCATGCAATCACACTCTCGTTGGTACGAGTCTACATGTATGACTTCCACCATAGCTTTCCGACACTACGGAGATATAGGATAGCAATCTTCACCTTTGCTTCTTCAGAAAACTCCCGTAAAGCAAAGAAGTCTTCAAGTTCCTCAATCCATGCTTCCAAGTCTTCGCCTGTCTTCCGTATCCCATCGAATTCATTAAGTCTAGCCTTCTTGAAAACTTGTTTGATGGCAGCTTCTCCCGCGTCCTCGTCGTCTTCTTCCTTGCTTCTCTTCTGTTTCTTCTTCTTTGATCCTTCAACACCAGATAGATCTACGTAAATTCCACCACCATCTCCTTCGCTTCCACCATCTCCTCCTGTTGTACCCTTTTCTTTATCGGCTCTCTCACACCTGTTAAGATCTTCAGCGAGTCATCGAATGAGTTCCGCTTGTTCCTGCAATCGTTGTTTGTATGCGTCCATCACTATCGCAGAATTGAAACTGCTCTGATACCACTTGTGACGCAACACGGGAGAGCGAAATACATTGATAATGAACAAAGAATATACAGAGTACGCAGAGTAAACAGATAGAAATAAAGAGTCTGTATAGATACAAGATAATCATTACAAGAAGAGCATAGCTCGTTTCATAACCTCCCGACCACCCCCGAGCTATCTCAATCACACTCTCACTCTTAATCTCAATCTCAATCTTATGCACAATCTCAATCTCAATCACACTCTCACTCTCAATCTCAATCACAATCACACTCTCAATCTCAATCTCTTGATAGCAACAACGATCATAATCGGAATCGCAACACGATCACAATCCCAATATCATGACACCTTGCACAGATCCTGTTTCACACATTGGTTTTTGCATCGTCTACAAAATAGCCAAAAGAACATACTCCGTACAACCAAATCAACATGATAATCAAATTAAAAACATCATTTTATATCATCATAAAAGAGTATAATCACTTCTTGATTGGATCAAACAATAGAGATATTACCTGTGTATATCTGTTTGTAAGCTAACCTGTTGCTGCTTGTAGGTTATCTTGTTTCTGTTGGCAATTTGTTTATGTCATAACTTGATCAAACGAACTCAGAACATAGACTTCCAGGTACTCAAAACGACCGACGGGAACAGGTCTGGTCTACAAAGTAGCGCGGATAGAATTGTGAAAAACATCTTTCTCTGGTCAAAAACGCAACTTTTAGATCGCGGCTCATAAAAACCTTATTTTTGGATCTCCACTACTTTTTCAACTTATTTGAAGCATACCCATGTATTTTAAGCTAAAACACATAAATATAAAACATTGATATTAATAAAAACTTCAATATTTACTACGTTTTTATTATACTGTCCATAAACAGACTACCTATTATTCATTAATCTTTATCAAAATATGTCTTTAGTGTATTATTTATAAAGAATTTTCTCTCTTAATATCTTAAACTCGTTCATATAAGCCCTATCTAATAGACTATTCAACAATCTTTCAAATTGTGCTAAACGAAAGATATGGCCTACTACATTCTTTTCGACTTTAAGAACTTCAAAATTTAGTCCTATTACACAAGACGATATGTTTAATTATTCACATCGCTTTTTTGTAGCTTGACTCAAACATTGCACGCCGGCTTGTACAATTGGATGACATTCGTACACGCTTATCAGGTCGATAGTATAGTTCATTTTTATAGTCTGTTAATTGACTATGCTTGATTGAGAATAAGATGGGTGTCTCAAAGATGGTTCCACGATTTAGAGACTAGATGGTCGATATTACTAGGTTGAACGGTGCAATTTGTAAATAACTACCAAAGTAGGTTAAGTTGCAACCCTTTTGCTTGATTCAATTACCCTCTTTAGTAGCTCTTTGTCGTATATGGAGCACTCTGGGACACAACTTGTTTCTTCCCAATGCTCATGAAGTCCTAAGCGGAGCTATTATTGGTGCCTATCAATAGGTTCTACTCATTTTCTCACGCCACCACAACAAAACACAAGACAACAACAATCACAACCAACTAACCAACTGCGCTCCAAAAATCTGTCAGATTATGTATGGCAAAGGCCCACCAAGCAAGACTAGTTGTTTTAGAAAGCCATTGTGACCCTTTCACTTGTTTAGGGTGAACGGTTAACCACCCGCCCAACTCTTCAGTCTGAACGCTGCCGGCAAGAGGTCTCCCCATGCTTGCATATCTCCACTCCGGCACCGTTTTGATGATCTCTACCGTGCGCATCTGCTCGAATGTATGCTTCTGTGGACAGAGGGTGTCCCATGGTATCCCTGCTTCAGCGGATTGAACCCAATCGTATGTATGCTTGTGTGGATGAGGCCCAGATCAGCAGGTTTGCGCACGGTTTGTGGTTTGACGAAGATCAAGGCCCCTGTCGAGGTCAACTGCATTGCTGACAGGGTCTCCATGTTTCTTGCCAAGGAGCCTCCATGGACCCCTGCTCTTGAGTCGGACCTTGCCCACATTCTCTCACATTATGCTGCTCCCATGGTTTTGTCGCAGGTGTTTCTCCACCCTTTCACCCCATCTCGCATGGCCGTGCGTCTCTTTCAGTGGGCCTGCAGCTCTTCGCCCTTCTTGGCTTGCGACCTCTCGATCTCGAAAGCCCTGGCCACCTCCCTTACCCGTCCACCTCGGCTCCAGCACCTGTGGCCAGCTCTGCGCTCTCTGGAGTTGTCACCTCTCCCAGTACCAATCCACCTTTTCACTGCCTTGATTAGGCAACTGGGTGAGGCAGGCTTGCCTTTCCATGCCAAGCGCCTCTTCTTTTCTATGCCCTTGCTGTCCTGTGCCTGTCCCAATGTTCACGCTTGCAATGCCCTTCTGCATGCCATGGTTAGCGCATCATCGCCAATGGCATTGACAGAGTTGCTAGGCCAGGCTTTGGCTCTCTTTGACCACATGGATGGAATGGGAATCCAGCCAAATGTCATCACGTGCACCATTCTTATAAATGGCCTTCTAAGAGCTGGTCAACTGATGCCAGCCTTTCAAGTTTTTTCCTCCCTGGTGCCTGACATAAGAGCGGACACCATATCTGGCACCAGCATGATGGATGGCCTGCCAAAGGAGAATGAACTTGGCAAGGACCTTGTCATACTGATCACTTACTTGAAGAATCGGAAATGCACCCCAAATGTGATCACTTACAACAGCCTGATCGATGGTTTGATGAAGTCCAAGGAGGTCGACAAGGTTCTTGCTGTACTGACTCAGATGGAGAAGAGGGGATGCGTCCCAAACGTGGTCACCTACACCAGCCTGTTGGATGGCCTGATGAAGTCCAAGGAGGTTGACAAGGCTCTTGCTGTTCTAACTCAGATGGGGAATTGTGGATGCATCCCAAATGTGGTCACCTACAACAGCTTGATAAATGGCCTGATGAAGGCCAAGAAAGTCGACAAGGCTCTTGCCGTACTTACTCAGATGGAGGAGAGGGGATGCGTCCCAAATGTGGTCACCTACAGCAGCCTGATGGATGGCCTGTTGAAGTCAATGGAGGTTGACAAGGCTCTTGCCGTACTGACTCAGATGGAGAATTGCGGATGCATCCCAGGCGTGGTCACCTACAACAGCTTGATACATGGCCTGCTGAAGGCCAAGAAAGTCGACAAGGCTCTTGCCATACTGACTCAGATGGAGAAGAGGGGATGCATCCCAGATGTGGTCACCTACAACAGGCTGGTGGATAGCATGATGAAGGCCAAGGAAGTCGACAGGGCTCTTGCCGTACTGACACGGATGGAGAAGAGGGGATGCGTCCCAGACGTGGTCACCTACAACAGCCTGATGGATGGCCTGATGAAGGCCAAGAAAGTCGACAAGGCTCTTGCCGTACTTACTCAGATGGAGGAGAGGGGATGCATCCCAAATGCCGTTACCTACAGCAGCCTGATGGATGGCCTGATGAAGGCCAAAAAAGTTGACAAGGCTCTTGCCATACTGATGCTGATGGAGAAGAGGGGATGTATACCAGATGTGGTCACCTACAACAGCCTGATGGATGGCCTGTTGAAGGCTAATGAAGTTGACAAGGCTCTTGCCGTACTGACTCAGATGGAGAAGAGGGGATGCGTCCCAAATGTGGTCACCTACAGCAGCCTGATCGATGGCCTGATGAAGGCCAAGGAGGTTGACAAGGCTCTTGTCGTACTGACTCAGATGGAGAAGAGGGGATGTGTCCCAAATGTGGTCACCTATAGCAGCCTGATGGATGGCTTGATGAAGGCCAAGAAAGTTGACAAGGCTCTTGCTGTACTGACTCAGATGGAGAAGAGGGGATGTGTTCCAGACGTGGTCACCTACAGCAGCGTGATGGATGGCCTGTTGAAGGCCAATGAAGTCGACAAGGCTCTTGACGTACAGACTCAGATGGAGAAGAGGGGATGCGTCCCAAACGTGGTCACCTACAGCAGTTTGATAAGTGGCTTGATGAAGGCCAAGAAAATCAACAAGGCTCTTGCCGTATTGACTCAGATGGAGAAGAGAGGATGTATCCCAGACGTGGTCACCTACAACAGCTTGATGGATGGCCTGATGAAGGCCAAGAAAGTGGTCAAGGCTCTTGCCGTACTGACTCAGATGGAGAAGAGGGGATGCGTCCCAGACATGGTTACCTACAACAGCTTGATAGATGGCCTGATGAAGGCCAAGAAAGTCGTCAAGGCTCTTGCTGTACTGATTCAGATGGAGAAGAGGGGATGTGCTCCAAACAATATCACTTACAACAGTCTATTAGACGGCCTATTGAAGGAGAATAAAATCAACAAGGCTCTTGCCGTACTGACGCACATGGGGCGGAGGGGATGCACCTATGACACTGTCCCAGATTCTGTGACGTATACTCTCTTTATGAACTGGTTTGTGAAGCAACAAAGGCTAGAAGATGCCTTAGGACTTCTAGAAAAGATGCAAACTGTAGGTTGCGATCCAAATGGGGTCACCTGCACCGTCCTTATTGATGGACTACTTAATGTGAATAAAGTCCAAAAGGCACTTGACATAATGACTCAGATGGAAAAGAGAGGAATTCTCCCTGAACACAGTACTCTACAATGCATTTATCAACGAGCTTGTGATGGAGTAAAGAATGGAAAACCTGAAATTGTATGAATTATGCACAAAGGTTGGGATGCGATATCGGTCATGGCAACTTTGTGATGTGTGGAAAAAGGCACGTGAGCGGGAAGGCAAGCCCTAATTGTTTTCCGTAGCCAAATCAGAAGTGCATTGTCTTTGCACACGTGACAGACTTGGACGAGAATGGAGATGTTTCACCAGAGTAGCCAGAAGATCAATTTTCCATGGGGCTAGCTCCTTCACTATGAAGGAAGAAAAGTTTGGCAGTTGTCTGTGCTAATGTACTTAGTCCCTTATTAATCTAGAAATGAGAAGGAAGTGGCTCAAAGTTATTCAGACAAAAATTGTTTCACAGGAAGAAATGACATCACAAGGACTTCGCAAATGTGTGAGGTATAGATTCTGCTTGCTGATGTGTCGCCAGATGACTACTGCTGAGGGGTGTGTGCTTTGTAGCTTGCAGTGCGTGCAGGGTTGCTTTCATTCCAGTTGCTGATTGCTTGGGTTTGGATTTTCTTGACGGCTGCTGAGGTGGCAGCAATCTGGCAGCCAAGCTTGACAATTCTGCATGAGAATGATGTGTAGATGGACAGCAGGGATGGGCTGCCCCCCGACTTTGATGGTGTAGGGAATGGTCCTTCGGTGACCATTCCCCGAAATAATTGTGACCGCATGAAGAGCGGTGGGGAGGCCACGAGCCATGGCAAGAGCAGTTATTTCATGGGAATCGCCACTAAAGGACCATTCTTGGTCGTCAGTAGTCCAAGGGAGGGTGGCCAATCGCATTCTGAGTGCTGACGTGGCTGCAGTTCCATGAAGCCCGGGTTATGTTTGTTGAACTGCACGATTACCAATGCTGATGCGGCTGCAGGCGTTGACAATCGATGAGTGTGCCCTGACTATTCTGGCTGTTGATTTGTCAAAGATGTGACGGCTGGTCTCGTGGATTATGTTGTGCAGTGGTTGGAGGGCCACGATCACCTGCCCTGGACTTTGACGGGGTAGATTAATTATTTCCCACATGATGTGGGGTTAGTTCCTCGGGACTAAGTGGCATGGGCATGGGAGAGTGGGATCTATGGTGGGGGGATTGTGGGTCGTAGATCTGGACAGCGGCGTCGAAAGTAATCTAAGGTACCCTAGATTACTTTTAAGGGTTGCCGCCTTGCACACGTGTTTTAAGTAGATTAGGGTCCCCATGCTATCAGAAATGCGTGCAAGGCGAAGTGGTTAGGGCATGTGCCTCTCATGGGTGAGGTCACGGGTTCAAACCCTATGCTTGCAAAATGGGATACCCTAGATTACTTTTTGTAATATAGGGTACCCTAGATTACAGAAAAGTAATCTAGGGTATCCGCGTCCAGATCTACGGCCCACAATCCCTCCATCGTAGATCCTACCTTCCCATGCCCGTGCCACTTAGCCTCGAGGGGGTTCGGCAGGAGATTAATTATTTCCCTCATGTTGTGGGATTAAAGGGGGGATTTACTATTTTCTCTAAGGCTTTCTTTTATATTATGAACTAAAAAAGCAATTGAAACTCCAAAGCCAAAACTCCTCCATTACCTCTGAAGGATCCTTCAAGAGACTAGTAATAAATAGAGAATTTAAGAATAGAAGGAACCCAAAGGATTCTTTGATTAGCTTGCAATCTCGTTCGTGCATAGGACACCATGAGGGTCTATAGATGATAGGCAGTTGATGGTACTTCTTGTATGACCATCTTGTGGAATCACAATCTTTTAAGTGTACCACTAACATATTAGTAAGAATCACCTCACCCTTTTGGACCTCAAGCTCAAACCTGTCTCTTTCAGACTTGAGAAATCACTGTGTTGAGCTACAACGTCATCAAGAATGAATGGGACATTAAAGATAGAAGAGACCTTGTTGAATATTTTCGTATCTCCTGCAGATATACTGCAAAATCAAACAGTTTTTCATCCACACATGCAGGATTTTCAACACCATCTACCCCTTCCTCTTTACATTTTGTAGCTGGTTCACAAACAGAAGAAAGATAAATGTCTCTCTTTTTGATGCTAATCACCTGAAGCTTCAGGATTACAGGCACTTCTTCATGTTATGATGCTTCTGAGTCATTGGGGGGTTCCTCTGTCCCCATAACATCATCTCCAGGAAATATATCTTGGCCTCTGCAAAGTCCACATCTCTCTTTATGGAGCCTCTCATCAACTGAGGTGGTATCCCTTCTGCTTCTTGTTCACCAAATATAATTTATGGATCGAGACCCTTTACCTCTTCACTCTTTGAGATCTTAATCCTAATAAAAACATAATACATGCAATAATAGGTAAGTATTGGGACTAAGAAGCTTCAGCAACATACCATAGATATACCATCATTTGACTTTTTTTATTAAATATTATAACACATTTTTCAAAAATTACAAGCTGTTGGTCTGTGTGTGTGTGTGTGTGACAGATTGGTCTCATAGGTCAAGTTGGCATTTTAAAGAGGTTAATAGAGCATCTCATTTTATTTGAGTGCCAACTCTGTGTGTGTGTGTGTGTGTGTGTGTGTTTTGCTACCCTTTATATGCTCTATGATGTGGGAAGGACAATCAACGGATTGAAACTACATGTATGCGCGCCATAGGATAACAACAAAGTTTTCTCTCTCTCTCTCTCTCTCTCTCTCTCTCTCTCTCTCTCTCTCTCTCTCTCTGACAGATTGGTCTCATGGGCCATGTTGGCATCTTGAAGAGGTTAATAGAGCATCTCCTCTTGTTTGAGTGCATACCCCTCTCTCTCCACGATTTTCTACCCATTTTGTACTCTACAACGTGCGAAGGACAATCAACGGACCGACAATACACGTACACGTGCCATAAGACAAGGGAAAAGTATCTGTTAAGTATGGAGCCTGATTTACCCTTGTAATTTTCTGTGGTAAAAGCGCACATTTGTAAGGCCCTCATTATGAGGAGAAGCCATCGTGCGTGAAGGAAAATCACTCACTGGAAATCAAAATTTTCACGAACAAGAATCAGGGGCAACTTTAAAGGCCTCGGGGGCAAAAGCCCCCGAGCCTTTTTTTTCCCGCTGGAATAGTCTTTTTCGCCGGAATATTATGGCCGGATGGCGGCCGGAAAGTGGTCGGAAAACAACCGGTCGGTTGGCCGGTAGTCAATGGCCGATGGTCGGTGGTCGGAAGTCAATGGCCGGTGGCCGAATTCAAAAGCGGACTTGTCTTCTCAAGGGCGGCCACACATGGGCGGATTGGAGGGTCCGATTTGGACTTATTCGCACAAGGGCGGCTACACATGGCTGTCTCTCATAAGAGAGGGCAGCCCTTTTGGCCTATAAAAGGAGGCCATTTCTACACACATTTCATAGTGTGAAGTTGATGCAACAAGGTGAGTGTGAGGTGATGAGAGTGAAGCAAGGCGGGAGCTCCATTAAGGGTATAATCCCTTTGTAAACTACTTCTTGTTTTGAAGTACTAAGGCCATTGAGTGGTTGCTTCCCGTGGACGTAGCCCACATTGGGTGAACCACGTATATCGTGTGTACTCTCTCTCTCTCTCTCTACTCTATAATCTCGTGTATATAAATCTGTTTCTCTCCATTAAGTAATCTACTCAATTATCTATTTAGCTACGTCTTATTTCCTAACAGTATCTCCTCTCTCTCTCTCTCTCTCTCTCTTCCTGGTTCTTGCCCTCCTTATCATTTTCTCTCTCTCTCTCTCTCTCTCTCTCTCTCACACACACACACACACACACACACGCACACACACACACACACACACACACACACACACACACACACACACACACACACACGCACGCACGCACACACATGCGCGTAATCTAAGCATTCATATTACCTTTGCCGCCATGCACGGTAAATAACAACTACATGCTTTAAATATGTCAAAAAGCTAAATGTAACTAGTGGGCATTTATTGCACCGTATAATTTTAATAGAGAGGTCACTTTCACACTTTATGGGTTGTGCCACATTCGTTAGCATGATTATTGTATCACTTGAGAGAGAGAGAGAGAGAGAGAGAGAGAGAGAGAGAGAGTAGAGTTGTGTATGTGTGTGTACTAAAGAGGAAATTGTATGTTATTGGGACTACTTCATAAGCCAAAATAATGATTGCCCATGATTTTGTCCAGTTTGCACACTGGCGCATGCAGACGATTCTATTTTTAGCAAACTGTCATACGCGCGCCATAATACCACTTTTTCACAGAGAGATAGACAGATATGAGAATGATACGAGGGAGTAGAAGTAGAGTTAGGGTAGAGAAAGTAAGAGAGAGAGAGAGAGAGAGAGAGAGAGAGAGAGAGAGAGTTTGTGTACCTATGTGTAATAAAGAAGAAATGAAATGTTATATTAGTGTGCGCAATGGTGCACGGATATCAATCTATCTATCGCAAAATGGCACCCACGCGCCATATTACCACTTTCTGTGAGTGAGAGAGAGAGAGAGAGAGAGAGAGAGAGAGAGAGAGAGAGAGAGAGAGAGGGAGAGGGAGAGATAAACACAGAAAGAGTCTATTGGTTTACAGGTAAATGGCAAGAACAAAGGCGATTGCGAGAAAGCCAGGAAAAGGTCCAGGTTTGGCTGTTAAAGCAGAAGGAAGATCTGCTAGTAAAAAGAAGAGACCAGGAAAGCCCATGAAAAGCTTGAAAGCTCCGAGAATGAAGAGGCTACAAAGACACATCAAGTTGTTCAAGGAAATAAGGAAGGCTCAATAATGTTTTGAGCTTCTTGTACCAAAGCTGTCATTCCAAAGACTAGTCAGGTCAATATGTGAGGAAACATGTTTTGGCACCATGAGGTGAAAACCTGTTGCACTGCTCGCACTACAAGAGGCAGCATGCGATTTTTTGTTAGAATATTTCAATGATATAACAATTGTTGCAGCAGATGCACATAGGGTAATGATTATGGACAAGGACAGTGAAACTTTGAAAAGAGTAAGGTAGAGATATGATAAACTTCTCCAGCCTAATGAATTTATAGACAATAAAATGAAGGAAATTTTGCTTATTCCTCCATCAAAGCCACATGCAGAGGTGAAGATTGCAGAAGCGACCCACGATGTGAATACCAGGGCTAGTCAGGTCAATATGTGAGGAAACATGTTTTGGCACCATGAGGTGAAAACCTATTGCACTGCTCGCACTACAAGAGGCAGCATGCGATTTTTTGTTAGAATATTTCAATGATATAACAATTGTTGCAGCAGATGCACACAGGGTAACGATTATGGACAAGGACAGTGAAACTTTGAAAAGAGTAAGGTAGAGATATGATAAACTTCTCCAGCCTAATGAATTTATAGACAATAAAATGAAGGAAATTTTGCTTATTCCTCCATCAAAGCCACATGCAGAGGTGAAGATTGCAGAAGCGACCCATGATGTGAATACCAGGGCTAGAGCTGATCAGAAAAACTGGTGTGCAGAGGAGATGAACAAATTAAAAGAGAAGGAAAAAGTAGTAAATACTATAGAAGAAGAGATTAACAACTACCACATTGTTACACACGAAATCAATGTCTGTAGATTTTTTTTTTATCATCTATGGAGGAAGGATTAATAGTAAATATACAGCTAGAAGATGGTATAAGAAGACTTGCATTAGATTCTATGGATATCAATATATTGCGGGATCCAAATGCTCAAATCACAGATTCAATTGTCTATATCTTCCTAATGTAAGATGCTTTCACCAGCTTCAACATATTTTTATTCAGTCTTGAGGTTAGAGACTAATAACTAGTAATTGTCTTGTGGTTTGATCAAGAGCCAGCTACCTACACAAAGTCATGCATAAATATAAATCTTGGATTCCCTGATTTTTGTCTTTCTCAGAATGAAAAACACCCCTATTGGCACATTCGAGAAGTGGCTTGCCCATTGTCCAATGTTGCAGGTAACACAACCATAATTTTTCCATATGAGAGAAACCACCACTAGAGCCTGGTTTGCATTGAACTTGACAAGCCAACAATCTAGACTCTAAACTCAATTCGAGGAACGCATCCAGAATTAAGACTGTGAGTATTGAGAATTAGAAATTGGTTTTATTTTGGATAAAGTATCGAGAAATTATTGTGTTGGGTTCATACCAACTTTTCCTACTTGCAGATGCATAAAAAGAATGTTGCACACACATGGAAGGCTATGCGGATATCTAGAGCTGTACAAGTCAGAAATTAAGAGGCATAAGATTCTTATAGAGGAGGATGCCAATTAGTGTGGATGGAGGTGCCACCATCCACACTAATTGGCATGGAGGTGCCTCCTCCATGCTGAGTATATACTGTAGAGCTTTTTTGCACTAAAGCCATTCATGTCAAAGGTAGGAAAGTTTTGCACAACATGGTGATTGTTTGGACAAAAATGTGTCTCAATTCCTTTTTGTTTCTCAAAATGTGTCTCCTATAACATGGTGATTGTTTGGACAAAAATGTGTCTCAATTCCTTTTTGTTTTCGTTTTGTCTTTTGCAGAGTCCATTGAAGAAGTACACCGTACAGTATTTGCACCGATACCGTGCCACCCTAATCAAGCATTTGCTTTCAATTTCACATCCCGTGAGCATGGATGCAGAACAGACCTATTGGATGACCACATTGTAGAGTTAACGAAGAATGATGAGGGACAACATCAAACAAATTTCATAAGGTTAGCTGAGAAAGGACAGGAGCAAGAGGAGGGAGGAACTTCTGAGAAGAGAAATGCTATAGAGGGAGAGTTTGACAAGGAGAAAATTCCAGATGAGGGGAAGCCCACACAAGAGCAAGATCACACAGATCGAGGGGTTGAGGAAGAAATAAAGGTTGAAACTCCTTCTGCGCTTGAAGGGTTTCAAAAGGAAGAAGAGTATGCAAAGGGAGGGGCTGAGAAAGAACGCTGAGTCTTGAACAATGAGTCTTGAACAACAGAAGAGCAAGGGACTGGTGAGAATAAGCTCGAGAATGTCAACATTGGACAAGACAACCTCTACGGCACACAAACCCAATATGGACCTTTGCTAGACATTGACATGATTGTTTCGATAATAACCAATGTAAAGAATTATGAAAGTCAACCTATTGTCTAACTACTTATTTTTTTTACAAAATGTTTGCAGAGACTGATTATTTTCGACGTAAACGGATTGTCGTTGTTTTGGGAGCCGTATGATCCCAATGCAGAGCTTGTCAACCTGTGTAGCTTCAAGATAGGAACTTGCAGAGCCATTGTGCATCCAAAAACCAAGGACTTTCCCAGGGTGTCCACTAGGAAATATGTAAGATAGTACGTGCGAACAAAATATGGGATCTGTAATTAGGTACATTGATAGAAAAATATACTTACATAAAGGGTTTTTTGATTGAGAAAGTAAAATTTTTCATACATAAGCGATAATTTTTTCACAAAAATGCATACATAAGGGGTACATATAATACTTGAAAATATACAGGTAAGGGATTATTTAAATACCTCTTGTTCGCACGTGTTGTATGCAAGTTTTACATAGTGGACTCCCCGGGAGGAATTTATACAGTTTCTAATTCCAAGGTTCCGGGTTGCGATGCGGTCCTCTATGCAACGGAGAAACCTCGATACCCTTGTAAATATGGTTTGCAACGTAGCAGGAATTTGAACGTTCATAATTTGATTTTTGGTATTCACAGAAGGAGTGTGTTTTCATTGACGGCCACTACCACCCTACCAAACCAGATGTATTCCTATACTATAAACCTTTTTATCAAATCTATGTTCCATATGATGATATCAACACTTCATTGATAGATGACACACCCCATAAGGGCTTGCTAAATCCACCAGGCACCACTCTCTCCCCACCCTCATTTGAAGGTCATGAGCATGAATTTTATCTAGAGGACATTTTGATCCCTTATCTCCCACTAGAAGTTGTATTTCAACCCATTGACTGTTTCAAAATTTGTACTTACAAATACTCTCCAAAATGCTAACTATGTACATTAATATGATTGTTTGTACCTCTCAATGTGGTACCATGTTAGTGTGTGTGTGTGTGTGTGTGTGTGTGTGTGAGAGAGAGAGAGAGAGAGAGAGAGAGAGAGAAAGATTAGACATCAAACTTTGCATATGTTGTTCAAAATATACAGCAATCATACTTCCACCTCACAAAGGGAGAGAGGTAGCGAGACAGTTTCATCTTACAATTGAAATAAAGATATAACCAAATGATGGGAATCATTTCACAATTGAAATAAAAGATTTGAATTGAAAGAAATGTTGCAATGGAAGTCATGAATATAGATTTCAAGTAAAGAAGAAGTTACACCCAATGAAATTCATCCAAGTTACATTGGCACGATTTGGACTCGGCCAGTTAGTTCTCTACAATTTTTTTTTTCCTTCATTGCATCACTTTGCGTCCACCTATTAAGAAATAGAACTGCGAGGGCTTGTTCTCCACGGTCTCGTCCATTATGTTGTGCCAAAGTTATAGAAGGTTGCATTGCTCTCTTATTGTGACCACTGCCACAAAGTTGAGCTCTTTGTCAAATACCTCCACATCTATGACACCATTGTTCTCCAGGCTTGACGACTCTTGAGAAATAGGAATAAACTTAGAGAAGCCTGCAACAATTTGAGCTCGATGGTACCAGAAGGAGATGAAAAGGGACTGTGTGCCGATCATGTAGTTGGCCACCAATGTGTCTAGTGCAACCTCCCAATATATGCCGTCCACCTCGTTAACATACCACCCTTTATCAAGAAGCTTGTCATAGAAGCAAGCGTCTAGAGATTTACATACCAGCATTGTCTTTGCAACATGTATAAGGCAAGTGTGAAATAGTTCTACAAATAAAATTATAGGACAAAAATTAGCAATCTTCACCAATTTAGTGGGCAAAACATTTTGTAGGAACCTCTGCACATCCCTAAACATTTTGCTTCTGAGAGCTTCACACACTGTGGTGTCAGAGACCGGCCAGTCGATACAACTCCAATTGGTAGGGAGAGGGAGTCTAACCAGAGTACCTTTTTGTTTTTTTGGTTGAGCTAGTAGAAATGCTCGAAGAAGAAAATTTTCTCATCTGCAAGACTCTTGCTAGTTCTTCCATCATACTGTAAAACACCAATGTCAGTGTCGATTACAAAGATGAGACCTATAATACACTCTACTGGCTCCCATTCCTCATACGATGAAGGATAGACATCTGCAATTGCAACAATAAAAAGTAAAAGACCACCTAGTCTAATAGCTGAATAGAGTTTAGGACTAGTTATGAAAACTTGATCTACCTCTATTAATATTATTCTACCTCTTCAAAAAGAAAAAAGAAATTAAGAGAACAACAAGGTCTGTAAGAAAGAATAGAGATGGAAGGCTATGAACACACTTACAGTTACATCGTGGATGATAAGCCAATGAGACATCCCTCCATTAGCAATCACATTGAAGTGACTATAGACATGCTGAACCAAAACCTCCTTAACAATTTTCTTGCCCACCTCCACTTTGAAATCTAGCACTTGTGCTTTCCATGTTGAATGACATAGATTTTCTGTTGAGGATATTTTCCCTTTTGGTTGCATAAGAACCCAGGAACCTTTGTATATTGTCTGTAGTTGCCATTGACTATCTATATTGATGGAGTTTGAAATAGTGATAGAGCTTATGGTGCTACTTGGCCTCCTTGGGAGACTAATGGTGAGGTTGGCGGGGAGAGAGCACAACAACCCCTAGAGCTATTAGGGAGAGAAGAAGAAGTTCATGGCTCTTTTTGAGTGGTAGAAGAAAGCTTGAACTTTCTTGCAATGGAGGGAATTTCCGACCCCGAATCATCTGAGGTAGCTGAATATTCTTCTAACTCATCTGTTGCATCATCGTAGAGGTCTGAAAAGACTTGTTGAGCCTTCATCAAGTACTTGGATTCTTGAGTTTTGTATTCAATGTGAAGGGGCAAGATCATTTGTATGGAAATTATGTCATAGCCATCATCATTGCAAATTGAGTAGGCATAGACGTATTTACACATACATCCATTGTTGCAAAAATTTGAGTCCTCTCAAATGGCTCAAACAAATGCTCTAGAAAGGGTTCAGGTACATAGGCTTTATCTGTGAAATCCCTTTCTAAGATACATTCTTCTCGTTTTAAGCTCCCATTTATTGAGGCTTCACACATCCAAATAGGTGTATCTTTGTTCAACCAAGATGGAAGCTTAGTTTCAGCAGAAGAGATTGAGTCAAATTATTGTATGGGTATTTTCATGACATCTCTATAAGTGTGATCTTTTAGATTAACTCTCGTTATTGATTCCACTTGCTTCAAGTACAGATAATTGTTTATCCAATCCTCGATAAGTTGTACTTGTCGCATGAAAGGTCTTCCCAAGATGATTTCGTAATTGAGTTTCTTTCCAAAGTCCACTATTGCAAAAGTGTGTTGATAATTAATCCCACGGGAATTAATTATCACTTTTTCAAGCAGTTCTAAGGGTCTTTGGATGTGTCCATCAGTCAATTGCAATTTCATTTGAGTTTGTCTAATGACTGGTTGGCCCCATGATTCCCATACTGCTTTCGTGGCCATGGCTATGCCTGCCCCACTATCTAGTACTACCATGGTTTCTATATCATTATACTTCACTGGAAGGGTTGTGTTTCCTTCTTCCCCTTCGTAGTATTCTCCGACTTTGTTTATTGGAACGGATCTACTCTCTTTGTTATCCAATTCGTGTTTCAATTTTCCCAAATTTTTTGAGATTAGCCATGTTATCTCCACCTTCTCTAGAGTTTTAGATCATTCCATAGATATGGTCTGATATTTAACAGTTCTCCTAAAGTAAGAGTGCATCGAATGGGTGTAGACATAATTGAATGGATGTTGTCTACCTCTAGGGTCTGTTCCACTCTTTTTATCTGAGTGGTTTTACATACTATGGATTCGTCTTTGTTATCTCCCAAGTAAGAGGGTAGTGTTTTCAAAGTCATTGTTTTAGACATTCCTAAAGCTTTAGAGCTGCAATCCCCATACAAGGATTGTACATCCATGTCCATATCAGGAGGTAGATTGTCTAACCAAACGTCCTCTATAGGAGTTGACTTCAGTGTTATGCTCCCATCATTAATTTCTCTAAATTTTTTTCACAAGTGTCGTGGCCAGTCTTCTTCTACGAATGAAATTTCCTTTATAGCATCTTCACTGTCAGGCACTATGAGTTCTGGCTCTTTAGTTTCAAGGTGGGGTTCTACCACACCACTTTGGATTTCTCTTTACTCCTCAGGTTTTGCCATACTCTCGAGCTTGGGTTTTTGTTTTTTCAGCATCTCTTGAGTAATTCTTACCAAATTTTGATAAGCTTCCCGCTTAGCTGCTTCCATATCTGGAGAACGATAGTTTTTCCATTTGTTTTCCATGTTGTGGACTGCTTTAAATCCCACTTTGTAAGCTTCCAAGGCTGCATTGATTGGCTCAAAAATTTTGTATACCAAAATTAATCCTCCAAATTTCACGGTGGTTTCCGTGATTTCACTTCCAGTTTCTTTCACTTTCACCTGGAATAGTTTCTTTGCTTTCACCCGATTTCAAGCCTTTGTTTTTGTTTTCTCATCTCATACCTTTTGCTTCTACTTCTCTTGGTCTCTTGAGAGGAAATTTTAGTATTCTGTGAATCATCAGAGGAGTTATGTTTCTTTTTCTTAGCCCGAGCTCTAGTGATTAACTTAATTGGAACAATAGGTTCACTTTCTGATGAACTACTAGGTATCACTTGGACTACGTTCATTACTGCTTTATCCTTGTTTAAAGGATTTTTTGGACAACCTTCAGGGAAGTGTCCTCCCTTTTTGCAACATTTTATACAATAAGCTTCAATTGGCTTAAGGTTCTAGTTAGCCTTTGGGCATTCATTTTTCTAGTGATCATCTGCACCACAGTTATGACAGTTTCCAGTTCTTGGCTTAATCATGGGTCTTACCATCGGAGGTCTAACACCTTGATTAGCTACATAGTACATCGATGCAAGCTCTAGTGTAGTATAGGTCACAGGTTTTTCCATTGATGGTGGATGTGAATTATACCACTCTCCTTCTACCATTATTGTAGATGGACTAGGCTCAACATAGGGTGTAACATGTACTATTGCTTGTTCATATAGGACTCCCTCTGAATGCATGTACTTTATAGGCACTGCACTATGTCCAGGATACGGAGGTTGTTGACCTAACATCAGTTGAGGTCTTTTCATACCCATCAGTGGTCTTTGAGCAGGGGCCGATCCCAGATCCACTATATTTTCTAACCCATTTTTAAAAATCAGCTGGTCTGACACGTCTATTTGGTTCAACTCCTGGTCTTCTGACAGTTGGTCCTGTTCCAAGTCTTTCAAATCAGTCTGTTGAAAATAGTGACTCATGTATCCCTTGACTGTCTTTAGTGTCACCTGGTTTTTTTCCTGATGAGGTAGTTTCAGGTTTTTTAACATTACTCTCAAAAGATCTCTCGTAGAGTTCATCTCTTGGAATGGTTTCTGGTCCTTGGCCCAATATCCAATCCCTTATGGAGTACCCTTGTTATTTGGTTTGTTCTACCTCCTCAAGACTCATCATAACAGAGTTATTGTTATATAATAATCCCTAAATAGGAAGGTTGGTAGATCTACTGAACCCCCTTGTCTTTGATTCTGAAGATATCGATGATCTTCATGGGTGTTAATTGTTTTGATTTGGCATGAGAAGTCCATAGAAGATCTTTGACATTTCTATCCACCCAAGAATAGACTTCGATCCTAAGATTATCCGTGCTAAGCCGTTTCAAAGGCTTCAAATCAATTTGATCCCCGGGGCGGTCACTTATCAAAAGCTTCCTATATCACGTGCGTTCAAGAGGTTATTAATAATACCTCAATATACATACTATATTTACACTATGTGCCTATTTAAAAAACCCCCACCCCCCTCTGTATGTATACATTTTGATATTTTAATAATCCTCTCCGGTTAACTCACGTGATAGCATACACATTCTAAAAAGTGACCGCCCCGAGATTTGATCGTATCCCTTGAATTTTAAAGTCGGTGCTCTTTCTTTTGTTGCCACATCCAGAATTCTAGTATTTCCCATTTGTCTATCATGTCATGGTTTTCAACTTGTAAATACTAAGTTCCATTTTTATCCATATACATTTTTACTTGTTTGTTTGTCCTGATTTCCTCTTCAAACTCTATGTCATGGTCATCAATGCGAATGGCATACTCTTCATTAGGATCCAAGTAAACCTGAGCTCCATTGCGATTAGTCTTACAAAAGGTGAGTATGTACTTCTACCGCACTGTCGTTCCGGTTCTTGAATGAGTGGAATAGGAAGATATTTCAGATGTTGATTCTGAAAAAGTGTCTGAGACTTCTTCAAAGATAGTGTCCAAGTGATTCCCTTGATTCACACTCTCTTTGGTGGATACTCTACTAGCGATCTCTCCAAATATGCCTTGGTTTGCTAGTATACGACTAGATCTAAGGTTCATATAAACTTATGAAGCCTTGGATAGAGTACTTATCGTCGGATTGACTTGTTATCAATTTCTTACACTTGACTTGATTGCACTTCTGTCAAGCTTTCAATTCCTTGTTTGCAACCTGATTCTTGTATCAATTCTAATCAAGTTAGCTATTCTTTCACAAAGACTGTAATTTTTGCTAACTATTGTGATTGGTCTATGTGTATCTCTTCAAATTGAGCTAGGTGAGTCAGCAATTGAGACTTTCAGATTCTACTTTTGCAAAAAGCCAAAGGACTAATCTGCAACCTGGAAACTAAGTGAACATGTACCAATTTGGATCCGATTGAAACCAAAATTGACCAGCATCCTTGTATTATGTTGGTCTAACACTGTACAAGCTCAAAAGGTCCAAAATTGTGTCTGTGTATCAAAAGTAAATAATTGTGCTTATTTACTTTTCTCAAAATTTTACACTTTTTGGCTTGATTAGCTAAGCATTCAACTTGTTAAGGTCTCTGGACAAGTTTAACTGACTTTGAACATAATTTATCCAAGTTATCAATTGTTTCGTGTCCGAAGACTCAGTTTTCAAGAATCTGGTTTAAGTCTCACTTTTGTGATTCAAATTTCACCAAATTTTATTTGTGTGGTCTACTTGATATGGTTGACCTTGGGGTATACTCAAATGTGCAAAAATGTCCAGTTTTGTAGCAGATGTAAATAATCGCGATTATTTACTCCTGCTATTTTTGTGCAATTTTTTGCTACAATCTTGACACATTGGTTAAACAACTAGACTTAAGCTCCGTAGCCAAGTTTCATCAAGTTTGGATAATTCCTGTTCAAATGGTTAACCGTTTTGTGTCTGCAGACTGACTTTACAAATTTGGCCTCAATTTTGACTCCAATGATCCAAATCTTACCAAATTTGATTTGTGGGCTTAATTTAACATGCTAAAACAAGTGGTATGCTAGGTTGGTCAAAAAAGTTGAGAAATGGGACAAAAGTAAATAATCACGATTATTTACTTCTGGCAAACTTTTGCATCTTTTTAGTGAACAAAGCATGTACACTTGTTTAACACATCAATATAAGCCTATGAGTCAAGTTTCATTGAGTTTGAATAACAGTTTTCCAGTTTACACTCAAGTTCTCGATAATCAGTACATATTTCAGCTTTTATCAAGGTTTTGGTTAGTTTGGTGATCCAAATTCTATGGGCCTTTACAAAAGATGTTTGTACACATGCATAGAGTCTCTGGTATCAACCTTGGTCAATTTTGAGCTGAAAGTAAATAATCACGATTATTTACTTTTGGCCTAAAATGAGCACTTTTTTCAACTTTTTCAGTGAACAGTTTTTTAATGAGGTATTTTAAGCCTGTAAGTCAAGTCAAAACTTAATCTAGCCTAAACTGTCAAGAAAAAGTAAATAATATGAGTTTTTGAAAACTCTTGAAATTTTACCTGAAATGCGTCCTTAAGCTTACCCGCTGGTTCATACAACTTTTAAAGTATAATCTCCAGTCGAATTCAATGGTGGACAGTCTTTTGGTGCTATTTCTAGCCATAGACCTGACTTCACATAAACAACTTACAATTGATTCTTTTGGAGTGAGCAATGTTCTGAGATCCCACCTCGGATTCTACTTACCCTACTCCTAGATTCTACTGCAATGGGGTTGTGAAAAGTGTCCACAAACACTCGTTTTTTCTTTTTTTTTTAAGGTTTTCTGAGCCTTGATCTTATGGATTGTTTGGTCCATCAATCATTCTCAAAACCCTAATCTAATCCTACAATCCTACAATCCTAAAAGGTACTTAGCAAGTACAACCTACTTCCAAGCTACCTCTACACAACAAAAGTCAAAATCTTAAGCTATGCGGTTTTAAAAAGAAAGTTTTGACTCTAAGTGATCATAGAGGAAGTTAAAGGATAACTTCACAAAACGCTCATGTTTTTTCCTAGTTTAGGTCTCTTTGATCCCCAATAACGGTGCCAAATGTGGGACGGGTATCTAACCTCACTCCTATCTTAGTGCAGACATAGTGAGAACCACGAATATAGTTGTCAATCCATGGGAAGAAGATAACTTGACTAGTGCATAGAGGCTACAAGAGGTTGTTAATATCTTGGAGAAAAACAGACAACTCACATCTAACTCAAGCTACACTCAAATGACAGAAATCACCAAAAGCTAGTCGCTCATCGGCGAACAAATCATAACCATTACAATATCAAAAGACATCCAAATGTCACGAAACTTCTAGGACATGTTTATAAGACCTAAGAACACATGCTTATGGTCTCAAATCTCACTTTAGATCAAGTGAAAAAATCGCGATCATTAACAGCAGCAATGAGTTTTTGACCTAGTCATTTTTGACCCAGAATGCATCTAAATGCTCAGTAATGATGCCTCAATATCCACCTATACTCATTTTATGATTTTGAAGCTTAAATGCCTACTTATGATGTAATTAGGCCGTCGGTCGGCGATGCCAAAAGATACGGATTACCATGAAATGCTTACGTGAATGCGTAGAGCTCTTAACTGCGGTTGCAACGCAACAGACGACACTGCAATGTGGCAACCGGGAAGGTAGTAGGAAGTGCAAGAAGGAGATAAGTGAGCGCCATTAGCTCACTCCGTGTTTCTATTATCCAAAAAGTTATTAAAATACTTACAAAAATTGGCTTTTATACCTTAGCCAAGGTTTTTATGGTCAAAACTAATAATCTGGAAGCTCTAACTAAAGATGAGTTGATATAATCTGGAAGCTTGTAGCCCGGCTCATCAATTACATTGTTTATCTAGAAAGTAGGAGTTACAACATTCCCGCTTCATCAAAATAATAAGTGTTTCTACAATAAAAGCTCTGAAAAATGTTATCCGAGTTAGCTTTCCTAACACCCTTCCACCATAAAACCGACACCCCAAAGCTCTTAGGATTTTCCTTTTCAACAACCATAGAAAAATCTTCATCTTCATAGGACTACATAGAAAAAAACTCCATGAAGAAGACAAACAAAGTATCCGGACAAATGTAGGAGAGTATGGAGGCAGCCAAACAAGTCATTCCAGAACATGCGAAATAAACACAGGCAGAAGAAGTGGTGCCCCATACATAGAAAGATTGAAAATAATGTCTTTCATCAGCCTGAAATGGACCTTCTCAAGGTCTAGGATCTAGAGGTAGCTCTTGAAGCCTCTAGAATGGATTTTGATGCGAGTCTAGCCAGGCAGGTCAGACATTTGACCCAGACTAAAGCTCTACCAAAATTAATGGCATTGAAGAAATTCAAATCACAACAACAACACTAGGGCATCTTCTCAAAAGGCCATACCAAGAAAAAGCCAAAGCATGCACTTCAAAAGAAGCCAACAAGTTCTTGAATGAAGATGCTAAAGACTTTGAGAAATGGAAGAGGAGAAATCATGTGCTAGCTCTAAATTATGCACCAACATACAAGTTTGTGTTGAAGCTATCAGTTTGAAAAACAACCCAACATTTATTGCTGAAAAAATCTTTGCCATGTTGTTGAAGAGACTTCAAGAACCCAAAGCCAAAATAAATATGGCAAGTTTCCTTCAAGGTAGTTTGGTCCACCAGACAACAAAAGTGAAGACTTAGAACTAGAACATATTCAAAGGATGGTATGCTTGGAAATTTTTGTACTAGGTAATGTGCATTCCACCAAATCCTAGTGCTATGAAACTCTAGACTAAGGCAGTGGGAACTCCTACAGGGACCAATTAGACTGCTAGAAAGGATCCAAAAACTTAGAAGGAAACAAAAAGAGAACTAGCAATAGTGAAAATGGGCAAGAGAAAACTAAAGCATGCTGGTTTAGGGACACCAGAGGTTGGCACAAGCAGAACCAAGAAGCAAAAGACACAGACTCTACTAAAAAACATATAGCTTAAGAGGCACACACCAAGCAATTCAGTAGAGCATACTAGTGGCAAAGGTAATTCTACAGATAAACCCATTGACTTGGCCTATCCTTCCCCAGATACGACACAACAGCCTATTGAGACTCAACAAACCCCACCAGTGGATGCACAAGGGTAGCCTCTATCTCGGATGTAGTTGGTAGTGCTAGCACCACAAACTCAGTTTAGACAACCACATTGCCTATAACAACTCCAACAAAAACCTCTACATGGTATGATGGTGGTGTAGCAACCATATAAGGCACTTATTCCTTATTCAACCCCTTTCATATCTTATAAAATGTCATAAAGAAATATGGAGGCTATCATAGACGGATGCATAGAAACCATGATAGTTGTCTAGAACACGATGGTCAATGCCATGGGATAGCTTGTTGAAGCCTAATAGAATATTCCAAGCTCTACAATTGTAGTCCTCCAGACGGAGTCGCAAGAAACAAAAATAGAGCTAGAAAAGGTCAAGGGACCGAGTTAAGGGAGCATAGACAAAAGACATTGCAGTAGGCCATTGACCACAACAACAATGCCAAAATTATTTCTTACAATACTAAGCTCCAAAATGATAACCAAAGACTACTAAAGGGAAAGAGGTTTGCTAAAGAAGCCAATGTTGAGGTGCAGGGTCAGCTAGAAGAGAAGAAATTAGCTCTAAACACTTTAATGGCCAATAATCATACTTTGAGGCACGTTGTAGCTGAAAATTACATATATTAATCTTTAGTTGGCATTTTTGATCTAGAAGGTAGCCTTACACTAAACATGGAAGACCTACAAAACTTTCTAGAATCAATAAAAACTAACTTAGAAGAGAAATCTGAGCAGTACATTGGTGCACTCACAAATCAAGTTTTGGTGGAGTATATAAATAATTAGAATAACGAGGAGGAAGAAGAAGAAGACCAAGACCAGGAGGACACAATTTCTAGTCATTGAGATGATGATGATGAGGAAGACGATGATGACCAGCAACCTCCAGGCTTAGCGACTGGAGGAGGTTAGTCTACACAAGGTGTTGGTTCAAGCACTTAGGATGATGAGCTTTAGAACCAGACATGTTAGAGACATGGAGCTACTCAGATCAAATTAGATGTAAAACTAGGTTTAGACTTTAGATAGCACACAAAAAAGATAAAGATTAAAATGAAAATAAGAGAACAAGAGACTAGATACGATATTTATTCAGATACAAATTGTGCAACTGGAAGCACCAAATAAGCTACAAGAAAGCTCAATGATGATTAGAGAAAATGCTTAGCAATTACAAAGGGTTAAGATCTAGATAAAAAAAATGACTTGCAAAACAAAGTAATGGGTCCTATTTATAGGTACCCAAGTTGGTGGACTCCAATTGACTGTACACTCTACAATTATGGTAGTAAATCTATGACACTAATTGGCACCTGACTAAGTCTATTTTCATTGTCTACATTCCTCCTAATTATAGGTACCTGATTTGGTGGACTCCAATTGACTGTACACTCTACAATTATGGTATAAATCTATGACACTAATTGGCACCTCACTAAGTCCTACATTGTCTACATTACTCCTTCTCTTTCTTTAAATTTTGGCATATTTCAAAATTGGAGATGTGATTCTTACAATGATTAGTATTCAAGGGGATGGTATGCTCTGTTGAAACAGATCTTATGCTCCTTAAACTTCAATTGTGTAGTACCCTACTCTTATTGGGAGCCTTCTTTTGTGCTGGCTTCTGAATTGTCTGAGATGGAACTTGAAGTGTCCAAGGTTGACTCCTTCCCAGGGAACTCGTTTGAACATTGTCCTCCTGAATGAGCTTATAGCTTCTATCTTCTTGCTCCAGCTACTCCCCGACATCAATCATTATCTTAACTTCATACAATGTCAAGGTATTCTTGGTCTTTGTTTTAGCATCACATGAGTCTTTTTGACATGTTAAAAGAATTAGGGTTAGTGTATTTTTAACTGCTAAAATGACAATGTTCTAGGTAGAGTCTGTGTTGACTGCCTTAAAGGGAGTTGGTGGTGAATTCTAAAAAGTTTTAGTAACGCGTATGAGTTTCAAAATTTGGATCTATAAATCCAAGAGACTTTCAAGTTTGACCTTTTTTTCCTCGCATTGCGAGCAAGAAGTGTATAAGATGTCTTTGGTGAGATTGAGAAGAGAGAATTTGAAGAGAGAGCGATAGACAAGCGTGCTATGTGTGGGTAAGAGATTGGAGTGCTACTCAAAATTCACAGAAGTTGTCGTAAGAGATAGGCTTGTGAGGAGGAGGGGAGTTATGAGAGACCTAAGAGGGGGTGTTAGACAAGGGGAACTAGAACCTAGGAGTCCACCACCCAACCACCCCCTATATAGCATAACCCCTGGCCCTTTGCCCTAGTTGGACTCCCTTTCCACACTGCCTAGCCCGGCCTTGCCCTTGTCTAGTCCGACCTTGCCAGTGTCCTGACATTACTCCCCCCTTAAGAAGAGTTTTCGTCCTCGAAAACAAAAGTGGGGAACTTCTTCTTAAGAACACTAATGTTTTCCCAAGTGGCACCTTCCTCAGGTCGGTCTTTCCACTTGATTAAGGCTTGTTGACATACATGATGATGTGTACGCAACTCATGATAATCAAGAACATGTTCAGGTTCATGCGGTAAGGTAGGAGGTTCAATGAAATCAACCAAAATCTGTTGGTCAAGACATTGTCGTCCCCATGTAACCGCTTAGGTAAACGGCTTACATGAAACACCGGATGAATACGAGAATGTGAAGGTAGCAATAATTTGTAGGCACGATCACCTGCTCTCTTGAGTATTTTGAAAGGCCCACAATATTGGGGAGATAATTTAGGTGTTGGCCCAGTTTTCAGACTTTCTGAATGTTCAGGCACACGTAAAAATACTTCCTCCCCTTCTTCGAAGGTAACTTGCCAGCGTTTCTCATCAGCATACTTCTTATACCGATCTTGTGCTTGTCGGACATTCTGACGGGAAAGTTTCAACATATCCATGTGGTAATGGAGAAAATCCTTAACCTCTTGGAGTTTTTGGTTGCCAACCCCACCGTAACTGGTGACCTAGGCTGAAACCCATACATGAGCATGAAAGGACTAAATCCTGTTGTGACATGCTTAGCATTGTTGTAGGCAAACTCGAGGATAGGTAAGTATTCTTCTCACTCTGACTGCTTTTTGCTGATGTATGCTCTTAGCATAGCCTCTAGCACCTAGTTAACTCATTCAATCTGACAATCTGTTTCGAGATGATCGGCTGTACTGAGGTTCAATTGTGTACCCAGTCGTTTAAACATAGCTCTCCAAAGTGACTGTTAAACTTGGGATCACGGTCGCTGACAATGTTACTTGGCAAACCATACAATTTTTATAGATTGTCCACAAATAACTTGGCTAGTTCTGGTGTCTTAACCGTTAATTTGGTTGGAATAAACTTACATAACACCATTTTAGATGAAATGGGAAAATCCCACAACTTTGGGACTAACGCCTATGGATTTTTATTTCCCATTAAATTTGGAAAAATTTCATTTAATTTGGGAATGTGACAAAGAGATAGATTCTCAAGAAAATGGTGGTGTTGAGAAACACCTTTTAAAATTTTTATTTTTATGTGGGTGTTTCAAAACGAGATAGATTATCAAGAAAATGGTGGTGTTGAGAAACACCTTTTAAATTTTTTATTTTTATGTGGGTGTTTCAAGACACTTCATAAAAGAGATAGATACTCAAGAAAATGGTGGTGTTTAAAAATACTTCATAAAATCATACATAAGCTGGGGAAATAAAACAATGAGCAAGATATGAAATGCTATTCAACTTCTTCTATTAAGCTAGCCTGTGCCTTCTCCATGACATTTGATGGGATCTTGATTGTTTCCGCAATTCTTCCACCCCTTGGAGTCCATGACCATACAATTGTATCAACACACTCCCAACGCTTTGGGTCAGCAAGATTACAACACCAAATCTTTTTCCAAAAATCCTCATACTGTTCTTGGATTGTGGGATTTCTTTTTCAATGTTTTGGTGCCCAATACTGAATCAGAACTTTCTTGTAGTTAGGAGATGATTTGTCTACATTAACGTTTGACTCTGCCACTCCTAGCCATATCGGATATTCAGGATCTGCGGGTCTCACAAGAACAAGATCCTCTTTTCTTGCATCAATTTGAGGCCTAAAGGCCTCTTGTGGCCTTGCACTTTGAGGACCAACATAGTGATCATTCAATTATTCATATCCTTGAAACTCATCTCTGTCTTCCTCTATCTCTTGCATTAGATGACTCCCTATAGTCTTTGGCCAAAATGTTGTATATTCACCAATGTGTTTATTGGTTGGTTGTTCAAGCTCATTGATTATGTTTTGCCAATAAGTGATAACAGGCTCCGTGTATTTTGTGGAGTCATGGTCCTTTCCCATCAACAGAGAACATCTTTTCCAAAATTCAAGATATGACTTAATCCCTTGAATAACAAGCGGACTATCTCTCACATAGTCTGCTATAGGTACCACATTTGGACAGCCTATTGGTAATTTTGGTTTTCCCTGGTCATCTTTTTTTCACAACTCAATTCCCGACTCCTTTGGCATCCAATCAGGTGATTTGGGATGAATTTTGTAATGCATTACTGGGACTTCAACTTGCATATAGAAACGAAATTGAAGTGGCTTAGAGCCTGTTCGACTAGAGCATCTTGTCCGTCACACATGTACCCTTGCACGAAGGATTTAAAGTCGGGAACTTGTGTCATCAAAAATGGTGCTGGAGCTGAGCTTTCGCATTTTTGAAAATGTTCCATCAGAAGTGGAAAAGTGAATGTCATTCTTGTTCTCAATCTTTCTGAGAACCTACTAAACATTGCATCTATGTACTCATGTGTATGACCCACCATTAAGAATCCCAAATGCATGGTTTTGAAAACTCCTTTTGCTACCAACAAGGATAAGTATGCAAACAAATATTGATTTTTATTCTCTCCTGCACAATTATCTAGTTGTAGCAAAAGATTCTCATGCAATGTTTGAAATACAGGAGTGGATATGGTATCCACAACACATTGAGAGGAAGTTGATTGTATGTGTACAATCTCTTCATTACATCCTTGGATGGCCAACGGTGGTGTCATTGTTGATGCATTCCTCTCACGCTCTTGCTTCATTTTGTTTTGGAGGTCTAGAGCTCTCCTTGAGTTCAATGCATCGAATAACATTACATTGTTGCGTGGCATACCGTCATGGCATAAATCTCCTAGTCCATGGTTTTTGTTCTTTCCAAATTCTGTAAGCATAATGCAAGGGAACCAATTGTAGCATTGGGATCTGAAGGCCATAGACCATTAAGTGAGAAGTGACCATACATTCCATGACCATGTCCATGTGCTATCATACCTGTTAATGATACTTGCAATTGATATGCATTCGCATAATCTTTTGAGTTCACACGCAACCTAGGTATTGCTGTCTTTTTTTGATCCATTTTATCATGTATAATGCATAAATACTTATCCTTTTGCAACTGGGAGAACTTACGCCAGGTGTAGTACACATTCCTACAACTTTGTTGTTGCAACATGTGAATTCAACGTTCATCCTTCAAAGGTGCAATCATCTCGTCATCCTTTGTTGACTCTAGTTGAGACTTTATCCGACTACACACAACACATTTGGAGAACTCACTTGTTTTCGACAATGTCACATTAGCAAACTCTATATTCCAAATCCTATTGAATGTCGTGCTAGACATTGGCTTGAGACTCATACTATCAAGTGTTTTATTGACATCATGTAAAATGTCTACTTGCTTGTACGTGTTTGGTATTGCAAGCAAAGTTTCCCTAGTACCATCTTCCATGGTTCTACTCTTATGTGGCATTCTCTCCGAGTTTTCATCAACAAAAGAGCGCATCAATGCCCTTCCCATTTCTGTATGGTCTCTTCCTTTTATCATGACACCATCATTACCATGCACTGAGCGTCTAACCCCATTCTCAAAATGTTCACGGTAACGATAAAATGAAGTTTTTGGAATGCCATGAATTTCGTACCAAGCTCTACTGCAAACCTCACTGCCATTAAAAGAAAACACATAGCATGTCTTTGTAGTTGTTTTGTTCTCATGCCATGCAGTCAACATTGTATCATACACATAGTTTGTTCTATTTTGTAAACTCTGTCCCCAAAATTCATTGCGCATAGCCAGGACCTTATCTCGATTGGCATATTGACAACACCTTTTGGAACAACAATCCATGGTTGAAACAAGCTGGACAAATGCTAGAGATGCTTGATTGGATCTCTTAGAAGCTTTCACTAACATTTTTGTCTTCCTATTTACAAAGCAATATTTTCACTTTTTTGAAATAGGCTCTACCAAATAAGCTGATTCAATGCATGTGTCTTGCAACGCATGCATAGCATGTAGATCCTCATAGCATAAAAATTCTTTTCCATCCATAGTTGTCACTCTCTTGATAGGCCAACAAACTAGATTAATGCTGCATACACTAGCTTCTGCAGAAATAGTAGCCTCATCTGCATAGGATGTTTCGATACCAATACCAATGTTATCTTCACCTAGCTCACCAAAGTTTACAGAGTCAAACGGACACACATACATGATAAACCCTTTGGCTACTACATGTGTTTTGCTTTCATCCCAAAGTTGAACCCTCTTATCTCCTTCCAAACCTCTCTGTAGCTCATTCCATTACATTGTGCATCCAATGCTCCTTCTGCTTTGTCAGCCTCATGCACAGAAGCCCCTTTGTAATGCATCTCATTTATATGTTGCAACAACCCACTACTCCATTTCACAATACTATGAAAAGCATCTCCCACTGTCAATGCATCCATTGTTGGAAAAGGGATGAGTGCTTTCTTTTCAAAACACAATCAACTGACACCGATTCATTGCCTTCCCCAATAAGCATGCCAGAACAATATGCACTTGGATTTATTTCAAATACAGTCCCAATGTCAACCTTTTGTGTCGCTACAAACATGCACACTCTATCACCATGATTGAAATTAGCAATACCTGCAAGAAGATTTGCAAGAATATTTGTTAAACAAACCGCTTGCAGAGTATATTGATTTACGTAGCATAAAGCATAACAAGTATGTATGTAGGTGTTTTATGAGAGGCACCCTGTGGCCTGAAGGTCATAGGGTTCCCTCTATGCTACTAAGAATCTCTTTGTGCTCTATGCTATATCGTCTATGCTCTATGATCTATATTGACTTCCTATGGCCCCTAGACCACAAGGTGCCCTCATTGTTTCCAAAAACCCTCATCGTTTTGCTATGGCCCCAGGGCCATAGCTCTCTATGCCGGTATAAAACACTATTTGCTCTATATTAGCTCCCTAAGGCCTGAAGGCCATAGGGTTGTCCTCAAGATCACCTCACGGAGTTTCATGTCAAGTATATATACATCCTATGGCCTTAGGGCCGTAGGGAGTTTCATGTCAAGTATATATACATCCTATGACACCCCATGACCCTAGGGCCATAAGATCTCCAAATGAAACATACGGCAATGTATGGCCCTTGAGCTTATACATTGCAACCCCATGACCCTAGGACCATAGGATCAGCATATGAAACATACGGCAATGTATGGCCCTTGAGCTTATACATTGCAACCCCATGACTCTAGGGCTATAGGATTTCCAAATGGAACATAGGAAAACGTATGGCCTTTGAGTTTATACATTGCCACACTATGGCCCTAGGGCCACAAGACTTCAAAACATACAAAAAGACAACCTATGGCCCTAAGCCCAAGGGTGTGAGTTCAAGGGTGGCCAAGATGTCAATGTAGCCCCATGGCCCTGTGGCCATAGGATTTCCAAATGGAACATAGGACAACGTATGGTCCTTGAGCTTATACATTGACACCCTATGGCCTTAGGGCCACAAGATCTCACAACATACAAAAAGACAACCTATGGCCAAGACGTCAAAGGTGGCCAAGATATCAATGCAGCCCCATGACCCTAGGGATCTCTATATGGAACATGTGGCACCGTATGGCCCTTGAGCTTATACATTGCCACCCCATTACCCTAGGGCCATAGGATTTCCAAATGGAACATAGGCAATGTATGGCCCTTGAGCTTATACATTGCCACCCCATTACTCTAGGGCCATAGGATTTCCGAATGGAACATAGGCAATGTATGGCCATTGAGCTTATACATTGGCACCCCATGGCCCTAGGGCCGTAGGATCTCCATATGGGACATGTGGCACCCTATGGCCCTTGAGCTTACATATTGCCACCCCATGACCCTAGGGCCATAGAATCTCCAACTAGAAAGTAGGGCAACGTATGGTTCTTGAGCTTATACATTGTCGTGGACCTAGGGCAATAGGATCTCTAACTGGAACATAGGGCTATGTATTGGAGATTATCCATTGTCACCCCTAAACCCTAGGGCCATAGGATTTCCAAATGGAATATAGGGCAACTTATGGCTCTTGAGCTTATACATTGCCACCCTATGGCCCTAGGTCCACAAGCTTTCACATTGCCACCGTAGGGCCACAAGGATCTCACAAGATAGAAGAAGAAAACCCTAGGACATAGGATTTTCAAATGGAACTGAGTGCATGCTTTGATCCTTGACCTCCAACATTGCCGCCCTATGGTGTTAGCCCGGGGGTGGCTGAGGTGTCTTCATAATAATTTCGGCCATTCAAGGGATATCCGCAAGTGGCATAAATAAAATAAATATATAAATAAAAAATAATTAAAAAATAATTAATTTTTTTTTTAACGCTACGACAAAATTTGTCATAATGGGTTTTCAAATACACTTATTGATATTGGAAAAAAAAATAGCGCACAATTTTCAGGATATATATATTTTAAAATTTAGCTATTTTTAGTGTATTTTTTACTATGCAGATTTTGATTATGGAGTCAAATTTTGCTTCATGGGTGTCCTTCCACTCGTACTACAAAGATATGGACATTGACAAAGCCTTGCACCAACTTTTTTTCCATACTCTTTTTTTTTTTTCTGAAAAGTTCTTTCAGTTTCGGAGCCGATGAGCTATGTCTCATTTTCGCACAAAGCCTACAACTCTAGTAATCTCGACTGCAACCCCGTGAGAACAACCCCTAAATTCAAAATTCGAATTTTGAATTTCTAACCTAACATAACTAACCTTATCTCTCTCTACCACAAATTTTTTTGCGCTGTCGCTCTCTTTCTCTCTCTCGTTTCTTGCTCGAAACCTACACAGAAACCTGCACAAAGCTTGTCTTTCTCTGTCTCTCTCTCCCTCTCTCCCTCTCTCCCTATGCATATAGTTCTACGCCATCGTTGCGACACGCACGGATCCACGCGAAGCCATCGCCACAAACTTCAACAGAAGGACTGCTGCTGCGACCTCCCAAACACAGATCTGTTATCATCATCGTCGCAACCTCAACACACCTAAGTGACTGCTTGCTATTGCTGCAGCCTCTCTTCATCAAACACAAATTTACTCAGAGGTAACCTGTAGAACCCTAATCTTTTTGCTTAATTCGGTTTTAACTGTTCTTAATCTAATTACGTTTTAGCTAAGTTGTGAATCACCTCTCTCTAAAACAATAAACAAAAATCATTAATTACATCTCTAAAACTGTAAAACTATAGACTGTAGAACTATAAAACAGAAAAATATCTAATTAGAGATCTAAAACTGTAATACAGAATACTCTAATTAGAGACCTAAACATATAAAACAGAAGACACTAATTAGGGACCTAAATTTGTAAAACGAAAAACTCTTATTAGGGACCTAAATCTGTAAAACTGTAAAACTCTAACTGCTCATAAGTAACCTAATACTGTAAAACTGTAGAACTCTAACTGCAAAAATCTCTAATTACAAAAAAATTATAAACCTGCAAATACAAAAGACAATAACTACAGCAAATGTTGAAACTATGGATACCTGTAATTGGGTTGTGGGGAGTTGGGCACACGTTGTAAGAGGACGAGTAGAGCGTGCTGTTGTATGAGGATGGATTAGGGTTCACTTGTAGGAGGATGGGAAAAAAAAGAGGCAAAAAGGTGGGAAAGAAAGTGTACACTATATGTGTTTGTAAGATATGGTGTAATATAGTTTCTTTAAATTCATTTGTAGTCACAAAAATAAAACTAGACATAGAATCTTTAGAAGGGCAGATAGGGTGTGGCTACATAGGGTTTCACCTCATACTAAAGAGTAATATATGGCCCTAAGGCACCCTATAACCATAAGGCCATAGGGTGGTTTCACATCGTACTATAGGGTGACCAATGTCCCATCTGGCCATAGGGTGCCAATGTACAATCTCAAGGGTCATAGGGTTCCCTATGTTCCTATTGAAGATCCTATGGCCATAAGGCCATAGGATCTCCAAAACATATATATGGCACTATGGCCATAGGATCTCATGGTGCTCTATGTCCGATCCAAAGACCTTCTGGCCTAAGGGCCTTAGGGTGGCAATGTACAATCTCAAGGGCCATAGGGTCCCCTATGTTTATTTTGGAGATAGGGTGGCACTAGGGACATAGAATCTCCAAAAGCAACATAAAGAACCTATGCCCTTAGGATCAAAGGGTGACCTATTGGAGACCTTGAGGCCCAAGGGCCATAGTGTGGGAATGTACAATCTCAAGGGCCATAGGGTTTCCTATGTTCCTTTTGGAGATCCTATGGTCCTCGGGCCATAGGATCTCCAAATGAACATATGGCCCTACGGACATAGGATCACAGGGTTTCCTATGTTCCTTTTGGAGATTCTATGGTCCTCGGGACATAGGATCTCCAAAATGAACATATGGCCCTACGGACATAGGATCACCGGGTTCCCTATGTTCCTTTTGGAGATCCTATGGTCCTCGGGCCATAGGATCTCCAAAATGAACATATGGCTCTACGAACATAGGATCACGGGGTGCCTTATGTTCCTTTTGGAGATCCTATGGTCCTCGGGCCATAGGATCTCCAAAATGAACATATGGTCCTACGGACATAGGATCACAGGCTGCCCTATGTTCCTTTTGGAGATCCTATGGTCTTCGGGCCATAGGATCTCCAAAATGAACATATGGCCCTACGGACATAGGATCACAGGGTTCCCTATGTTCCTTTTGGAGATCCTATGGTCCTCGGGCCATAAGATCTCCAAAATGAACATATGACCCTACAGACATAGGATCACATAGTTCCCTATGTTCCTTTTGGAGATCCTATGGTCCTCGGGCCATAGGATCTCCAAAATGAACATATGGCTCTATGGACATATGATCACAGGGTGCCCTATGTCCCATCAAGAGACCCTGTGGCCCAAGGGCCATAGGATGGCAATGTACAATCTCAAGGGCCATATGGTTCCCTATGTTCCTTCTGAAGATCCTATGGCCCTAGCGCCATAGAATCTCCAAAAGGAACATAAGGAACCTATGACCATAGGATCAAAAGGTGCCCTATGTTCCATCTTGAGACCTTGTGGCCCAAGGGCCATAGGGTGGCAATGTACAATCTCAAGGGCCATAGGGTTCTATATGTTTTTTTTGGAGATCCTATGGCCCTAGATCCATAGGATCACAGGGTGACCTACGTCCCATCTAGAGACCTTGTGGCCCAAGGGCCATAGGGTGACAATCTACAATCTCAAGGGCCATAGGATTCCCTATGTTCCCTAGGGTCACAAGGTGCCCTACGTTCCATCTGAAGACCCTATGGTCCAAGTGCCATAGGGTGGCAATGTACAATCACAAGGGCCATATTATTCCCTATGTTCCTTTTGGAGATCCTATGGCCCTAGAGCCCTAGGTGCATGGGGCTGCCATGGTGCTCGTTAATATGCACCATGGTGTATCCTATGTACGTAGGCCACCCTTGGGCCCTTGGATGCCCTCTGTCCCATCTAAAGACCTTGTGGTCCAAGGGCCATAGGGTGACAATCTACAATCTCAAGGGCCATAGGATTCCCTATGTTCCCTAGGGTCACAAGGTGCTCTACATTCTATCTGAAACAATGAGGGCACCTTATGGCCTTCGGGCCATAGGATCTCTATATAGAGCATAGAGCAAAGAGCATAGAGAGCTTCTTACTACCATAGAGGGAACCCTATGGCCTTCAAGCCACATGGTGTCAATATAGAGAAAACAGAGGTTCTTACTAGCATAGAGGGGACCCTATGGCCTTCAGTCCACAAGGTCTCCTCAATATAGAGCAAATAGTGTTTTTTACTGGCATAGAGAGCACCCTATGGACCTGGGTCCATAGGTTGCCAAAAAACTGTAATGAATGGTTTCTTTAAAATATACAGGTCACCTTGTGCCCTTAGGGTCATAAGATGTGTAGAGCATAGAGAGGTTCTTACTAGCATACAGGGGACCCTATGGCCTGAAGGCCATAGGGTCCCAATATAGAGCATAGATCGGTTCTTACTAGCATAGAGAGACCAAATAGTGCTTTATACATGGGGCCATAAGGTGTCAAAACAATGAAGGTTTTTTCAAAACAATGAGGGCACCTTATGGCCTTGGGGCCACAGGATGTCAATATAGAGCATAGAGCATAGAGAGCTTCTTACTACCATAGAGGGAACCCTATGGCCTTCAAGCCACAAGGTGTCAATATAGAGAAAACAGAGGTTCTAGCATAGAGGGGACCCTATGGCCTTCAGCCCACAAGGTCTCCTCAATATAGAGAAATAGTGTTTTTTACTAGCATAGAGAGCACCCTATGGCCCTGGATCCATAGGTTGCCAAAAAAACCCTCATGAAGGGTTTCTTTAAAACATACCGGACACCTTGTGCCCTTAGGGTCATAAGATGTGTAGAGCATAGAGAGGTTCTTACTAGCATACATAGGACCCTATGGCTTGAACGTCATAAGGTCCCAATATAGAGCATAGATCGGTTCTTACTAGCATAGAGAGACCAAATAGTGCTTTATACCTGGGGCCATAATGTGCCAAAACAATGAGAGTTTTTACGAAACTATGAGGGCACCTTGTGGCCTTGGGGCCATAGGATGTCAATATAGAGCATAGAGCATAGAGCATAGAGCATAGAGCATAGAGCATAGAGCATAGAGAGCTTCTTACTATCATAGAGGGAACCCTATGGCCTTCAGGCCACATGGTGTCAACGTAGAGAAAATAGAGGTTCTTACTAGCATAGAGGGGACCTATGGCCCTCAGGCCACAAGGTCTCCTCAATGACATAGAGAGAATCCTATGGCCCTGGGTCCATAGGTTGCCAAAAAACCCTCATGAAGGGTTTCTTCAAAACATATAGGATGTGTAGAACATAGAGAGTTACTTACTAGCATAGGGGGGACCCTATGTCCTTCATGCCATAGGGTGCCAATATAGAGCATAGATCGGTTCTTACTAACATAGAGAGACCAAATAGTGCTTTATACATGTGGCCATAGGGTGCCAAAACAATGAGGGTTTTTTCAAAACAATGAGGGTACCTTGTGGCCTTGGGGCCATAGGATGTCAATATAGAGCATAGAGCATAGAGCATAGAAAGCTTCTTACTAGCATACAAGGAAACCTATGGCCTTCAGGCCACAGGGTGTCAACGTAAAGAAAACAGAGGTTCTCACTAGCATAGAGGGGAACCTATGGACTTCAGCCCACAAAGTCTCCTCAATATAGAGCAAATAGTGTTTTTACTAGCATAGAGAACACCCTATGGCCTTGGGTCCATAGGTTGCCAAAAAACCATCATGAAGGGTTTCTTCAAAACATAGAGGGCACCTTGTGCCCTTGGGGTCATAGTATGTGTAGAGCATAGATAGGTTCTTACTAACATATAGGGGACCCTATGGCCTGAATTAGGGTGCCAATATAGAGAATAGATCAGTTCTTACTAGCACAGAGTGGACCCTATGGCGTTCAGGACAAAGGGTTCCAATATAGAACAAAGATCAGTTCTTACTAGCATAGAGAGACCAAATAGTTCTTTATACTTGGGGCCATAGGGTACCAAAACAACGAGGGTTTTTCAATGGCATAGAGAGCACCCTATGGCCCTGGGTCCATAGGTTGCCAAAACACTCCTGAAGGGTTTCTTCAAAACATAGAGGGAAACTTGTGGCCTTGGGGTCATCGGATGTGTAGAGCATAGAGAGGTTCTTACTAGCATACAGAGGACCCTATCTGAAGGCCATAGGGTGCCAATATAGAGCATAGATCGGTTCTTACTAGAAAAGATCAGACCCTATGGCCTTCAGGCCAAAGGGTGCCAACATAGAGGATGGAGAGGCTCTTACTAGAATATAGGGGACCATATGGCTTTCAAGTCACATGGTGCCAATATAGAGCAAATAGTGTTTTTACTAGCATATAGAACATCCTGACCTAGGGGGATTGGTTGTCAAAAATCCATCATAGAAGGGTTCCTATGGCCTTCAGCCCACAAGGTCTTCTCAATATAGAGCAAATAGTATTTTTCATTGGCATACAGAGCACCCTTGCGGCCCTTGAGGCCAACCCTATGGCCTTCAGGCCTTAGGGAGCTAATATAGAGCAAATGGTGCTTTATATCGGCATAGAGAGCTATGGCCCTAGGGCCATAGCAAAACAATGAGGTGTTTTTGGAAACAATGAGAGCACCTTGTAGTCTTGGGGCCATAGGAAGTCAATATAGATCATAGAGCATAGACGATAGAGCATAGAGCACAAAGAGATTCTTAGTAGCATAGAGGAAATCTCCTGACCTTCAGGCCACAGGGTGCCATTATAGAGTAAACACAGGTTCTTACTAGCATAGAGGGGACCCTATGGACTTCATCCCACAAGGTCTCCTCAATATAGAGCAAATAGTGGTTTTTACTTGCATGGAGAACACCATATGGCCCTGGGATCATAGGTTACCAGAAAACCCTCATGAAGCGTTTCTTTAAAACATTGAGGCCACCTTGTGGCCTTGGGGCCATAGGATGCCAATGTAGAGCATAGAGAGGTTCTTACTAGCATGCAAGGGACCCTATGGTCTTCAGGCCACATGATGCCATATGGTGTTGGTGTAGAGGATCTAAAGGGGTATTTAGGCCATTCAAGGGATACTTCTTTGAGGGTTCTGATCACACTACCATAGAGTGGCCTAGGTACACTTGTAGAACCATTTTGTTGGCACCCTTTGGACCTAGGACCACATGGTTTAACATAGAAGGGACTCTATGGCCCTAGGTCCATATGGATGTAATAATATCCATCTTGTCTAAATATATGTCATTCTTTTTACAAAAAATTTCTCAGAAGAGAAAGTCAAAGTCAGTTGATGCAACAGGATCAACACCAAGTTCTTGGTATCTAGATTTTCACTTACCAAATGGTGAAAGTGATGAGAAATTCCACTTGTTCTTTCAAGATAAAGAGAAATTGCCCTTCAAGGACTATGGTATTGTCAAGGAGATAAAGAAAGATTGTTCAGATCTTGAAATGTCTCCATGCCTTGGAGTAAAACTACTCAATGGTGACTCCTACTTGTTGGAGCCTGTGGCCTTTGCTCAAAAATTGGTCAAGGTTGATTATGGAGGAGTGACAATGACAAAAGCAGGGTGGGTGGAGCTTCAAGATGACACTCCAAGTGAGAACTTTATAGACTTATATATTGAGGGCTTTAAGAAAGTCAATCAATATTTAGGTAAATTGAGCAGCACAAAGAAGAATAAGAAGCGAAAGAATGAAAACACAGGTACAACAAATCAATCGAAGACGCTCAAGGAGAGTCAGACTCCCTCACTTGGAGAAAATAGTGGAAATGTGGCCGAAGAAAATCTTTTAGTTATACCCTTACAGACTCAAGAAGCAGGAGATTCTAGTGGACTTGCAACCCTAACAATTGGAACCCCCTCAGTGGAAGTGGTTGTGGACTCAACATCCTTGGCTGTGTTGGACTCTATTATACAGCCCAAAGAAAAAGATCTTGATAAAGAAGTTGCCAAAACTTCTAAGAGTGGGCTAGATGGATACGTCGGAATTTCACACTATTTTAAATTTGGTGTACAATTTACCCAATTGATCCCAATTGAGCAATGCAACTTTGCACCAGATGGCTATAAATGCAGACCATTGTCAGATGTGTATGTGAAATATCTCTTGAAGCAATTTGTAGGGCACTCTAGGCCAGTCTCCAGTGCAGCAAACTTGATGCCGTATAACCCAATTACAAAAATGCCTTTACAAACAGCTGAAGTGCATGGAGACAAGCTATCAACATACCACTACTGGATTCTAGCTGGTCAACATTCCATCATAGCGGCTAGAGCTTTTTTGTGTAACAACAGCACTAAGTATGCTTTGAGAAAAGAGTTCTACAAGTTTAGAACTGCAAGGATAGTGGTAGACGCTCCGAAAGAGGTTGCTGTTCGAATTTCCAAAATGGAGAACATGGAGAGAATAACAACAATGAAACACCAGCCTTATGTGGAGGTCTTGAAGCATGGATGTAGTCAATGGCTTGCATATTCTAAACAGACAAAACCCAAGGCAGGTGTTCCTGTTGGTCATCCGAGTCGAGAAGGTTGGGATGTAAGTTCCACCCTATGCTTGTTTTTGTTACAAATATGTCTTGAAATAAAGTTAATTTTATTTTCTTTATTTTGAAGGGCTTTGTAAATGTGGCGAACATCGTGTTCAACCATAAATCATTTGCCAACAAAGAAGCACACATGGTCATGTACGATGATGAAATCTATGATCAGTGGATAAACATCTTGGAGAAGCATCAGACATCAATTGCTCATGGGCGACAACCAAGCATAACAACCTTTACATGCCTAAATGGTTTAGAAGATAATGATGTCAAGCTACTACAACAGGAGCTGACAGATGAGAAGATCTGCTTAGTGAAGCAACCACGTCAAGTGGGCATGCTCGACCTCATTGCACGTGCAACGGTCTTAAAGAAGACCAAGGTTTTTGAGCCTCAAATGTTGATGGCATTTAAAGAGATAGATCCATCAAGAATAGTAGTTACTTCATGGGATAAATGTAAGTCTTATTATAACATTACAGATGAGATTTACAAATCTCTCTTCACGAGTTGTAGGCAATGGCTAAATCTCCTACTACAAAAAGAAAAGGAGAAAGAGCCAATTCCTGAGATCACTAGGGGATATGTGCAGTGGATCATTGTACAAAAGAATGGGAATTCTAGTTTGCAATTCATTTTACCATGGACAATCAAGTGTGTTGGAAAGAATTTGGAAGGCATTGAGTTTCTCTGCAGTGAGAATAGCTCTAAAATTCGTGTTGGTGTTTGCATCATAGACACAACACACAAAAGTCTTCCATCTAGTGGTTGGAGTGCTTCCCAATTTGGTAAATTGATTGATGGAGTATGTGGGGTAGCACATCAACCATCAGAGTTTTTAATTGCCGGCTTAGTCAAGTATCAGCATGTTGCTTCCCTAGAGAAGGCAATTTCTGAAAAAGCTAAATGGTATAAAATGCACATTCTACCTTTGAGCTCCTTAATGGGATCAGAGACCATCCAAACATGTGCTCTTCGTGAAGTAATTTTTGGGTTTTGGGCATTTTTCATTCAAGGAGAGCAGTACACCAACTACTCTAGTGTTAAAGAGTCACTGTTGGAGCCAATGCATACTCTCTGCATCAATGACGACGAGTATGATGCTGTGACCACGGACAAATCCTTTTTTGTACGTCGTGCAATCAAATGCATCTGTCTCAAAGAAGATGATCAAGTGATAGACATCTTCTCATTAGGCTATGGGACTAAAGAGGCACTACAACAACAGAGAAAGGTGATATCAGTTGCATGTAGTAGTGATCAAATGACACAATTGGAATCTCTTTAACATTCCATAGTGGAAGAAGACCTTGATCTTAGAAGGTGGGCAGGTGTGGATAACACAGAGAAAGTCAATGCCAAGGATTCAGAGGAAGAAGAAATTGAAGAACCATTGGATGCAAGTGCTGAGGCCATTCTAGAAATTCTACAGGAAACAGGTTAAGCTAGCCACCCATGATATTACATTATTGATATTAGATTATTATTGTTGTCATTTTATTTTATTTGTCCCATCTCAAATCTGCTCATGATGTTAAAAACATTGATGTTGGCTCGTTATTTTCTCAATTTATTTTCTTTGAAAAAATGTGAACTTGTGAGTTTGAGTTTTTTCACAATAAATGAATTAGACTTAAGTGTATGATATTATATGGACATGTTGTGGTAAATAAAATTGTACATTTATATATGGTCATAAGATATATATTATGTAATACTTTAAAGTTAATTGATCATATGAGGTTTGGGAAGAATACCCTATGACTTGAGGATCATAGAGTTCTTTGTATACGTGAGGATCATAGAGTTCTTTGTAGACATGACACCCTATGGCCCTAGGGCCATAGAATCTCCCAAAAGAAAATGGGATACCCTACAACCTTACGGATGTAGGGTGATTACACCGAGTCTCTAAAAGGGCACATAAGCATCTGGGTTACTCTATAGCCTTAGGCCCATATAAGGGTGTCAACATAGAATCCCCCAAAATAATTTGGCTACCCTACAATCTTACGGATATAGGGTGATTACATAGAGTCTTTAAAAGGGCATATAAGCATTTGGACTAGTCTACAGCCTTAAGGCCATAGGGTGTCAACACAGCTATCCTACAATCTTATGTATATAGAGTGATTATATAAAGTCTCTAAACGGGCACATGAGTATTTGGGATATTCTAGAAGGAAACATAAGTTATCCAAGAGCATTTGGGATACCCTAAGGCCTTAGGGCCATAGGGTGGTGACATAGAATCTCCACATGGGCACTTAAACCACCCCGTGGATGCAAATCACATAGCTCTTATGGACACATCTTATAAAACATCACATGACACCCTATGGCCTTTAGACCATAGGTTGGTTATTCTAGGTCACCTAAAGACTCTTTAAGTGTTTCAAGAACATTTTTCTTTGGCCTTATATCTTGTGTCCATATACATTAGGGACATATATTTTTTATCTTGTGATCAAGGTTTAATATTCTATTGAGAATGAAATAAGCTAGAAAAAACTAAAAAATATTTAGTCCTCAGAATTCCAAAATGAGAGTTTGAACAATTGATGTATGATCATTTTTTGTTGGGTGTAAGTTCTTCTATTGTGAATTGATGGTGTAAGAGTTTGAAATAATTATCTTTGTATTGCAACTAACTAGATTAAACACATATTCAACACTTGTTATAAATGCCAATTATTTGCTTAGATAGTAAACATCGAGTATAAATGGTTATTGAAGCATTTGTCCTTTGGATTATGTAAAGATCTAGTTCTTTGATTGTAACAAGATTTTATTCAAAGATATAAAGTGCGAGTATTTTGTTCCAAACTATGATTTTGTTTCTCTTCTAGATGATGCAGAGAATTGGAATGTATATCTTGATTTTTTTTCAATAGAGGGAAGCTAGGACTAGTAGAATTTTTTAGCTTGTCATGTAGCAATTAGAACATTGTATCAAGGTTTATTGCAAAGAAATGATTGTATAATGTATAACCATTGTTTAAGTTTGTAAATTGGAAGTAGAAGGCAATGCAAGTTCCAAAACATGTGCAATGCCATAAGGAGAATCCAACACAAATACTTTTGCCCCTCAGGATTTGTAAATCAAAGTGCATGGTGAGCCGGACCTTCCATCCACCAACAGATCAATGCATTTGTGAATTTAAGTACTTGCAAATTTGATTTAAATGTTTGAATGTTATGATGATATTTGAAGGCAAAGACCCCTTCAACTGTGTGGCAAAGCAACAAATGTATGATGTATGATAATGATTCAATTTTGTATATTGGATTGCATATTTATCGCAGTATTAACTTACACATTTTGCCAGCATAGAGGACACCCTATGGCCCTAGGACCATAGGATGCCATCATATCCCATGTACGATGTCTCTTTTACCATAGAGGACATCTTATGGATCTAGGGTCATAAGACGCCAACATAGTGCATAAATGGCTTCTTATAAGTATACACATAAACATAGTGCATAGAGGGAATTTTACTAGCATAAAGACCGCCCTATGGCCTTGGGGCCATAGGGTGCCAACATAGAGCATAGAGGGATTTTTATTAGCACCTTGTTGCCCTTGGGACGCCATAGTGCCATAAAGTGGGTTTTGTATACATAGTAGAGAATTCTCACACACATGATACCTTGGTCACTATCTGGCCCTTGGACCATATGATAGTAGCATAGAGGAAACCCTATAGCCATAGGGTTTCCTTCTATCCCTAGGGCCATACACTACCAACATATAGTATACATCGTTTCTTCATAGAGCAAACCTTTTAGCCCTATGCAATAGAGTAGAAACCTAGACCATATAATGTATCCTACTAGCATAGAAGGCACCCTATGACCGTGAGGCCAAAGAGTACCAATTTAGGGCATAAAGGGTCTCTTCCTAGGTTGAAGGGCACCTTGTGGCCCTAGGGAGCACCCTATGGCCCTGGGGCCATAGGGTGTCAACATAGTCAAATGGGGTGTAAACTTAGAGCATAGAGGGTTTCTTACTATCATGGAGGACACCCAATGTCCTTGGTGCCATAGGGTGCAAACATATAGCATGGAGGGTTTCTTGCTAGCATAGAGAGCACCCTATGGCCTTGGGGCCATATGATTCCAACAAAGAGCATAAACGGTTTTTTGATAGCATAGACGATAGCTTATTTCCCTGGGGCCATATGATACAAAATAAAAGAGTCTTAAGAAGGGCACTTAGGCCACTAAATCACCATGGGGCCATAAGGTGGTCTTTGTGGGGAATGCTCCTAAAGGGTTCCTTGGCTATCCTATGGCCTTTGGGCCATAGGTTACCAACATAGAGTTTAGATGGTTTCTTACTAACATAGAGCTCACCTTGTGGCCTACGGTCTTTAGATGCTAATATAGAGTTTCAATGGTTTCATACTAGGCGTAAGGGGAACCCTATGGCCTTGGGGCCATACAGTGTCAATGTAGAGTGCAGAGGTTTCCTTTCTTGAACAGAAGAACCTCGAACTTTAAGTGAGAGGGCAGGTTTTTAATCAAAGTTAAATCTTTGAGGAACTCAAAAACTGCAGATTGATTTTATGCACGAGATATGCATGTGTCTAACCAGGACAATCACTCTCGAGTATTTATGAGAGTAGAATCAAGTTGGAACATTGTTCTATGAGATGAACTAGCTCGCTAACCATCCTGAAGGTCAATAATTGATCTGGTATCCGGTAGTTCTTCAATAAATCACCTTCTATTGCAGGTAGGACGGCAGAAAGGAAGGAACCTTTCCGAGATTCAAGCAGAGTAAAAGCTTTCGCTAAGCTTCAAGCCTAAAACCAATTAATGGAATCTATGGTAGTGCTTTTCCTACAAGTGAATGAACACTCTCATTACGAGGGAAGGAATAAGCGATGACTACGGCCTGTGCTCGAGGAATCCAAGGATTGAAATCCTAGTTTATTTGATGAGCAGGTTTTGCTCTAAGATCGATCCAAGGGATTGTCAGGTTGATCGTCTTCGCTCTAAGGATCTTATGAAGGGAAGGTAATTTCCCAGGTTCACCAAAACTCTAACACAGCTTAAGAATTATATACACCTTTGGGTACATGAAGCACACATAAAGATGCAAACCTATGCCAAGGTTGGTCATCTAATAGTCGAATATTTTTCTATTGAACGGAATGAGATCAACCAACTTCCTTTTCAGGAACTCGACGGGAGTTTATCTCTCTTTGAGATGTGTTTGGTAGAAGGAATTTGAGTTTCTCTACGGAGAAGAGGTTTTCTGATGGTTGTTGATCATTGGGTATGCTATGTGCTTTTACCATTACAGTAGAAACTTTTGGATGCGGTATATGTTTCTTCATGATCAGGTCAAGTAGCATTTACACGCTGGTGGAATAAATTCGAACTATTATGTTTGTAAGAGTATAATTTGCCAGTTGTTTCAAAATGGTAGGAAAGACATGTGGGAGAACATCCCTGAGAATCAAAGAGGGTTCGCTCTATTGTGAACCGGGTTTGAACGTATGTTCAGAAAATTCTATGGCTAGAATCCTATCTGCCTGAGATTTTTAAGGTCGTCATTGATGCTTGCAAGGTGAATCATTTTTTATGATTTTGCAAGGAAGAGACACTAAGGGATGTTGGGAAAACACTACTGGTAGTAATAACTCGTTGGAGAAAAATATTGGAAAGAAGTGCCGCCATGCACAAGTGATCTTCATATCAAAATAATTGGCCTACCCAAAGCAACGGCCCGGAACAAGAACCTTCTTTAAGGTGATCATAGACTCTGTTTGTGACAAAAAGACATCGAGCTTAATCCTCTATGATTTGGGCATTCGCTATGCGGGAGGACACAAGAGGATTAATATCCTTAGGACTAATAGCGCAAGATTATGCACAAGGAATCGAATCACCTAGATTAATTTCTAGAAGGATTATTCTTCTCGAGGTTGAGAAGGCGAAAGTGAGTTAACAGATTCTCGGATGAGGAAACTTTCGATCTGCTGGAAAGACACGAATGACGAGTACTTACATGGCTCGTAAGTTTGATGATCAGTGAAGGATATCCCCGAGGTACTAGAGGAAGGACATGAACCGGTAAGGTAAATACTGAATTGTTGAATTATTGAATTTTTGTTTAATTTAATTTTTAACTTCTCCTTTGAGAAAGGACCAACTCAACTCACCATTGAGCAAGATTTTAATTTTTTTTTGGTTTCTCACCAGGCAGTTCAGTTAGACCTCTACAATTGAGGACAACTTTTTATAAGTAAGAGGGATGTTGCTAAAACGGCTTTATCTGATGAATTATTGGATTTATAAGTGAGAGGATTTTCTCGATTGGAACACCCAGGAAAATGATTCTAAATGAATTATTGAAACTTTAAGTGAGAGGGATTTTTTACACTCGAGACATCCGAGTACAGAGTACTCCTAGTGCGTCATTCAGAGTAATGATGGGATCACTGTGAAAGTAAAAATCTATAAGGCCACCAGGAACAAGTACTTCTGATGCGTCACATTGGATGGGTGACAGGGAGCATCGATAAGAAATATTCGACCATCCGGGAACGGACATCTCTAATGCGTCATAGGATGGGTGACATAGAGCATCGCGAAGGAGATTGTACCGAAGTTCGGTAGGAAAGGACTAGGTGATGGGTCTCACAAGGTGATGCGTTTCACAAGGTGGGTGACGGGTGCATCGGAAAGGGAATATCCATAGTCAAAAGAAAATTCCAAACTGTGTTAGAATTGTGCACAAGGAAGAGCAAGCACTTGAATGAAGATGGATTCAGAAGAAACTTTGAGGGAAAAGAAACGGATGCTTTCTGAGAAAGCGAGTTGCTTTTCAGGAAAGCAGATGATTTCCCGCGAGGAAGTCTATGTTTGCATTGCAACTATGCATGTGATTGCATCCCGCGAGGAAGTCTATGTCTGCATTGCAACTTTGTATGTGATTGCATCCAGGTACGCCTGGGAAGTGTTGTGAAAGAATTGTTTTTAACTTATAAGGTTTTATTAAGTTTTTGGACAGATTCGTATTATTTTTAAAAGGTGACTGGCCACCCACTTAATAAGTGGGCAACCTATGATTAAATAAAGTAGTAAAAAACGGCCAGCAATATTTCTCTCTGTTTTCAGGCAAAAGAGCCAAAAAAAAAACAAAAAACAAAAAACGACTACGATCTCTACGTGGGCAGTCAATGCTCAACTATTCTTGCCATGGCCAGGGATAGACAAAAGCATCACACGCCCTCTCTTAGACGAGGAGTTGCCAGCGTCAGCAAGAGGAGACTCTGCCACCAGAAGACACAAGAAATCGCGAGACTACGAGGCATGGAGGTCGCTTTTTCCCATGCAAAGAGCGAGAGGTATTAATTGTGGATTCGCCACATAAATTGTTGTCTCGTGTTTGTGTGTGTGTGTGTGTGCAGGTGTACTTCCTCTTCACAAGGGAGTAGGAGCAGAGGAAGGCATGAGCCTCATCAGGAGAAAAACTCTCTAAGGAATTAGAATTCAGCCAAAGGGTTTCGTACCCGATTTTGGGAAGTAGATCCACAGATCCGAGAGAGGTAGACTCTCGAGATGTGATCCGGAAGTTGAAATTCCCAAGGGAAGGACTTCGTGTCCAGGAAAGCACAGTTATTCTGTATGAAGAGGACTCTGGAAACAGAGTCGGAAAAGAGTTGCAGGGATGCCATGCCCTGAATCTGGAAGGTGGGATCTAGAGACGAGAACCTTGATTCTCGAGGATTTGGAATAAGGAACGAAAGTTCCTTGGAATAGGGTTTTTCCCTAGGAATAGGAAGCTGAGGCTTCCAGCAACCATCAAGTCTTATTCTAGAACGAGCATGGTAATATGTTCGGTTCAAGTGCTTCTGTAGACTTCTCCTCAATAATAAAGATACTATTACGGGGAGGGACTAGCCCATCTTCTGGTCCCGAGTACTTGTAGATCTTTTCACTCTATCTGTCTCTCCCTCTATTTATTTCTCTCTATATCGTTTCTATTTATTTCTCTCTATATCGTCTGGTTTAAGTATTAAGTGATAAATTCTATTTATCCGAGCATATTCTATATTGCTATGTGCTCCCGTTTATAACCCAATAAAGCAGACTCCATATGTGTTTCTTGTGGGGGATTTTGATGCAAAGACAATGACACAGATGTGGAACCGAGCTCAGCACCTTTATCTGAGTGAACCACTTGATCCCATGCTTTGACTAGAGACTTATGATCATGACATGCAGATGCAGAAGTTCCACCACTTCTTTTATCCAAAGCATGCACATGATTTCTTAAGACAGGCAAAACATGAGGGTTAGCAGTCTTCTTTAAAGTTTGCCAACCATCAGTGGACTCTCCCATCTTGATCCTTTGTAGTAGAATGCATATTAGCCAAATTATTAATTTTGTCTTTATCCTGTTGGACCTGCATGTTTAGAACTTCCCAACTTTGAGTCCTCACAGACGAAGAGGAGGGAGAGGCAGCACGAGTTTCAGATGTAGGAACAACAGAAGGTGGAAATTTCAACAAAGGCTCTTGGCATTCAGACTGCATATGGCCAAAGTTACCGCAGCTAAAACATGCACCTGCAAACTTCCCCCATTTGAGTTTAAATGGCATTAGGAAATTTCGGAGGTCATTTGGAGGGCCTTCTAAGAAAATGTATTTTTTGCACTCTCTCTCTAGAAAAAATGACAAATAAAAGAGCTGGGTCTTTCATAGTAAAACTTCAAAAAGTGTACTTTAAGTAGATTCCTTACCCCTCTGAACATTCGTTCGTAGTGATTGAGGGATAATACTCTTTTTAGTTATATTGAATGAACAACGTCAACACGGAGGGAATGAGGCTAACATGGAGGGACGAATCCGCAGCCGCTATTCACTTTCCATTAAACCTGCACATTTGGCTAATGGCGCACTCCTCAAATGGCACAAATGTTACCCACAAACGAGCCAAATATCACCTTCACATTGATTTGGACAATGAGTACCAACCATTGATTAAGCGCAGTAAAACAAACACACATATACCTCCCACCTCCATAGACACGCTCAGAGCTCAAGGAGCTAAACACATAGATATCTGGACGAGAGGCTCTCTCTACCCTAAGAATCCAATAACTAATGCGTCTCCACCGTTTGTCAATCCTACAAGCTTATTGACCTTTGCTGGTGATGGAGAAAACGGCCTTCTGGGTTATTGTAAATCACTTACAAGAGAAGCTGGAACTTACAAGAGCATTCTCCAAGCTCAACAATGTGAGATTGTTCGCCTTTCACATTTACATTCTACAGATCAGGTTACCATTTTGCAACATAAAACAGAGGTACAAGAACTGAAAGAAAAGGTGCGAAGTTGTCAAATGAAGGACACCATCTTGGGTGGTCGTATCCGAAAGAAGAAATTGCGCAATCTTGAAACATTGCAGGTTGCATCAGGAGGTCTCAAGAAAAGAATCCGAGCATTAAGGTGATGCTTCTTGGTTGGCTACATTGTCTTAGTTAAGTAATCTCTTTGTTTTTTCTTGTTATGCATTGTTTTCATGTGCCTAAATAGTGTTAGTGAAGCAAATTTTCTGTTATTTACTTATGCATTGTCTTCATGTAGAGACTCAATCTATCCTGACAAGGAAAACATTGACCCCAAAGCCAATATAGGAAAGAGATTGAAGCCACTTATAAGTAGAAGCCTGGCAGCAGATATAGTACATGACAAGAAGTTTAAGGTTCTACAAAGAAATGTAGTGGACCGCTTTATTTCAGAGAACTCAGTGCCTGCAAAAGAGATACAAGGCACACTTGATTCACTTGGTGTAAGCAAAAGAGGATATTCGGCTATCCAAAAGTCTGTCTCATCCATCTTTGTTAGGAAGGGTATAAAATCCAAACTTCTACCATCAGCCTCAAGTGTTTGGAAAGAGAGGCTTCAGCTTAACGAGGCACAGGGAGACTATCTTGGACAGCCCTTTCATATTAAAGCAACTTACAGTGGCCATGGAGCCAACATGGCATATGATGAGTTCAACAATATTTTTATGGACCTGCGGATACTACAGAAGAGAATGGTGGAGTTTTACAACATCACATTTGAAGAGTCACGTGGACTATTACATTTTGTGTTAAAACTGGATGAGTGTGAGCTTGTTAAAGAGAAAAAGCTAGAGCGTGTTACTATTACTTTAATGAATAGAGCCCTCTCAAAGTGTCCCAGTGATGATCCTTTATATTTTAGTGTTCAATCAGAATCTAACATATGGTGGCTTGGTGCGTTTGAGGTAAGCGATATTCTCAAGTAAGCTCAAATATTCAGATCTACTTAAGTCTCATTTATTTTGTGTTGCAGGTAAAGAAAGAAGATCATGAGATTCTATATTGGGTATTCCATCGAACTAATATTCCGGAGCTGATTGATCGACAGACTAACCAGGGAGAGGTACTACGTCTAGATGGAAGGGGAGACTTTCAAGTTCAGTGGCATCTTGCAGGTGACCTTAAAACATTAAAGTGCATGTATAATTGTGGAATGGGTGCAATGGCAAAGTCACCGTGTTTGTTCTGCATGGAGCCTGCAAAGGTCATGAACCCAAAGTGGTGGAGAAAAGCTCCAACACGTCACATTGAGGATCCTGCTTTTCGACCAGTTTTGAAAATACCACTTGTGAATGTTCACATTTGTACAATGCATGCCCTTTGTAGAATTGTAGAGAAATTGGTCTACTTATACATCGGGTTTGCTTGGAAGATTAAGAACTCTGCAGAACGACAAGTAGCCTTGCAGTGCTTAGAAATGGTACTGTCGGATATGGGGCTTCATGGTGGCAATGTGAAAATCCAGCGGGATGAAAAGAGATCAACTGCTGAGAAGGATGTCCCATGCAAACCATCCATCGGTGGGGTGAAGGCACGGAGGTTTTTATCTAAGCCCCAAGGTACAAGAGATCCAAAGCTAACAAAACATGGAAAAATATATAACACATCTTATGTTAGCAAGGTAGAGTATCAGAGCTGGAAAAAGCTACATATTGCAGTCAAAGACCACGAACCAACTACTCGTAACGCGAAGGCTGAGGTTTGGCGATCAATAGACATCCTATTTTTGATGTGCGACAAAGATGACTGGTCACAAGGTGATATGAACAAGTTCAAGGAAAATCTCAACCTTCTGAAAAAATCATTCAAGACAGCATGGACAGACACCCAGATTACTCACTACATGGTATTATCATGTATTTCTTTCTCTCTTATGTGCAAATATGTGAGTGTAAAACATTCTAACTAATCTGTTTTCATATCCAGCACATCATCTTCAATCATTTGCCATATTTTATACAGAAGTATGGGAACCCGGCAATATGGAATACCCAAGGGATGGAAAAGTCTCATTACATGGCGAGAAATGCTTATTTCAGGCACACACGACATGGTGGCTCTCGAATCAAGGCTAACAGTTTGAGAGAACTATTTGAATGGTTCTATCGTAGAATCATTCATCGAATGCAGGCAAAAGAAGTCTTGGCAAATTCAGCAACAGCACAAGCCATCAGACATTTACAACAACAAAAAGCTAAAAGATCAATGGCATACAACAACTCCGGAGCTCGTGAAAGTCAACGAAGGTGGAGAGAGACAATGGTGTATGTGAATCACAAGTGGAGAAAGATACTCTGAGTGGATGGCATTGTAAAAAATTTATGTAATACATGATCTTATACAATTGCTACTTGAAGTGTATCAAGATTTTGCAGGTTCAATTTTGTTTTTTGGCACGTCACCCTTGTAACGAATCATGAGATGTTTGCCATACTCTAAAAGTTCATCTGGGTTTTGTCTACCAAGAGCTAGTGCCATTGCTGTGTACGTGTAGTAATACGCTGCCCGACCACCTGTATAGCCTGGGCAGTAGCCAAAACAATCTCTAGCAAACACTTTGTCAACAAGAATGACTTTATCTGCACTTTTGGGCAGCACCGGTCCACCCAAGAAGCGTGATAGTGTCTTGAATGTGTAAGTTGCTATTGAACCCTCTTGTGACATGGAATTGTGAAAAAGTACTATCGGTGACTCGCAGAGCTTTGAAAGGTACTGTGCTAGGGCCGCATCCCTTCCTCGATACTCTCTTGTCCGGCGCCGAAGGAAGTCATCCTTGTCAGCAATCCAAGACTGCACATACAATGTCAGAAATGACACAAACACACAGAGAGAGAGAGAGAGAGAGAGAGAGAGAGAGAGAGAGAGAGAGAGAGAGAGAGAGAGAGAGAGAGAGAGAGAGAGAGAGAGAGAGAGAGAGAGAGAGAGAGAGAGAGAGAGAGATACCATGAAGCTCTCATCCTGCAGAAAGAGGTTTTCTTGCCACAGGTCTACAGATGTAGTTGACCCCTGACCTGAATGGTTAAACCAATCCTCCACTTCTTTGTTACTTTTCGATGGTCTTAGGCTTTGTCTTATTGCTTGGAAGGTGGCTTCATCAGGTAGTGTCTCCTTGTATTTTTCAGCTTTCTCAAAGCATCTTCGAAGGCATTCCATTGGATTGCTGGATGTTTCCATTGCCTCATCATCACTACTATCCTCTGAAACAAATCCACTCCTCTCCTCTTGGACTCTGGAAATAATAGCCAGGGAGAAATCCTCCCTTAAATAAAACACACTTTGCACATCATGTAAGAAGATATAGGTCCTGTCTCCAATCCTGAACTCAGGCACAGCTGGCAACATCATCTGAGCATGCTTCTCAGTGAAGTTACTGACATCCAATGGAAGTTTGATTTCTGTGGTTTTCACAGAGAGCATCTTACTTCTTTGTACTTCAATTGCCTCAACCTCAAGGTCGACTGTGTCTTCAACCTCCTCGACTTCTTGCATATGAGTTGTCTCCTCGCATTCCTCTTCTGGTGCTGCATCCTGCTCCTCTAACACCTCATCAGGATTCTGCATGAGGAATCCAAACAGGCTGTTGAGGTAAATCATAAAGCCAAAGGCTTCCTGAATGAGTTTGCATTCTTTTTGGTGCAAAGGGCAGACTGAATGTCGGCAAGAGGGTGGTAATTCCCTATACTTCTTCACTCCCTGTCCCTTTCCACCACAGTCATTTAAATGCACAAGAGTCATAGTAGGCAGAACAACCCTTCCTACCTGCACCATCACCTCAAACTTATCTCTGTAGGACTGCAAGAAATTACTGTGCTGAGCTAATAGGTCTTCAATGTCAAACTTTGGATTAAACATAGAATGAATTAGATCATACTTGTCCCCAGCACCACAAGATGCTGCAAAATCAAACAGCCTCTCATCAGTTGCAGCTGGGTCTTCCAGAGAAGACACATCCTCCTTTTCTTTACATTTTGTACTTTCTAGCACATCTGCATCATCTGAGAAGTCTATATTTCTCTTTCTGGTATTTTTCTTGAGATGTACCTTACAGGGCACCACACCCTTGTCGGGTGAGGAATCTTCTTGCCCTGGTGACCTCTCTGATTGGTCTTCACCAAGAAACTTTTCCTCAGATATGTCCTGACAAAAGTCAACAGTTCTTTTGGCAGATACATTAAGCAATTGAGCCTGCAAGGTTTGAAATCCTGGCACAACCCCTGGATCTGGTTTCAGCCTCTTCTGCCTACTGGACCTTAATCCTAATCATCAAGAAACATAACAAGTCAAAACCATGAGCAAACATGACAATTCTGCCAAAACCAAACCATCATGATCTCTCTCTCTCCCCTTATAGATATAAATATATCTATAAATATAAATAAATAAATAAATAAATATATCTGTCTCTCACCAAAACAGAAACAGAAACACACCTAGTCTCTCTCTCTCTCTCTCTCTCTCTCTCTCTCTCTCTCTCTCTCTCTCTCTCTCTCTCTCTCTCTCTCTCTCTCTCTCTCTCTCATTGCATTTGTCTATAGGACTAAAGGCGCGCGAGGAAGGAAATGTGCCTTTTGCAAACCTCTCCGCGCGCCTTAAGTACAACTGCCAGCGAAATAACATTACTAACGGCGCGCGGAGAGAGTAGCAAAA
>NC_140938.1:51061459-51156459 GCF_014529385.1 Adiantum capillus-veneris
AGAGATACCATTTGTAGATGGAACCAGAAGCCTAGCTCTGGAAAAGGTGGACATTGATTTATTGCAGAATCCAGATGCTCAGATTTCAGACACAATTATCTATGCTTGTCTTAAGTAAGTGTTACTATCTTGCTAGCTTTGAAAACTCAGCTAATAGGTTTGCTAACTCAGGTAGAGTCTCTGCAGCCTGATCAAAAGTCAACTCCCACTGCACACTCACACAGAGGTGTTTCTCCTTGATCCACAAATGTCTGTAATTATTAGACAAAAGAATAGTCCATCTGGGACATTTGAGAGCTGGTTCCGCCACTGTGCTATGCTGGAAGTTACTGTGATCATCTTCCCATATGAGAACAACCATCACTGGAGTCTCATATGCCTTGATGTTGACCAACCAGCAGTGTGGGTGTTCAATTCAATAAAAGGAACCCACCCTGAAATTAGGCTGTAAGTGTTTTGTGTCAGAAAGTGTTTATTATAGATATCCATGTAAATTTGAAGCCTCATGCTAACATCTTGACATTGCCTAATGCAGTTGTATAAAGAGGTTGTTGCTTGCCTATGGCAAGCTATGTGGAAGGTATGAACTATACAAGGCCACAATCAAAGAAGTACCTGTCCCAAATCAAACCGATGGGAATTCTTGCGGCTGGAGATGTCTTCTCCATGCAGAATATGTCCTGCAAAGCTACTTTGCATTAAAACCTTTCATGACTAAGGTACCCATTTTGCAATGCATTCAGTTAGTTTTGGTTTAGTCTATAAAAGAATTCTCATCATGTGGTCTTTCAATTTTGCAGAGTGCTTTAAAAAACTACACATATGATTATTTGCAAAGATACCGGGTAAGTTTAATACAACACCTGCTTACTATGTCTAGCCCTAGAGAGCTTGAAGATAGCGGCTTGGATGAGCGCACTATTGATCTTACAAAACATGACGTGCCACCACGACAAACCCCTACATCCGATACAGTGGAATCGCATCGGGCCGAGGGTGTCATATCAGCAGAAGATCAAAGAGTCGAGGATGAGGAAAGGACAAATGAGCATATGGAAGCAGCTAAGGTTCAACCGGAGGAGACAATAAAAGAGGCAAGTCAGCCTGTGGAACAGCCAAAAGAGCCTATGGCTGAAACCGAAGATGAGGAAAGCAGGCCTGTAGATGAGCAAAAGGATATGGATGAGGAAAGCAGGCCTCGGGACGAGCAAAATGATATGGATCAGGAAAGGATGTATGAGGCAAGCCGATCAACCTTGAATCAGGCAGAAAGGGCCATGGGGGAGACCCCTGATGAAGATTTGAATGATGACTATGAAGATAAAGCGGAGGAGAGCAACAATGACATGAACACTACAGAGACCCAGTATGGACCCTTGCTACTTGTAGATACGGTTGTTCCAGTAATGTCTATTCAAGTATGGCAAAATATGTTCAGCTTCTAACTACTTATATGTACTTGTCAACTTTTACAGAGGTTGATTATCTTGGACGTCAATGGATTGCTGCTGATGCGGGTGCCTCTCGGTGACAGAGGACCCTTTGATGATTTGCAAACGTTTCGGATGGGAACTTGTCGAGTCGTGGTTCGTCCAGGAACCAAGGAGTTTATTGAGTTTCTTCTTCCGCGCTTCAGAGTTGGCATATGGTCTTCAATGCAAAGGCAAAACTTATCGCCACTAGTTGCAATAGTTTGCAGTGTATGCCAAGCTCACACGTCAGATTTTGCCTTTTTGTATGATCAAAGAAAATGCGTTACTGTTGAGGGCCACTACCACCCTAAAAAACCAGGATTACCTCTTTTGTACAAACCGTTTAGCCAAATCGGTGTACCCTTTGATGCAACTAATACACTACTAATTGATGATACTCCCGAAAAGGGAGAACTAAATCCGCCGGGAACAACTATCTCACCACCTTCTTTCAAGGGGCATTCCTTCGATTTTTACCTTGAAGACATTCTGATTCCATACTTACAGAAATTGTATCTCAGTCCATTGTTCACGGACGAGTTTGTACTTTCTAATGAATTAAGATGATTCTTCTATCTGTCTTTGTCTTGTCTAACATATATATATATATATATATATATATATAATAGAGAGAGAGAGAGAGAGAGAGAGAGAGAGAGAGAGAGAGAGAGAGAGAGAGAGAGAGAGAGAGAGAGAGATTTGACGTGGTAAACAAATGTATTTCAAGCACACTTTTTCACAGGGCACAATTGAAAAATGAGATCAATAAACTTCATGTCTTGAAAGTCATTTGTATACACTTGGGTTTACAAGAATATCTGTTACATTGACACTACTTCAACCCGACCATCCAACTCTTTGCACAAAATATCTTTTTCTCTTCGCCGCATCACCTTACGGCCAGCTAAGAAAAAGGAAAAATCTGATAGTTCCTTGTCCATTGACTCTTCAATGATGTCATTTCGCAAATGCTGAAGACTGCATAGCTCCCTTATTGTAACCACCAATAGTAGGCCATTCTCTTTATCAATCACTTCCACATCCACAGTAGGATTATCTTCCAAACCTGCAGAAACTTGGTCCATAGGAATGTACTTACCGTTTAGCATTTGTGATCGCATATACCAAAATGAGAGTAATAGTGATTGGCTTGCAATCATGTACTTGACAACTAGAGTATCAAGCGCGACCTCGCACCGTAAACCAATCTCTTCCTTTGCATACCATCCTTTGTCAAGAAGTTTGTCACAGGATGACTGCTGAAATGACTTGCACATGAACATAGTTTTTGTAACTCTGATGTTGTAGCTATGAAACAGCTCTATGAAGAGTGCAACAGGACAAAAGTTTGCAATTCGAACCAGTTTGGTAGGAACAGAGCTACGCAGAGACCTTTGTATATCCTTGTAGAGCTTACTTCGCATTGCCTCCACCATTGTTTCCTCGGGAACTGGCCAGTCCACAGTGTTCCAATCGGTCGGTAGAGGTAGTTTCACCAACATGCCATTCTTATTGCCTGAGCTGAGTTGGTAAAAGTGGTCATAAAAAAAGATTCCCTCATCAGCCAATCTTTTGCTGCTCCTCTCTGAATACTGTAGAGAACCAATATGGGCATGTACAACATGGAAGAGGCCTATTATGCACTCCACAGGCTCCCATTGCTCATAAGAAGAGGGATAAACATCTGCAATATATATAAGAAGAGTTAAACTAAGAGTATCAATAAGTACAAATGACAAATCTAATGTAATTGAGTTGTGAAGAGTAGAGACATTACTCATAACAAGCGGGAGAAACATTGCAAAATATATAAGAAAAGTTATAATGAGAGTATCAGTAAGTTCACATGTCAAGAGTACTTACAATTGCAACGTGGTTGATGTATATTTGATACATTTCCACCGTTTGCTATCACCTCTGGATGGGTAAACACATGCTGAACAAGAACTTCCTTTACAGATCTTTTGCCGATCTCAACTTTGAAATCCAACACCCTGGCCTTCCATGCTGAGCGGTAAACGTTGATACCACTAAACCTCTTGGGTCTTCTTGGTTGCATGAGGACCCATGAACCTTTGTTTATCCTTTGTCCAACCCATTGGTTGTCTGCACTTATTGAAGCTGGTATTGTAATTGAGGATATGCTACTACTTGGCCTTCTAGGCAAAGTGCCGTTGTTGTTTGTTGGTGTGAGAGACAGTAAACACCTTGAGGCTCTTGGGCGAGAAGACGTGGATGCCATAACTCTCAGAGAAAAGCTTTAGTGGAGGGAGATTCACTTTGAAAGCATTCTAATGGAGGGAAAGTGTTTTAAAATTCCAATATCTTGTGCGGGCTTAATGGTCACCCTCCAGTACGTTAATGACCATGAGAGAATATCAGAAGTGGGACCACATGCAAGCACCTAAAAGCTCGGTAAAAGTAAGGAAATTACTATGCTACAATCCTAGTTTCGTGAAAGTTTTATGCTATTTTCCTATTTTTTGAGTTTTTCCAGGTACTTTTCTACGTAACGTAGCCTTCATGCTCATTGGACGCGCTCTATTTTTCTCTCTCTTCATATGGCCCTCCAAATGACCTCCAAAATTTCCTAATGCCTCTTGCCTACTGTCAGATCACTAGAGTCAATCATGATTCTTCATGGCTTCGGTTTATTAGTATTGGTATCCAAGTTTGGTGGGCATATCACTTTGCCCAACCAAGCAGCCAGAAGCAAGAAATTCTTCCAAGTCCATGAAACTCCGACTATTCCCACCCAAACTAGACACCTATGTTGTATCAAACTCTGATAGTCTTTAGTAAGCGCCCATGGCAATACATGTGTCATTCCCATGCTAAAAATAAAGGTGACATATCTAACGATTGCGAACAAGCTTCCATGTTTACCAACAACACCTCATAAATCCCACGGACACCAAAATATACCCCTTGGAAAGCTTGTCTTTTGAACAAAATATCAACCCACTAACCTACGGCTTGTGCCAAGGGCATATTGCTAGGGAAAAACAAGATAACTGCATTCAACGCATATTGTGAAACCGGATCTATCCGTTGTCCATACGTTGCTCAACCGGAATAACCACTTTAGTAGCGGGTTTCTGGCCTTCCCAGGCATTCTTAGCATCCGCAAAATCCTCCGACAAACACTCCTTAATGATGTTTGCGGCATCTATCAAGGAGAGATCAACCTGTTTCCTACACTTATATATAGCTCTTCTGCCATAAATCAGCCAACACAACAGTTTCTACAAACAAAGCACTCCTATAGTCAGAGTTTACTACTTCAAGCACACACTAGTAGAGCACTCACATTTTTTTTAAAAAAACTCTCTGTACAAAACTTACAAAAATTGTACATGAACTTATCACTGCTCCACAAAACTCTGTACAGGATCTTCACTGCGTATGGTAACAAAGCACCTTCTGGAAAGCAATATAAAGAGATTACACTATAGGTTTGGCCGCGCTGAACTAACAGAATCTGCTACACGCTACCAAACATCAACAAGCAGCAGACCCCACACACACACACATAGACACACACAAGTGGACACACACACACACACACACACACACACACACACACACACACACACACACACACACACACACACACACACACACACACACACACACACACACAATCGCACGCGAGCACAACTGCGAAAGAGTAGAGCTGCGAAGAGCGGAAGCACACACACCCCATAGTGACAACCCGAAATGGAAACGGCAGAAATAGAATTGGAAAAACGAGAGTTTCGGAGTTTCAACCTCGGTGGAAACGGTTAAGAAAAGAGGTTTTTTTATTTATTAAACAAATCAATATAATACTTAAAACAAGAAGCCTAGAAAGATAAGTCAATGATGATAATTTCACATTCTACAAAACTTCAAAACTTATATGACAAAAACTCTGAACCTTCAACCTACGGTCTACAGGAAACTTGTTGTCAAGCATCTCCCTAGTGTGCAAAATGTATTGGTAGGCACTAAAGAGGTCTCGACCAAGCACCTCCCAGTACTTCAAGAAGAAACTCAGAGTCAAACCATCCTCCCCTGGGCAACTACCCCACGGGAGTTCCTTGAGGGCCTCCTGTAGCTCTTCAGTCTGGAGCAGGCGCTCAAGCCCCTGCCTTTTCCCTTCAAATTGATTCTTTAAAAAAATAAGGTTCGAAATGGAGTTTCTTCCGGTCTGAAACAGTGAGGAAATGGTGTTTCCATTTCAGGGCCCCGAAACACCATTTCTTGTTACTATGACACACCCACACACAGACGCGCGAAGCCCTACAAACTGTAGGCTTATTGCAATGACGCACGGTACAACAAGGGCAAGGAGAAACCTGCTCGACGTGCTGTACACACACATCTCTCTATCTCTCTCTCTCTCTCACACACACACACACTTTTGTTTGTAAATCTATTTGATTAATTTACTAGTGGCAAATCTCAAAGCAAGGAAAACCCACCGAAAGGGTAATGTACAAGGGGAAGAACACAAAACTACTCAGCTGTACAGAGTAGCTAGAAACATTCATAGGAAAGTCGATGTATCTCTGCGGTGATATCACCAACTTCCAAAGAAAAACGCAACGATTGCTTGAGGGAAATCTTGAAGAGTGGGAACGGGTCTGCATGAGTACGATGAAACATGCAAGCATTACACTGACTCCAAAGGGTCCAATACGCCCAATATCGAACCCACATAAAGAAGACCGCAAAACGTTGTAGTTTCCATGAGAAAATGCCAAATACCCAGAACCATTTGTGAAAAACAACCCCACGAAAACAGAGCCACATACAGGCCGATACATGACGAAGGGAGTCTCTAGTAATGCAGCAATCCCACAACAAGTGGAAAATATCCTCTTCTGCAGTGGAGCAGCGGACCCAAGCGGAGGGGCAAATATGACGCGCCGTAAGAAAAGTGCCAACAGGAAGCACTCCAAGCAAACAACTCCAAAGAAACAGTCACTCTTTCAAAGGTGAATGGATTTTCCACAAGCTAGAAAGCAGCTTCCTCCACCAGAGATCAAATTTGTGCATGTGCCAAAGGGCATTGCAATGATCAGCAAGCCATGCTTGTGGTAGAAGAAGAGCATAAATTCCACCCGCAAAAATATCTCGAAAAGGCGTCTCCCAAAGATCCCAATCAGACATGCGATCACCATCAGGTAAAGGTGAAACTGGCAAAAAGTCAAGCAACATACTTTGAAGTTCTATCCAAAACTGACGGTAATGCATGCCCAATCCAAAATGGCGAGCAGCGAAAGGAAACTCATAAGTATATCCAGCCTCATCGACTACATCCTCAACCACACGAATACCACGGCCAGAGAGAAAGTAAGCCTGGCGAGGGGGGCGGTCGACCAAAGTAAGAGAGAATGCTCGGCTCCAATGGAAACTCTCCAAACGAATAGAATCACCTTCCTGCCAAGGACTCCATGAAAGATGAATTGTAACCTCTTTCCAGGCGGACACCAAAGTGGAAGCAAGAGGACATCCAGGAATGTACCCTTCCATATTGCCAAAAACCACCTCCAAGATAGATGGTTGCCAATGGCCAAAAGAGGAAGTAACAACATGCGGACCAAGATGTGCAAACATAAGAGTCCAAGGGTGAATTTTTTGCGCAAGCGTAGGCAACAACATAGCTTACGCTTGCAAGAATATGCATGCGCAAATCCAAGATGTTAAGGCCACCCAGGCGTTTAGGAGTGCTACAACGGCTTCGTGCTAGGATGCCTCAGGCAGGAGGCCCCTGGCAACCTTTGACCAGATGGATCTTCACAGAGATGCGCAGAGTTGGTTTGAGCAGGAGACTGGAGGACCGCTTCGCTGTGAGTTTGCTTTGATCTTGGGAGCTCTTGCGGCGAGGCCTGAAGCAGAGACAGCCTACTTGCACGGAGGAGACGCCTACGGCAACCCCTTGTCTGGAACCCCATGGTTAGCACTCAAAGAGGCCACGTGGTTGGTAGTCGGCCTCATGTTTCCTGGGGTCCCATGGCAGCGGGTCCAGCGCGCTCTTTAGGTGACTGGTTAGAGTTCACAGGCTTGTCAGAGGAGGTGCATGGTTTCGAGCTACAGGGCATGAGAGGGGTGCAGAGCATGTGCCAGGACATCTCACAAGCAGTTCCAACTGAGTGGCTCACGCCTCTCGAGCCAGTAGCACCCAGGTGGATGGGAGCCTTCTCACGACTGGAGGTTCTCATCTCAGTCAGGGCCTGCTCAGATACTGTTCCATCCCTTTTCTTCGAGCTTCAGAGTGGGGGACGCCTATAGCGAGTTGCAATAGAGGCCCCGCAGGTGGCAGAGTGATGTTTTCAGAGGATCCAAGTAGTGGGCATCTGTGGAAGGACTTGTGTCATAAATCCTGACCCAGCAGCTCTTGAGACTGGACATTGGAGGCTGTGGTCTTGGGAGTGTTGTCCACTGGCACGAGTACAGCGGGATCCCGGTGAGTGGCTCTGGAGGACTCCTCCTCTTCTGCAGACCACCCAGGTGTCACGTTCTTTCAATACACTATTTGACTGGGACGTCATATACTAGCAGCACACAGAGAGGCCCGCCCCGCTGCAACACGTCATTGGCAGGAGGAGTTACTCCACAGGAGTGGTGCAGTGAGAGAGAGGAGTGTTGGGAGATCATCAGTGGCCTGACACTCTGGTTCATCTGCCTGGCCCGTTGCTTCCACATCTTTGAGGCTCGCCCTGTGCCACCAGCAAAGATTACTCGTGATTTTTGGCTAGAGCTGATCCATACTCTCAGAGGACAGCTTGAGGGACTACAGGGCAGCTCCGACTGCTTGTGGGAGCGCAGAGAGGCTTTCCTTCGACTCTGGCGTCCTGGGCCTTTTTACACCATGGTCCAAGGTGTACTCCGATGGCAGTACCGACCACCTGTGTGGCTTTTCCCTCCCCCCATTTCTTGATTTAGCCCCATTGTACATATGCTAGTTTTTTCATTGGGAGAGTCTCCCATCATGGTTGTTGTAGCCCTCTTGAAGAGGTCGTGGTAGCCCTATGGGCAGTTTCAGTAACTAATAGAAGGATCTTTTTCTCGGGGGAAAAAAAAAACATAGCTTTCCGAGAAAGAATATGCCTGCGCAAATCCAAGATGTTAAGGCCACCCAGGCGTTTAGGAGAGCAAAGCTTCTCCATAGACATCAAGCACAAGCCTTTTTTCTGAGCATGGGTCTGCCACAAATGGGACATGATGTCCGACATAAGAGAATCAAGACAACCACGAGGCCAATGCATCAGTGGAAAAAAGAATTGAACATATGCCAAAAGGATACTTTGAACAATTTGCAGACGAACATGTAATGGCCAAGTGGATAACTTCTAATAGTGCAATTTGACATTCAAACGTTGCATAACCCAATCCACTTTCTAAGAATTAGTGACATTCCCTCCAATTGGATAACCCAAATGCCTAGTAATCACGTTTGGAGGAACAATCTCACCTGGCCACAATAGACTGTGCCAATCACAAGAACGAAGAGGTAGAAGCTTCGATTTGCAAAAGTTGACTTTAAGCCCAGCCGCAAAGCCAAAAATTTCCAAGGCTTCCATAACCATTTCGACATCATCCTTCTGATTACGAGGCATAAACAAGGAATCATCTGCGTAAGCCTGGCCAACAAAGGTACGACCCGAAGGTGACCGCAACCCATGAAGACGCTCAGTAGAAGTCAAGTGATCAAGATACATCAATAACAGGTGAGTGGCTATAGCATACAACATAGCACTAAGGGGGCAACCCTGACTGACCAAACAACCAAGAGGCCAAGAGTCTGTTAGTTCGCCTTCAAAGATCCCGAAGACGTGCTACATGCATACAAGAAATAAACCACATTGACGAATTTAAGACCAAACCCTAAGCATCTCATCGTGGCAGCAATGAAATCCCACTGTACAGTGTCAAAGGCCTTTTCAATAACAACCTGCATAACCAACACTTCTTGATGAGTGTACTTAGCATACTCCATTCCAATCAGAACATTAGCCAGATTGTCCATAATCTGACGACGTGGAATGAAACCATATTGAGCCTGATGGAGTCCTGCAAAAAGATGATCCTTAATGCGTTGCACCACCATCTTTGCCAATATCTTATAAATCATCGGCATCAAAGTAATCGGGCACCAGTGAGAGAATCGCTCACAAAGCGCTTGCTTAGGCATCAATTTAAGTAAACCTTCTTTCAAAGATAGTGGCAAATCCTGTTTCTGCCATGTTGCATTCATCATGAAAAGCAATGGAAGTTCAAGAGCTTCCCAGAAGGAGAGGAAGAATTCCACAGTAAGCCCATCCAAACCAGGAGCCTGCCAACGGCCCAAAGCAATCAACACACTATGCAATTCCGAGGCAGTGAACGGGTCCTCAAGGCAACCTACATCCTGTGGGGATATAATCGGATAAACAAAGGAAAGCATCAATGATGCGCATGACAAGCAACCGAGGATGCCTGAGAAGGAGCAGCAAGCACTTGTCGATAATGCAAAACCATGGCATCAGCAAGTTCTTGCTTTGAAGAAGTCCAAACCCCTGGGAAAAGCATAACCCGCTTAATTGCTTGCGAGACCCTCGTATGATGCAAATGCTTAAAAAATTGCTTCGAAGCACAGCCTTTATCCATAAAAGTCTGTTGACGGGCACGCGTCTGCCATTTAGCAAGTTTTCGCTTGTCATTATCTGAATACACACACAAGCTTCGCACATCTCTGACATCTCAGTGTCAGACAAAGGCCGCAGATCAGCCAACACTTGCAACTGTTGACAGGCTTGCGTCGCATCCTTAACATCCCCCCAAGTGCACTGCATGTAATACGTGCCGTAGTCATAAATGTCACTTTGCACCCTCATAACAAAGCGATTCCAGGCAGCATCAAGATCTAAATGCATGTGAGCAAGAAGGTGGGGAATAATATCAAAAATCATGTCAGGAAAAGCCGCATGAGTGAGATAAGCATTGTTAATAGACGTTTTCTAGAAAGAGGTCGATCACAAAGAGACTGCCCAAAATTCACATTCAACAAAATGGAGTAATGATTAGATAATTGTAAGACATAATTGATGCTAACCAGTGTGACATAAAAATGTGTTTCGGCCCCCTGAAACCCCGAAACGTCAAAACGCCAAAATGTTTCAGTGAAACGGGCGAAACGAGTCGACTTTTTTTTTTTGGACCCCTTTTGACCAGTTGACCTTAAACCACCCATTTGGGGATTTTTAAAGCCAGGCCGCTTCACAAAATCGATACCTTGTTTACTTGTGACTCAAGTCTCATATCCAGATTTTGGTATTTCACATGTTTTGACAGGTAAATTTATATGTATATTCAATGTATAATTATCTGTACACACATGTAAAATGAAACATGTGTTTCGATTTCTTTGAGCTCCGAAACGAAACATTTCAGAAACCTCGAAACCCCAAAACACACGAAATCGCAAAACGTTTCATATCACACTGATGCTGGCCTCACATACAAAATCATCATGTTGTTGCAGATTAAGCAAATACCATTGATCTAACCTCGCTCGATAAGAAGAGTGAGCAATGTTGGGTATGCAAGCCCGATATGGTGTCTAGCCTGCTGTGGGAAACTCTCTTATAGCATGCAGGTGTAAGAGTCAGTTGGAGTTCGAGTTGTGCATGAAAGCTTTTGCTTTATATATAATGTAAGGCTTCTACACAAGCATACAATAAACAATAGCTTTATTTTTATTGGTCTCCGAGTGTCGATCTCTCTCTCCTCTCTCGTTCTGTGCTCTCCTGCTCTTTCTCATCCACGCCATGGCCCTACTCTAGCATCACCTGCCTTAGCTTTCCCCAACACGTGGTATCAAGTTAGGTGCTCTCTCGAGGCAAGCATAGCTTGGCCAGCGGCGTCAAGCCACATAATGGCACTGCAGCGGCAGCTCCCAGGCAAGTGGGCATCTCTGAAGACGCTGTTGGACTGCGTTGCTCGATTGTGGCTACAACAAAGTAGGCGCCAGCTTTAAGGGCGATGCTGCAGAGCTGTTGAGAGCATTGGAGAGGGTGCCGCAAAGCTTGGTGAGAAGCAGATTGAATCAGGCCATAAACAGCAGCGCCAAGGCGCAACCATCAACACTATAGCGAGTTCGAGCCTCTCTCACCCCACCAATCTGCGCTATCGGCGTCTGCAAACACAGAGCTCGTTTGATTTTGTTTATTTTACACTTTAATAAGTGTGGCCAACCTCAATTAACCCTTAAGAGGGATTCACACCCACACGAGCATCAGCAGTTCAAATACAATAAGAGACACAAAAGAGCTGGAGTTACATGTGTCGAAATTGGTTACCAACTTTACCAAACCTAAAACGGAAGATAATTTCCAAATTGCCAAGAGCTTTGATAGTATCGGCAATCAAGCATAGATCATTACATGCTTGTTGGCTGCATGCACAAAGGTAAATGAGGCAAAGTGATGCAAAACATGAAAATATGCCAAGCACTCGATACATCAACAACTGCTATACATCACATGAGTAGGTGCTTCACGACTACAGTACAAGTTTTTCAAAACGAGTTAAGTGTCATAGGTTTATTTCAAATTTGGTATGTTGTCAATATCAATTTCAAAGCCTTGTTTTAGCCTCTCAGTTGTCAGTTACTATTATTCTAAAATTTCTATACAGGGTTATAGACATTGCCACAAATACAAGTGGTAAGACCGCCCTTTGTTGTTTGGTCGAGTTCTGGTCTGTCTCACACTGATGGTTGTTTGAGAGAAGTACACACACACACCTACGTTATTGTCAAAATTGTCAAGGGGGGGTCTTCTACTCATGGTTTCAAGTGATTGAGCTCTGCCATGGTATGTCTCGAGTCCATTGTCAGTAGTTCGGGCTTGAGGGGGGGATTGTTGGGTATGCAAGCCCGATATGGTGTCTAGCCTGCTGTGGGAAACTCCCTTATAGCATGCTGGTGTAAGAGTCAGTTGGAGTTCGAGTTGTGCATGAAAGATTTTGCTTTATATACAATGTAGGGCTTCTACACAAGCATACAATAAACAATAGCGTTATTTTTATTGGTCTCCAAGTGTCGATATCTCTCTCTCCTCTATCGTTCTCTGCTCTCCTGCTCTTCCTCATCCACGCCATGGCCCTACTCCGGCATCACCCGCCTTTGCTTTCCCCAACAAGCAACATGTTGAAAAGTAAATTCAGAGGCATCTGGGTGCAAATGCTGCCATAAATCAATCATCAGAGTAGTAGCAAGCAGATTATCCCATTCTAGCCTTCCCGCAGAAAACATGTGTGAATTACCTGTGGTACTATCATCCATCGCATGGGTATTATTAAAATCACCACAAAGGAATGCATTTGAAGTCCATAAATGAGAAGAGATGTCTCGTCATAGAGCAGCCCTTTGCCCATATGCTGTTTGCACATAAACACCTCCAAATTTATAAACCCGACCATTCAACAGGCATTGAACCACCATCCAGCGGCCCTGCGGATCATTGTACAAGAGAGCTGGCTGAAGGTCATGCCGAACCGGCATTAATAAACCTGAATAGTCTTGCAAACCAGCATATGCAATCCAATAACTAGCAAAATAAGAACACTGACTAGCAAAGTCATGCTGGTTGTGTTCTTGCAAAACAACTATATCTGCCCTACATGTATGTACATAGTGCCAGGTCAATCGCCATTTGCCAAGGTTAAAAAACCCACGCACATTTTATGTAATGCATTTAATGCGAATGTGCATTAGAAATCATATGTACAACGGCAAGAAACACGTGAATCAAGTCGAGATGCCCATATGGACATCTCCATCCACCACATCCACACCATGCAGGACCCATCCGCTGAGTGAAAGCAGGAGACTTGTCCATAGGATCTTCTTGAGAGGTGGAAGCCTCACCCAAAAGCCCATCCTTCTAAGAATGCATCGCTTTTTCCCAAGCATCAATCAATGTGCGATTGTCATTGCAAGGAAGCTCCTTAAACGATGCATTCTTATTGGCGTTAACAAGAGGAACATAGTTGCGAAAGGAAGTTGGAGCGCGAATTTTCACTGTCTTTTTAGGCACCACCCATGAGCCAACATCACCTGACCCAGCATTTTGCCTTTCACTGCATTTACATTCCCAACATCAGCAGACTATGGATTTTTGTTTTTCCCTTTGTCTACATAAGGAATCACATTCATAGTAGAAACTCCATTCAATTTAGCTTCACCAACAGGTTTTCCTATAGGGGCAGGGGCAGAAGCAGGAACAGCCGAAAGAGGGGGCTGCAGGACTGGTTCAGGACATTCTGATTTCTCTCTCTCTCACACACACATGGACACTGATTTATCCCATGGGATACGATGTGCTATTGGTCGGATGCGCACATCATCGCACCAGCTAGAGATTGAGACTGGTAGATTTAGAGAGTACCATCAGAGGCCAGGATTTGCTAGTTATGTCACACACAGCCAAAGACAGAGTTCCATCACATATGTCATTGTTTAGTGTACTATGAGATACGAGGCCATGTTCACTATTTATTCAGAGAAGGGTTTGGACTCATGAGATATCAAGATAAGAGATGCCTCGGGTTGTTTTTGCTAGAGCTACATAGACACAGAGAGTCTCTTGAGGAGATCAAACAGTGAGAGACATTCACAGAGGGAAATCTCTGATTTTTCCAGAGCAGAGACTCAGCAATCAGATGAGAAAGCTTCATAACTGACTTCAAAGTCCACCTTTACCAAAGGTATATTGACTGATAGAGCCATTGAGCTTGGGAGAGCCAGACACCTATGTCTAAGAGGACCACGACGACATCGATGGAGGCTCCATCAGAGGATGATGACTTAGCACAACATGGGAGACATCAAGTACGACTATTTACTAGCACGGACATTGACAATATTCTTCAGCAATTAATGTCGTACATCCTCTGAGAGCGCCTGATGAGGACATCCTCGGACACTGAAGTTCACTTTAGCTTTTATTTTATTTCATTTTATTTTGTACCCAAACATTGTATTAGATCCACCAGGATTGTATCGGTTTGGTCTCATAGGTCATTTTGACCTTTTGAAGACGTTTAATATAATATTTCATTTCATTTCATTCTCCCCGGATACAAAAACGACTCCCTCCCATTGCCAAAACATGGAGAGCGAGGAAGGATACCACCAAAAAGAGAGTTCTCATCCTCCACTTTCCCAATGAGGTGGAGAGGACCACCCTCATGAAAAAGAGGTCGCATTGCATGTACTACAACTGCCGCACATATACCTTGACGATGATCTCACATGCATGCAGATTGAGCATCGATTGGCATGTATGCCTAGGGACTCGCGATCTATGAGACACCTTACTCACAGGTACACATGGCGGTATGGAACTGTAATGGTTCCTTGTGGACACATCCAGGAAGACTAGAGGAGGTGATGGAGGATCAAGACATCATAGAGACCACAAGGCAGAATACAAATTTTGGCTATAGAGACCTAGAGGCATGATTCATGTGGATCAAAGTGGAGCTACATGATGGGACTTTCATCTACGTTTCCTTATGCTATTTCGCCCCATTGGGCTCCAGATTTGGTAGTCACTGGAGACACAGCAAGGGGCAACACATTGGATTAGGGCAGACACAAGAGGCAAAATAGGAGACACTCTCATCTTGTGCATGGGGGACTTCAATGGGAGAACATGAAGCAGACAGTGTGAGATATACTACTTTGAGGACTCCGAGCTTCTACATCCACTAGATGAGGCTTGAGTAGCGAGGACATCAATAGACATATATAGCAATCCCCACAGCTTGTGAGAGACACCTACTCAAACGTCTCGGCTCACAACATTATCTCGTTATTTATAGCAAGATGACCCAGTGGCCCGACTCAGGAGGCCTCACCTACATTCCATGATTTGGAACCACAGGGGGGATCACATGAGTGGAGTATGTCATTGGATCTAGAGAGGTTGCAAACCAAATCACATCTCTTATCATCCCATCCATTGGAGCAGATCATACCTACATTTATCTCTCCTTGGATAGCACACCCCCATCACATACCCCAGCCATCTCCGCATCCCACACCACCATCCACTCTACACATGCTCTCTCTGACACATACACTCACCACATTTATAGTGGCATATATCAGCTTGATCCAGCCGCAGGGCTCGACAAACTCACTACACAGCTCTCATCTGTTTTACATGATTCAGCTCTCATAGCTTTTCGCATCACACACACACTACCAGCAATACTTGTTCAGGGACCATGCTCCAGAATAGATGGTACGAAGACGAGTGTAGACAGCCATACAGGCGCCTACACGCACAACCAGCTGTAGAATGCTTAAATCCATATAGTGTAGTGTGCTCAGCTGTAGATTGCTTAAACCCATATAGTGTAGTGTGCTCAGGTTCCTCTGACTACCACAGTCATCTATGTCTTCTTGTCCTTACGTCTCTTCTTCTAGCTCTTTAACATCTGTCATGCACCTTCTTCAAGTACTTGTGGCAGAAGACTCTTGTGAAGCCTCCCATCTCTCTTGCTCTTCTGCCTGTTGTTTCTACTCATGCATAACACCACATGTGCATGTCTCTGCCATATAACCTGGTCCCTCACAAGCAGAGCAATGACCAAGAATCCTAGTAACTAACCCCTTTGCCAAGTCTCTCCTTGATGGATACTATGGAGAGAGAAAAAACAAGATGGATCTTTCAATCAGAAAGTGCCAAGATACCCCATGTGAGCTCACTTGACCTACTGGCAACCATTTTGGATGCCTTGATTGTTTGGCTACCTTTCACTCACTTGGACTTGAATTGTCCTTTGCAAGACTGTATGATTAATTATAGATTGGGTTTAGTGTGGGCATATACTGATCATATATCTTTTGCTTAAACGATCAAGAATGATTGAGTGCTAAAAAAATGCCATTAGGGAGTTCGATAAAGGCAGGGCTTGGTGGAAATCTATGATCAGGGTTGGGACGGCTTAATATCACTGCCTTCATATGTATAGTGCTTATTTGGAGAAATGTTGTTGGCTCGATTCCCTCTTGCTGCTGCGCTATCAAGATGCAACATTTCCAATGACTCTTGCTTCGTTTGTACTATTATTGGGGAGACATATATCCATCAGTAGTCAGATAGCAAGGCATATATGGTCACTGTTGTCCACTGTTTTGCGTTCTTTTGCTGAGGGCTTCATGCATCCTCGAGATTGGGTTATTGGAAAATACAAATAAAGCAGCCTTGTGCAGTCAAATGTGATAATTGTTTTCCGCTTTCTGCACATTTAGGGTTGCTGGCATGTAATTGGTCCAGCCGAATGGCATTCATAGTCGAATCCATTTATATCGAGTACGCAGTCATATCGGCTTGACATGTCACCTTGATTGACACTTTAGCATCATAGTGTATGCGGGCCTTATTATGGGGGATGATTTGGCTTCTTAGCATGCTACAATCCCTTCAGTCTTTGTCCATTATGGTAACTAATATGATTAGCCCTTACAAGAGAGAGAGAGAGAGAGAGAGAGAGAGAGAGAGAGAGAGATGCACACACTCATGCATGCGCATTTGGGAATATGCACGATCAGTTTTTACCACAGCCCCATACTAAGTCAATCTGCTTAAATATGATACAAAAAATTTCCAGCAAGTGAGAGATGAAAAGTGTAATCAGCTTCTTACATGTGCCGTACACTACGCAGGCCTTGTAAAGATGGTGGCAGTGGACCTGATAAGTTGTTCGAATCGATTTGCAGCCTATTCAATTTGGAGAGGTTGCCTTACTCTGGTGGCAAAGTTCCACTGAACTCATTACCATCAAAAAGCCTGTAAAACAAGTTCAGCTAGCAGCTAGATCCCTGAATTCAAGCACAACCAGAACTGAAAGAAGTAAGAAGCACTTACAGCAGAGAAAGATTGTTCAATTTTCCTATTTCAGGAGGAATCGGACCTTGGAGTGCGTTCCACATGAGATTACTTTGCATAAGACCAAACGTTGGGGCATAATAGGAGGCTCATATCAAAGCTCAGTCGGATGACATTATTTAATAATCCTTACAGTCTTGAAATTAGATGCGTCAAATTTCCAACATTTGGCACTAGGATGCCCGTCAAATTCATGCTCATCAAGCGGCTGTCAGTGAACAAATATAATTTGGAATCACTTCCTGCAAACTGGAACTTTTGTTTGCAGTGTGACATAAGGCAGACATAGGAAGAGTGCAGACTTACAGCTCAGAAATGTACTGTATACCATCAATGGGTGCACAATTGAACTCCTGTCCATCGTGGGGTCTCGCATGGATCATCTCCAATCCAGTTGGCAAGCCTGTTGAGCCCATCCCCAACGCTTTCTTTCATTGCCAAAAGAGAGTTGACTGAATGGAGAGAACATACAATCCCATCCCAATATGTTCAGCACAACACCCCATGTACACACAAAATAACCACCACCATTCTAACAGCCTGAGAAAAACAACATATTGCATCTAAATGTGTACTACTGAGGTTTCATTCATGCTTGTGCTGAATCCGACCTGAAAAATTATCAACCTCAACCTTGCAGCCTAGTGCAAGGCTGGAAGGTGTGCACTCCAGTGACTCCAACATGGCACTTCTTAAAAAGTTTCCCAGCCTCACCATCGGGACAAAAAACCGTAAACAATGGCCACCACAACAAGCAAAGCTGTAATCTAGATCCTTGGCTCGAGGATCCCAAGGCCACAGAAAGACATTAAAGCACTCACACAAAATAACTAAGGATGCTCTCAAGCTACTTATTAGATTGTATCAACTCAGAAACAAGGGCCATATTGCTTACTTGCATGAGCAATTAGAGAACGAACATATAGCTGGTGAAGGGGACTCTATAGAGAGTTTCTTGATCAAGGTCAAGGATTTCACAGACTCTTTGGGGTGGTAGAGATGCATAGACTCATGCATTGATTGCATTATATGTGTAGCATGTTATCATTACACACATTCCTGCAAAACCAGATGCTTCATATACAATTGCTTGATTGTAGAAAGTGGAAGTGAGGCTTGTGCTGCTAACCTGCACAAGCAATTAGAGATTAAACATATGAATGAAGGTGACTCTATGGACAGTAGATACCACACTCTAGTTGATGATGTTGGCAAATCTGAATGGCTTTTCATTGGAGGAGTGAGTTTTTGTTTACTCCAGGAGGAACGATCTTGGAAAAACAAGAATATCATGTGTCTCTATGGCTAGTTAGAAGGCAAAAGTAAAGCTGCCTGTTTTACTAGCAAGATAAAAATTTGCATCTGAGACTAAGAGGGACAATAAGGATGAGAACTCTCGGAAGAGAACTTTTGCTGATATTGTAATGCTAGTCATCATGTCAGACCTTTCTTAAGCTAGCACCGAAAGCGGCTATTAGGTTCCCCTAGGATCCATATATCATTCACACATGACAAGACACAAGCCAAAAACAAGAACATAACATAATGGGTGGACAGATACCATAGCTCCAAGCCATGGAGCCCAGAAGGCTCACCCTTGCTTGAGAGCTTGCAACTACTCGGGCTCAGTGCTACACCTCAAGGACTAATGTGCCATATCACCAGTGTGTCCGGTCAAGGAGTGCAAAGGGTCTATATTCCATGTGTCTTGATTGTACAAGACACACACACAAATGGTCCTAGACTCATATTGATCGATAGGATTTAAATAACTGCAAGTGCAAGGTTTGCACTAGCCAACAGACATGAATCAGACCCCATCTTGATGTCTAAGGACGTACACTTCCCTGGTTATATTTAATTGTTGTCCTCAACAATTTCATTAGTAATATAATGGGGGACGTGACTCTGAGAAAGTGAGGACGGCCAATGGTGGCAGGGGGGCGAATGGAGCAGAGCATTTTCGGGTGGATCACAAAGTTGGCCATTCGGAACGGACTTCCGCAATGGGAACCGGTCAGGAATCACCTCATCCCCGAGGAGAGATCTCCATATGAGATTCCGCAGTGGCGTCCCATCAGCATTCTCAACTTAGCCTACAAAATTCTTGCGAAGGCTCCGAGTTTGAGACTTCAGTGACTACTTGAGAGCATCATACATGAGACTTAGACAGGCTTTGTCAAAGAGCGTAGTATCCTTGACAACATCTTCACCTTTTGGGAGGCGACTACCCTCGCCTGTCTATGAGGAGGATCTTGTGGTGGTGCTTCTTCTCGACTTTGAGAAGGCCTATGACAGAGTTGAATGGGACTTCTTGGAGGGCACTTTGCACAGGATGGGTTTTTCAGATGTATGAGTCAGAGAGGTGTCTGCTCTCTACAAACGTGCTCATAGTGAGGTGTTGCTAGCGGGAGGTCGAGGGGAACGCTTTATGCTTACACATTGTAGTTGGGCTACAGTATCACTCTACATGGAAAGAGAAGACAATTAAGTTGGTCGTGGGTTCACACTTGTGAACTTCACACGTGGCAAGAGTGTTGGTTTAGAGGACATCGATGCCAGTTCTTCTCCGCCACAGTTTGGGGATAGGTGCAGCTGGACAATTAGAGATACTTGATGTTATCTGTTGGTTGCCCTTTTGGGGTTGTATACATGCTCACGTTTGCTTGAGTCTAGATAGACTGTTCTAGATGGTTTATGAGTTTTAAGTCAAGCGTCGAGTCGTGTCTACATCACACTGCACATCTTAAGCCTCGACATCCCCATTGTACTCGTCAGTTCTAAGCTTGGAGCAGAGAGTGTTCTGCCATGCCAGAGTCTGTATTGGTTCATCTGAGTTAGTTGAGTCCCATGTTGTTCAAGTTCTATTGTTGAGTGTGCTCTTGAGTCTCTTGTTGCTATATTGTTCATCGTCTACAGTGTTTTCATTCTGCTGGAGTGAGATTTCACGCACACTGCACTGAGGAGCACCCACAGTAGAGAGCATGACACATTATTCCCGCTAATACAATGCCTCTTCTCGAATGATGGAATTTTTCAAGCCGTGTAGAGATGGTTGTGCAAACAATGCCTAGACTCTAAGCTAATAGGCTGATCTAGATGGCGCCTTTCTTTGTCGGTCACTGGCTGCTAACAAATCATGATAGTCTCAATCCACATCTTCATGTTTTGAGTACATGTCTTCAATCATGCGATATGTCGTGTCAAAGAATTTATGACTGCAAATACCCATGCTAGGATTTCTTTATGTCGCGGTGATCGAGCGTGCACACCAAGTCAACTACCCTCTCGTAGCTGCACAGAAACTGTAATTCCCGGTGTACATTGTTTGCATTTCCTTCACTCAAGGCCCACGGTCCTACTTGCAATGGAAGTCCCTGAGTGAGAGAATTGTCCATGGAGGAAACGCTATAACACACACTCAAACGCTGATACCAATGTCAGGTGCAATGGAATTGAAATAGTGACAAGATTTAGACTTTACACTTCCACAAACCTTTACTTCTTTTCTTGCTTGAATGCGTGCCACTTAGCATGCATGATTGTTAGGGAAAATTTGGACTCTCAAAAAGGCCTTATGAGGAGGTTTGACTTTGCCTCTCTTGTCCAAAAAGGACAATCCGATGAAGTACATAAACGCTTTGTCAAAACCCTATCAACCGACATTTCATTATAAAGATCTTAGAAATTAGGTTCTAAATCTTCAAACTCTAACAAATTTGGAGTTTATTTGTAGAAGTTATGCCCTCCCTACTGAAACTGGAATGTGGCGAGAAATTTCATTTATAAGACGGAGTTGTCACATCAAAAAATGAAATCTTTTGGAATATAAAGAATCTGATGGCATGCTATATATCAATGGATAGATCTCGATGAGTACATTCCCAAATCCAAAAGGTTCGACAAGTTTTGATTTCATTTGTAAAAATTCTATTGTACTGTGCGCGTTTTGGACAAGAGGGAGAAAGTCAAACTCCTTATAGGGCCCATTTGAGAGTCCAAAATTTCCCTAATGGTTTCCTTTTAGAGACAGAATGAGAGGCAGAGATGTGGAGAGAGAGAGAGAGAGAGAGAGAGAGAGGGAGGAGAACAACACGTGATGGGGTCCTAACCAACCCTCTGAAGGGTCGCCCACACCATTGCCGATGTGGTATTTGCTTTTGATTACGTAAATGGAAATTGATGGCCAACAAGGAGTAGATCTGGGGCTGATTTGCGCTTCTGATGTGAGAGGAATGAAGGGCTGAAAGCTTACTGCAAAACTGCATCCAATATGATGTGCAAAGCATGGCTGAAGATGCAAATGATGGACAGCAATGGGAGCACTCGATACAGCGAGGGAATGGCAACATGGCACACAAAGCCATGTGCACGTGACACTACCACTACAGTTTGGATACCTCTGCAACCTTGATTTGGTGAAAACCTCATGGATGAATCCTACTTTGGTAATGGCTTCTCTTTCCATCTTCGCGGTAGCCTCTCCCTTTGCACTTGCATCATGCATGCTTATCCTTGCAGATCATGGCAAGATGGTCTACTGCAAGGCTCTGGCTTCTATATTGATAATCATTATTCCGGATGCATCCTCCAAACCATTCCTTACCTCTTGGAATTCTAGTATGGTTCCAAGGCAAAGCTCTCCTATAGAGCATGTCTCCCTCACTTACAATTGCAAGATCTCTCATAGATGTTTTTTCTAGACCCCGGTAGTGGCTGTGCTTGCACAGGTGGACTTAGCCAAGATCTCCTCCGACTATTGCACCCAATGTGCCTTGGAAGGACAAATCATTTGGCAACTTATGTTTCTTCCAAACAGCTTAGGTATCCCCCACACGGGAGGGGGTAATTTGTTAGATCAAGGATTCTAACCACACCATGTGGTGGTCACGCCTGAAGAGTGCGGTAATTGTTATTTTGGAAAGGGGGGGTAGAGCAATTGCACCTCAAAGAGGTGTAGTTGGCTCACCCCACTTCTGTAAGAATTTATGAATATTTTTGGGAGTCTGTAAAAGTGCATAGTAAAATGTGAGCTTCTTCTTGTTTTTCCAACTCCATGTAGTGGATGTGTAGCTTTCATTTTCCTCAAACCCAAAGCATGGAAGAAAATGAATAAACTAATTTTTTATTCTTTAACTTTAAAGCCTTGTTTTTTCTTTCCAATTTTAAATCTTTATAAGAAGATTTGGCTTGCAGCTTTTTGAACGTCCTTGTCTTTCCTTCCTTTTGTTTGAGTGAGAAACTCTACACACACATACACTTTCTCCCTCTCAAAATTTTTTATTGTGAAAACAATCCAAAGTGTGGTTGTGTCCACACTTTTTAGAGGGAGGGGTAAGTCAAGTACCTTGGTGACTGCAGGGGGTAATTGAGGTTTTCTCTATTACAATTGACCCCCTCTCGTGTGGGGCCCCTCTTACTCTCTTCTGTGCCAGAGACTCTTCGACTTGACCTGTTGTCGGTTCCTCACCTTGGCAAGCAGTTTTCTCTCGGTTTGGGCAGAGTGTTCCTCTTCAAGGGGGGTCCTCATCTTGCCTCGTCTCGTGCTACTACATTGATTTCTTTATCTTGGGGATAGCCTCTCCCTTTGCATTTCTGATTGTGGCAAGACAATCTCCTTCGAAGCTATGGCTTCTACATCAACACTCATCCTTCTAGATGCATCCTCTCAGTCATTCCTTACTTCTTGGCATTCTAGTTCTGTGTCAAGGGAAAGCTCTTCTATACAGTGTGTCTCCCTCACTTGATTGCAGGATCTCTCATGGATATTTTGTCTAGACCCCAATGGTGGTTGTGCTCATTGGAAGATCTGTTCGACTACTACGCCCAATGTGTGTCAGCCTTGGAAGGACAAATCATATTGCAGAGACTTCCTCCCTCTTGTGCTAGAGACTCTTCGACTTGACTTGTTGTCAATTTCTCACCTTGGCATTTTTCTCTGCTTTTGGTCAAAATGTTCCTCTTCAAGCGGGATCCCCATCTTGCCTTGTCTCATGCTGCTGCCCTTAAGCGCTCCCAGTGCTGATTGACACCACTCACGGATAGTGGAACGTGAGGGAGAGTGCCCCACAATGTGGCCGCCGTCCATGGTAATGTCAAATGGCAGCCTCAATACTATTTTACCAAACACTTGACTTTAGAATTATCATCACCAAGCTAAAGGTATCTGCATTATCTCCATCAATAAACTGCTGAAGTTAAAAGAAACTATGAAAAGAAGAACAAAATACACTACCACAATATTGAAACACAATTTTGATAACTCACACACAAGAATTTTGATAACTCACACACAAGAAGTTTTGGACAAGTTCTCACAATATTTCCCACATTGTGACTCACCTCAACATCATGAGCTTCTGTGAGGGAGGCGCCGCATATCTAGCTAGGTACGATTGGGGGCAGGGGACCGCCGGCCCGGTGGGGGGGCCGGGGGTCCCCTGCCCCCAATCTTACCTAGCTAGGTATGGGGTGCCTCTCGAGCAGAAGCTCATGATGTTATGCATTGTATGAAAAACACTGAGAAAGACTCCGTTTTCCTACTTGAGAAAATTTCTAAATCTTCTTGGGACTTGCCCCCAATCGTACCTAGGTAGGTATGGGGTGCCTCTCGAGCATAAGCTCATGATGTTATGCATTGTATGAAAAACGCTGAGAAAGACTCCGTTTTCCTACTTTAGAAAATTTCTAAATCTTCTACTGCTTATCTATTAAAGAGGCCAAGCTAAACATCCTCGGCTTTGCCATGCAGATTGTTTTCCTTTAATGGTATTAAAAATATGCAATCCTGATAACGCAGGTTACCCAACTGCTAGAATGGTGATGAGGAGGCTGATCACCTTCGGTGAAGTCGGAAACTCCATGGGCAGCTTTATGCACAGCAGCCAGGAAGAGAGAACAGAAGATGAGGAATGCCTGCGTATCAACCATATTGATGTTGTAACTTGTTGAGCAAATACTCATTTCATGAAGGTCGCGCAATTATGGACTGCACTAGTGTAGTAGCCCGGACGCGTGCGTGCGTGCGTGTGTGTGTGTGTGTGTGTGAGAGAGAGAGAGAGAGAGATATCACATGGTGCAGGCTGTCGATGCCTGCATGGCTTGCAGCGCGTTGAAGAGAAGCACAACGTCTTTTTCTTTGACTGGCACTGATCGATCGAGGTTTGCCGTGACGGCCCACACACTCGTGTCGCGACTCACAATTTCACATTGACAATATGGGCAGGCAGCGCTGTGTGTCTAAAACTCGTCTAACACAGCAGCAGACATTTCATAGAAGTGTCTTTTTTTTTTTTTGGAGAGAGTAGAACTTTGAAATTACAACACACACACCCAACCCCCGTAGGTGGAGGCAATCCGACTCTTAAGGTGAGTCATCCCAGCCGGGTTAGGGTGGCCAAACCATCATTTGGACTAGGGGAACAGCCCCTAAGGGCTACATGTCATACGAACTGTCAAGGGGGTTTGAATCCAAGACCTTTGACACAAGGGGCTCTTGCTCTACCAACTGAGCTAGCTCTCGTTGACATAGAACTGTCTTATTGAATCTGAGAGAGACATTTCATTGTGTTGTCTCAAAGGCCACATTGGCTTTTAAGACTCCTTCCTTTGGGTAAAATTCGTTGAAACCCCAATGACTTGAATAGTCTCCTACCATGCATGTGATTGATAAGTCTCCTGCCTTGATTGTTGTGCATCAACCAGATTTACAATTTTTCTCATGTAAGAAAACGGAGTCTTTTACAATGTTTTTCGTACAATGCATGACATCATGAGCTTGTGCTCAGCAGGCACCGCATACCTAGCTAGGTACGATTGGGGGCAATGACCGCCGCCCCCCCCACCGGGCCGGCAGTCCCCTTCCCCCAATCGTACCTAGATAGGTATGCAGTGCCTCCCTCACCGAAGCTCATGTGGAGGTAAGTCACAATGTGGGAATTATTGTGAGGATTGGTCCAAAACTTCTTGTGCATGTCTTTGAGTTATTCTCCTCTTTCATGCATCGATCATCAAAGTTTTCTATGGGCGCCTAGATGTTCCAACCTCATGTGCATGGACTTCATACCTCTCTTGCGGTATTGTTTCTCATAACATTACAATAAGAACAATGTGACAGGCTCACGTTGATATTCTAAAACAAAAAAATGAAAGGGAAGTCAAGTGAAAGATTTCAATGCTTTCACATGAGAAGGTAACATAGAAAATAATAAACTTTGAATTGTATGAACTCTCTTCTTCTCTTGAGGCTTGTTTTAGAAATCCAACTCTCTCTCTCTCTCTCTCTCTCTCTCTCTCTCTCCCCCCAAAAAATTGGACGTGTACCCAAGCCACAACCATATACCCCTCAAGGTCTCAAAAGATTCAAGAGCACAAAGTTGAAGGCAAAAATAATGGAACGGTGTAGGTAACAACATAAGTAGACAAATTAAGAGGGTAGAAAGCTAAAGAGGGTGATGACTGATCTATCCAAGACAATATTCCACCTCAAGTAGTACAATTCTACCAATATTACGTACTCTGATAACTCCCCTGACTAACTAGTGGTACTCACCACCAAGATCGCATACATATGAATAACCGTCCACCCCAATAACAATAGGCCATACTCAAGATTTTGAATATTAAAAGGCCGAATCCATCACAAGAAAAGCACCCACATCAAACTTGTATAGAACTCTTCATAGTAGAAAAACAAGCCAATGAAGATATAAAGAGAAAACCACCAAAACTTGCATAGAAATATTCATAGTGGAAGGACAAGATGATGATGAAGAAGCTTGCATACAAATCTTCAGCTCAATAGGACAAGACTCCCTTCAAAACTGACCCCTCAAACCATTGCATGCTAGGTCTATCGACCAAACCACAAAACACTTGCATAGAATATCTGTGTCAAAGGACAAGAAAATGACGAGGAGTCTTGCATACAAATGTTCAACTAAGTAGGATGAGAATTCCTTCAAGAGAGACCTCCCAACCAAGCACCACACACGAGACCTATCGAAGACCTCCAAAAAAAAGGAGAAAAAAAAACAAAATAGATAGATAAAGGCATGCAAGCACAACACACACTAGCCCACACCACAACCATGGGGGATTCACTATTACCTATGAGGAGACGCCAACTATGAGCAACGCTCGAGCCAAAACTCTCCTATATATGAAACCATGTATATTGACCAACACCCTATCTATGGAGATCACAACACTTACATAAATCCCTGCATACAACCTTTTGAGTGTTTGCATAGCCCCCCTCCCCATCTTGAATGAAAAATAGGCACACTACAAGAGGTACTTCACATTAGCGGCGCTCGCAGTGCGACGCTCAAAAGTGAAAATCCACGGCATCGCTATTTTCTTTGTTTCATAGCGACGCCCATAACGACACCGACAGGGGTAAAAAATAAACCGAGAGTGCTAAAAACTCAGATCTCATATCTGAATTTTGGCGCACTAGCGAAACAGGTAAACCCACTCTCTCTCTCTCTCTCTCTCTCCCCCCCCACACACACACACACACAACACACAAGGAGAGGAAGGAGAGCCAGGTATGCTTCTTCCCTCTCCTCTCTCTCATGTTTCCTTCCCCTCTTTCTCTCTCTCTCCCTCTCTCTCTCTCTCTCTCTCTCTCTCTCTCACACACACACACACACACACACACACACATTGTGTCTTTGAAAGAGAGAGAGAGAGAGAGAGAGAGAGAGAGAGAGAGAGAGAGAGAGTATACACAGGCATAAACAAAAAACACATACACGCACACACATGCATAAACAAAGAATGCTTACACACACATTGAGAGAGAGAGAGAGAGAGAGAGAGAGAGAGAGAGAGAGGAGAAAACAAAGAGGGAGAGAGAAAAAAACCAAAGAAAATGAGCGGGAGAGAAGAGGAAAAGAGAGAGGTAAGAGAAGAAAACAAAGAGAGAGAGAGAGAGAGAGAGAGAGAGAGAGAGAGAGATAAAAGTAGAGAAAATATGAAATGAAATGTTATATTAAGATTTAGGGTTAGGTTAGATTTAAATTACATTTAAGATTAGGTTAGATTAAGATCTAAGATTAAGTTAAATTACATTTAACTTATATTAAAAATTTATGCTAAATTTAAAATTAGGTTAGACTTAAGATTGAGTTAAGATTTAAATTAGATTTAAGATTAAGTTAGATTACATTTAGGTTTAGGTTAGATTTAAGTTTATGTTGAGTTTAAGGTTAGGTTAGATTTAAAATTAGGGCAAGATTTAAAATTAGCTATGTTAGATTTAAGTTAGATTACATTTAAGTTTAGGATTTAAGATTAGATTAGATTTAAATTTATGTTAGATTTAAGATTAAGACAAGATTTAAAATTAGATAGGTTAGATTTAAGATTATATTAGATTTAGATTTAAGCTAGATTACATTTAGGTTTATGTTAGATTTAAGGTTAGATTATATTTAGGTTTATGTTGAGTTTAAGATTAGATTAGATCTAGATTTAAGATAAGATTTATGTTAGATTTTAGGGCATGTCAATGAAGGCTTTGCCCCAAGAGCAAACACTAGGTACACAACAATATATATATTCCTATCAGAATCTAACACCTATTAACTCACCCACTAACCATGTTCAATTAGCTCAAAATCACCATATGTTCAATTAGGTTAGATTGAAGATTAGATTTTGGATTTAGTTTGTATATTAAAGTCTACCTTTGGGATTACGGAAAAAAATTAGAGGTAGTCGAACAGTGATCTCTCTCCTCCTCTCTACGGATGCAACCTCAAGTTGGAAAGCTTTCAACGGCATGATACTCAGATTGGAGGCCAACATGTAATGTGCTAAGTAATCCCTCGAACAAGGATCTGCTGTAGTGAAGAGATGTTAAGATGCTATGAATTACTACAGCTAGAGAAGAGGCAAAGGGGTTTTTTCCACTACATGTACTGTCATGTAGACGTGGGTGTGTAGATTTATCGTACCCATAAATATAGGCATTGACCAATAAAGACGAGATTATAACCCGGTGTTTCTGATCTCCATGCACCTCCAGACCGAGGTGTGCAGGGATCGGACATGATTAGAGAATGTGAGGTAGTTTACAGTGTGAAGAGAGAGAGAGAGAGAGAGAGAGAGAGAGAGAGAGAGAGAGAGAGAGAGAGAGAGAGAGAGAGAGAAGACAGAGGATGCCAATAGAAGATTAAATTTATGTCCAGGTTATAAGATTTTTACATTCATTATGAGTAGTGACAAGGATGTGGGGCCGTCCAACCGAAACACCTATCTCTCAACAAGGATCTTATGTCCTTGTAATCAATGCAAGCATGTTGTGCGACGGACAAGACGCGTTTCTTTGCAGCATGTTTGCGAATTTGGCGAGTTTGATCCATCTATTATAGATCGAGTTGTTGTCAATTATAACTCATTGGACTCTTACGCTGGCCAGGAGACAGAAATCTTGCAACCCAGTAGGATGATCATGTAGACCACATTCCCAACGAGATCATTGAAATGATCGAGACGATCATGGATTCAAAAAGGCTTATCTATGATGATATGAAAAGTGAAGCCGATACGCTGTTAGGAGTTTTTTGGAAAAAGTGATTGCGCATATGTACATACACATGCATGGTGCATCAAATAAAGAATTGCCCATTTTCCAGAGTCAGGTGGTTATGTGGGGCCCACATGTGTACAGGTAGGACAACGTGTACATAGTACATCGATTTTCATTATCACCGGTACTAGTGTGTTTTTTCTATAATAATGAGGAGTTGGTAGCATGTAAAACTTCTTGAGGAAGCTATCCGCGGGCCGATGACATGAGGTAAGCAGGTGCGCCAGATGGCATCTAGTGGCGTCAGGAGGTCGAATGGGATCAATACTTGCACGTGGGTAAGTGAGGACACAACGTGGGTGTTTTCTTGTGATGATTATGCAGAAAGGTCATCATGAAGACTATATTTGGGGGCCACTTCACGTGGTTGCGGGATGCATTATTGGGAAAATTTGAGTGCCAGGTGTGCGGATGGATGTAGAATGGTTACAAAAATGCACTACATGGCTAGTTTTTGGTATGTTCGGGGTCCGTTTGAGGTCAACTAAAAGGCCAAAGGTGCCCAAGAGATAAAGTGAAGTGTGGACACTGAAAAATCTGAGAAAAGACAAGAAAAACGTGAAGAGAGGAGGAAGAATAGCCGTGATTGAGTTTTTGTTGTTCTTTGAGCTTGTTTTGGCCATAAACTGCTCATTCGAGGTCGGATTTGAGCACTTAGATATTGTAGACTGGGGTTTTTGGCCGCTCCAAACGCAATGGCGCTGTCCATTTTACCAAATTTCTCACTTTTTCCTTCTGTTTTTGCTGTGTAAGTTTCTCCTATGAGCGAAGTCTCTGCTCCAATTTGTGATTGTATCTGGTATATTTCATCCATATTGTGTGAGCTATTTGCCCCATTGGTGTTGGCCCAAGCTCAATTATATCTAATCATCAGAAATCTTCCTCTTTTGAGCTGATTTTTTTTTTTTTGGGGGGGGGGGGTGTGTGTGCGCCTCTGTGTTGAGTGTGCAAATGAATAGTCTCTCTCCTCTCACTCCATAGGTGTGTTTCCTGTCTCGGCCAGGTGGATTGTGTAAGCCCATAGTGTGTGTGTGTGTATAATCCCAAGAGTGTGTGTCGGGTGATTATATAGGCGTTGTGTGTGTTTCCATCCCACTCACATTCTTTTGGTGCCCCCACTGAGGATCTTCTTCGAGTACCTTCAGCTTCGGGAGTAGAGGTTGCAAATTACAGATTACAGGTTACAGGTTACAGGTACAGGTACATGTGATTCACACAGGTACAAGTAGCTGGAGTAGAGTGATATACTGGCAAGTGGAAGTCACTTGCTGTTACCGTGGGTATGCATCAATTCGCACCTGTTTGAGCACATTGTCTTGTATTGTACATTACTTGTGGATAGTGCCATTGTACGCCTTTGTGGAGCCATAATTGGTTTTATTTGGCAGCCCCAGCTATTTCTGAGACTTGATCTGGAAGATAGTCATTTCTGAGACTTGACTATACGAGATTTGCTTAAGCTTTCATGAGAGGGTAGATAGCGTGAGGTTTTATTGAGCTGGGGGATTCTCAAATGTGAGATCCTTACGGTGATACAGGTGGCTGGAGCACCCTTTTTGTGACCTTGCCATAAGCTATGTACTAATGATTCCTACTTGATGCTCAGATTCTATTGTTGGCAGGTTATGTATACATATACAGTCTATATTTTGGGTTCTTATTGCTCTACTCCTGGGGAAACTCTGCCAAAAATTTTCCACATTGTGATGGCCATTTATGCTTTTATGCTACGGAAATTCTTGCAAAATTAGAGGATAAGTCAGGTGTGCCTTATTGGGAGCTGCACGGTTGGCTTTAATGGATGATCAAAACGGACCTCAGTTCACTCCTTTTCATTTTGCACAAAGAATCCAGATAAATTTTTAATGTGTCCAGGAAGATTTTTTTCCAGCAGTGCATAATCTTTATGTTCGGGCCAAGAAGATTAAGAGAGATACTGGAATCCCCTTTGCCTGTTATAATTCCAATGATTAGCTATGAAAAATCATTTGATGTGCATGTGTTTGTCATTATCTAAAGACGAGCTCCATTGAAATTTCTGGGGATTGAGTTAGTAAAAAGTTTGGGTTCTTGCACGTGTGTTAAAAGGGGTTCTCAAAGCATTGAAACTTGGGTAGCCATGGCTTTCTTTTATCCGGAATTTCATGGAAGAAGTGATAAAGATGTGGAAGACTTTTTGGAAAAGATGGAGGTTGCCTGCATTAGCAATCAAATTCATGATCCGGCAAAGATGTTACGTCTTCTCCAGGTTTGTTTGAAGAGTGATGCACAAATTTGGTCCAAAACATTTGAAGAGGAGTTGCGTGTGGCTGATCCACCTGTGAGATTAAGTTGGGACAATCTAAGGCATGGATTGGAAGTGGAGTTTGTAAAGACAAAAGATCCTGACAAAGTGTGGCAAGAAGTATAGGGTTTGGTGCAAAGGGAAGGTGAGCCAGTAGATGCGTACATACGTAAGTTTTCAATGGCACCACAAGTACCCCCACCTGGCATGATGAAGAAGACCAGGCTCTTGGCTGGTCTTTAGGAGAAACATTGGAGAGTGGAGCTAAAGAAACCTAGGACATATGAAGATGCACTAGAGGTAGCGAGGAACAAAGAGTGGAAGCTGAAAAGAATAAGTCAGCTAGGAGTAGAGTCTTTGCCCAGGAGGTCTGAGTTTTAGCCTATGGATTCTTCACAAGGTCGCATGCCAGGGGTTCATCATGAACCAATGGTTGCTGTTACTCCTCAGGTTATACCAGCAGTGGTCACTATAGCAGTGCAAGATGATGGGCTAAGGAAAGACATGAGGCAAGTGGTAGATTTATTGAAGAATCTCAGCGTAAACATGCTAGGTAATGTGGGAAATAATCTAAGTCAGGGGAGGTTTGAAAATCAACCAGGAGGTGAAGAAAAACCCAGGAATGGTGTTGGACAAAGTAATGGTACGTTCTGGAGGCAGACGCCCACGTGTTATAATTGCGAAGGATGTTGATGTTGCATTTCTTTTGATGGACAAAGAAATCCATGAGTCTGGTTTAGTTGCATTTGCAAATGAGATTGAAGATGAAAGTGAAGGGCCTTATGAAGTGATTGAAGGGCTGATGCAAACCAAGGTTGAATTGTTAAAGAAGCAGGAATTGATGACACAAATGATCAGTGGACACCTCTTAGCTATGGAGAAGGAGATATGTTTGCACATGCTGGCTAGTTTTTCTGATTTGTTCATTACTTCATATGAAGAGATTAGAGGGTTCAAGGGAGAAGAGATGCATATAGAGCTGAAAGAAGGTGCTAATCCAGTGTGGCAAAGGCTAAGAAGGATGGGTCAAGAGCAGATGAGAGCCTTGCGGGAAGAGGTCGACAAGTTATTGAAGGCAGGTTCATAGTCCCAGTGGAGACAACAGAATGGGTGAGTCCAGTAGTGGTCATCCCAAAGAAGGATGGAAAGTGGAGGATTTGTGTAGATTTCAAACCCTTAAATGCATCCACTAAGAACAACCCATATCCTCTTCCATTTATCGATCAGATCTTGAATTCAGTGGCAAGTTATGAGAGGTACAGTGTGTGTGATGGTTTTTTAGGCTATTTCCAATTGAAGATTGCTCTTAAATATCGAACAAAGACAACTTTCATTACGCCATGGTGTTGTTATTGCTACACGGTATTGCCATTTGGGTTGTCAAATGGACCATCTTTCTATCAAGAGAGAGCAAATTGGGTATTGGCACCATTCATTGGTAGTTGTGTTAAAGCTTTTATGGACGACTTCTGTGTTTACAGCAGTAGGACTGGACACCATGAGAAGCTGCAGATGGTATTGTCTTGATATGATGAATGTGGAGGACAACTAAATCCAAAGAAATGTCATCTAGCACAACCAAGAGTGAAGTTATTGGGCCATATGGTGTCAGAAAATGGCATTGAGACTGATCCAGACAAGGTTAAGTCTATTATTCTTCTTCCATCACCTACGTGTACAAAGAAATCGGCAACCTTTATACACACAGTGAAGTACATGGCACGGTTTATTCCATTGTCTTCACAGCTCCTTTATCCATTACAACAAGTGGCAAAGAATGATCCATTGCAATGGGATGACAAGTGTGAAGAAGTGTTTCAAGAGGTGAAAGAGGTGTTAGGGGGGTTGTCAGCCATGCATGCTCCTGATTGGGAGCAAGCGTTTAATGTAAATCCATCAGTAGGGGATGATGCCATTGGAGCCATGCTATTGCAAAAGGGGAAGGGCAGTCATTATATGAGGCCAGTGTATTGTGCAAGCCGAGTGAAGTTGGTAGCAGAGAGAAAATTCTCGGAAGTAGAGCTAGTGATGGCCAGTGTAATATTTGCTTGTCGGCGATTTCGTCACTACTTGCTACAACGACCTTTTGTTTTCTTAACGAGTTACGCCTTTTTGCCACAGTTAATTAATGGCACTAACATGTCAAATGTGGTTAAGAAATGGGTAATTGAGCTGCAAGAGTTCGAGTTCTCTTTTTTACTGGAAGACAGTACAAGAGCTACCCTAGCTGATTTGTTGACTTACAAGGAGAATACCCTCCTTGTTAAGGAAGAGGTGGTGAGAAGTGTAGTTGAAGAAGTGCCACAAATCAGTAATGCGCATGTGCTGTTATTTGATGACTCATACAGAAAGAGCCATGATGCGGCTTCAGGGGGTATAGCACTTTATGATCTAGAGGGGAAGCTAGCATGCAAGAGAGGGTTCAAATTGGATGCGCATAGTAACAATGAGGCTGAATATTCTACGTTGGAAGCCAGATTACACATTTGTTTGAAGCATGGGATTAGAAGGTTGAGCATAAAAGGTGATGCGGCTTCAGGGGGTATAGCACTTTATGATCTAGAGGGGAAGCTAGTATGCAAGAGAGGGTTCAAATTGGATGCGCATAGTAACAATGAGGCTGAATATTCTACGTTGGAAGCCAGATTACACATTTGTTTGAAGCATGGGATTAGAAGGTTGAGCATAAAAGGTGATGCCTTCTTAGTTGTGAAGCAAGTGTTGGGTGTGTGGAAGAGCAAGAACACCTCATTGAAGGAAATGTGTTTCAGAATTAAAGGCCTTTTAAAAAAGTTCGAAGCATGGAGCATCAGACACACTGAACATGCTCTAAATGGAGAGGCACATGAAGCAGCTCAAAGCATGATTGGAGAGCTATTTGTGTTGAGGACCAATTTACCTCTTTATCATGGCCAAGAAATTTTGGCTCAAGAAGAGGAGTTTTTGCTAACATGAATCATTCCGAAGGACATTCAAAAGTCTAAGAAGTATGGTTTTTTGCGTAGAGCATCCAGGTACAAATTGATTGGCGATGTCTTGTACATGAAAGGGGCTGATCTCCTGTTGAGACGTGTACCTTGGCGGGAGGAGCTTTATAGAGTGTTGGAGGAGAATTATGAAGGCGCATGTGGCGGCCATTTTGCTCTAAAGATCGCCTACATAAGATCTTGCAAGAGGGGTATGTATGGCCTAGTTTGCACAAGGATGTTCACCATTGGTGTAGATCTTGCAATAGGTGTCAAGAATTTGGGAAGAGAGTGTTGAAGCCAGAGCTACGAAAAACCATTATGGCGTTTGATGTGTTTGAAAAGTGGGGGATTGATGCAATAGGCCCGTTACCTATCACAAACAGGGGCAAAAGCTATATTTTGACTGCAGTGGACTATCTCTCTAGATGGGCAGAGGCTATAAAACTAAAACAAAATCACTACAAAGGATGTGGCAAAATTTGTGTACGATGAAATATGTTGCAAGTTTGGGGTGCCACTAGAGCTACTTTCGGATAAGGGGCCAAGATTTAGAGCTAAGCTATTAGACTTTTTATGCGCGAAGATGAAGATTAGGCACCAGCATACCACTCCTTATTACCCACAATGTAATGGCTTAAATGGAAGATTCAATGGTGAGTTGGTACAAATCCTTTCAAAAGTGACAGAGCACCAAGGAAAGAATTGGGATTTGGAAGTTCCTAGTGCATTATGGGATTACCGTACTTTGGTAAAGACAAGTACAGGGTTTACTCCATTTCATTTGGTATATGGAAAGCAAGCACTATTTCCTGTGGAAGTAGAGTTTCCTGCGGTCAAGATGCTAGAAAAGTTGCTTGGGCAATCCAGCGATGCATTCAAAGAGAGGCTCTTACAATTACAATTGCATTTTCTTTGCATATTCATTCACTTGCATGATGAATTCATCATTTGTTTCCCAATTTTCAGGCTCAACCTGGGGTTGTTTAGAAGTTTGGGCCATTTCAGTTTGTGGCTCTTTTGTTGGTGCGACGGCTTCTGCTTGTGGTCGTGGATGTGGTTCTACTTCTTCTCCTTGAGGTTTCATTGTTGTAAGCACATACTGCGCATGATCTATTTCTTGCCTGCTTGTTGACTTCAATACTTGAGTGAAAGTAGTCGCAACCGCATGGTTTGGAGTTGTGTATCGTGGCGGTCTCTTTGAGAGGAAGTGGAAATGCTGATGGTAGAGACAAGTTGGTTCCTCCACTTGCCTTTGGATGAGATCTGAACACGTAGCAACAATAGTATCTTCTGTAAAAGTATCTGCTGTCTTTCTATCTCTTGCCCTCATAGTCATGCCTTCTGTTGAAGCTTCAATGCCTTGGCCACTATTTCTTTAGTGATCACCACTTCAACTTTTTGCCCTTGTTAATCAGTGATTTGGGCCGACGCATTTTCCTTAATTGAGGATAGCAATTCATATGATTTTTGGAAGTCCACTCCGCATGGTTCTTGGTCATAGAAATCTCTTAGCCCTAGTCTTATGTGGCCTCCTTGGTGTATGGCTTTGCCGTTACATCATATACCTCCTTCGGTAGCATTTGCAATCCTACTGGTGTCCTTCTTCGCTCTTGAATCTACCAGTGAAAACCATTGTGTTGTTTTCTTCGAGCTGTTCTTTAGACAAGTAAGTTGCCTTTGATGTCTTTACTGAGCTTGGATCTAATTGGTATGGTGGAAACTCTTGCAACTTTTCTTTATGGGACACCCTTTTCTTTGCCTTCTCGACCGCTTCCATTGCTCCTGTTAAGTGAATATAGTATCAAAGTTAGAAAATTCTATGCTCTGAAATTCCCTAGTCTGAATTGCTGGCAAATGATGTCCATTTTGCTTCAAATCAATTTTGGAGCATGCATAGATGCATAAAAACATGTAGAGATCAAAATCATACAGTTCAGGCAAAAATTGCAACAAAAGTAAATAGTCGCAATTATTTACAGATGGGGATTTTTTTCAACTTTTTGCATTTTTGACATCATAGACTTAAAACATATGGCAATTAAATACTCTGACTGAAGTGTGGGATCATTTGAGTGCACTGGGTGGAAATGGTACCAAATTTAGGCTTTCAGACTATGAAATAGTAGATATAAAGAGATTTTGAGTTAATGAGATCCAAACTTGCTCAAACTTGATTAGTGGACTTGGGACATCCTATTCTTTGGTCTCATAAGGTCAAAGTTGCAAATTGCACCCATTTTGGAAAAAAAATAAATTAATCATGATTATTAACTTTTTCATCAAATTGTACATTTTTTGTTGTAACTTGGTTCTAGGCATGATATAGAGTCTATGTGTGAGATATGGGGTGAAAAATGTGATAGTTAACTCAAACATTAGATTGAAAAGACTTTGGTGCGTTTTTTGGACAAATTCATAGTTTTTTTCTTGATCGTTTTGGCTTATACTTGAGATGTGGCATGTAATAAATGTGTACAAGTGATAGGTGAAGTGAAGAGATCAATTCCAAGCCAAACAAGCACAAAAGTAAACAATCACGATTATTTACAGCATTCACTTTTTTCTGCAAGAATTGACAATTTGATGACCTAAACATATTTAATACATCTAAAACAAGTCCTAAAATGAATTTGGTAAAGTTTGGTCATGTCGGCATCCCGACGTGCTCTTGTCGACTATGAGATCACCGATTTTTGTGACTAGATGGCCTGTAGAGTTGGTTAGTCACTTTTGAAGCCATGGACTTGTCCGCTACATAGTCCTGATGCTACCCATCTAGTTTTGGCCCACCATCCGGAGTCAGTTTGACTTCATATGTCAAATTTGACGCTTTGTAGCCTTCGAGTTGTTTTCTGCTATTTGAGAGCTTGCCTTGACTGTTTCCATGAAACCATCTAGGTACATTGAGTATAGACCCAGTTTATAAGCTGCCTGTGGAGTCAGAATCCAATTCTAGCATATGGCAAAAACCTAGATTATTTACTTGGGACCCTCTCGACCCCAGCCAAATGGTCATCTAGTGATATGAAAGTGTTCTATTATATAGGGACATGCTAGAGTTCAAGTCTTGTCCACTTTGGTTGAGCTATCAGGCCCCTAGGGTCAATTTTATGTCGTCACGGACTTTGTGCACAGTTTGGTTTCTAGGGTTTTTTCCTGAGCCTAAACTTGCTACCCGACCATATAGGATTGTTCATTGATAAGTTTAGAACTTACCCCTCATGTCTCATGTGAGACGGTGCTATAAATGGACAATTGTAGACTCCGAAAATCGCGCGCGAAGAAGGCAGAAAGCTCTCTCCTCCAAGAGTGACTAGTGGAAATGAGGTGATTTTGGGCTACCTTGGATATCTATACTCGGACTTCGCAAACTATTTTTTCTCAAATTCCCATGTTAGTCCTACTAGGCCGTAAATCTTTGTTAGACTCAAAAATTTCTTCAATCGGATTCCGTTAGCTCATTCTGCAAGAATTTACGAAAGTAGGCCTTAGCGGCCTAATTTAGGCTTCCCGCTTCCATCTGTCAATTCAATTGAAATTTTTTTGTGCCTATCCACCTTGTCCTTCTGATCATCAGGGTATCTTCAATTTCTCCCTCTGAGCTTATTTCCTATTTATTATTAATTTTTGATCTATTTATTGAAAAATCAAAGAAATTAATAAAATACACTAAAAAAGCAAAGTGAACAATCAATAATTACGAAAACCCATTAAGAAACATTGGTTTATTGTTTTTTGGTGGATTTCTTCATTTTTAAGTCCCAATATCAAGAAAAATAATGAAAATAACAAAAAAAGACTAATTTTTAAATGATTTTCTGATGATATATACACTATTTACACTCATCAGCAAGATGTTATCATTTACATTTCCCCTGTTGATTATTTTGTAAGGGCGTTACTAGGTAATTTTGTAAAAAATCACACGTTAACATCCAACTTTTTCGTCCCTCTTTAAACATTGCCCTTAATTACTTAGTTTCCTTCGACCCCTCCAAGATGGCGTACTCCGGGACTACTATGTGCATGGGTTGAACAATTGCATCTATGCATAGCCTTGGTTGGCTCTACCATGCTTTCAAGATCAATGAAATTCAAACCATTATGTTGTGCAAGAGTTGGGTCTTGAGTAATTAACTCAAGGGTTTCTGTGATCGAGGTTTCTTGTGGCTGTTTTCTAAAGAGCAATCCTTGTATCTTGTGTGCTCTTTGCTTTATTGTACCGTAAGGATGCTTTGCCATGCTGATCTCATGAGCTATCAATATCAATGATGACAGTTGTTGAGCTTTAACTCGCCATTGATATCTTGGTTTTTCTTCAATGAAATGTTGTGGTTGAGTGTTTTGAGACTTAACTCTCCACTGCTTTATCAGTTTATAGTTTGCGGAGAAGATAAGCGCTCCTTTTTTCTCCAAATCCATCTTGTGTTAGGTTCCCTGCTTGAAGATGCTCTTCTTTGTGTTTTGAACCTTGGAACCTTCTTTGGTGCAGTAGATGATGTTTTGGGTACCCAAATTTGAAACGGCTTGTCGTTGAGTTGTACTTTTGGTACTCAGATATGCATGACTCCTTGCATGCTACTTGTAGCATTTTCTTGTCTATAGGATGGAGAAGAGTGATTGCTTAGTGGTTTGTTCTGCTGGTAATCTCTTTTCCATTCTTCTTTGCTTGATGCAATTGGAACAATGAGTTGTCCGCCTTTAGATGATAGCTTGATTTGATTGGTAGCCCAATCTGGTACTACCTTGTACATCCACATCCATGAGATCCAAGAATCATTGTTTCATTCATGTGTTCATCTGGTAAGCATACAAACTGATAAAGGCATGAACATCCATGTACTACCACATTTAAGTTGACTACTCCCAATGTCGGTGTTGGGTTCTTGTTACATCCTTTGATAGCTGATATTCCCGATGCCAAAGACTAATTTGTTGCTTTCTTGTACGTGGAATAACTTACTGCATTTACTCAAGCTCTTGTATCGACCAATGCATTTGTGATATGATTGTTCAGTTGTACTTTGATGCGAAGGTCCATTCCATCTAACCATTCATCATCCGTTGACATTGTCTCCTTCTATAATTCCCATAGTCATTTATCTAGTTCTAGAGTGTTGATGGGACTAGGTATTTGTTGATTTTTGAGAGCAGCTTTCCTTTTGAGTACTCTAAGCCGAGCTTCCTCTTGTGCTTCATCAATGATCTACTGTCGTTTCATCTTTCTTTGTTTTGCTGCATGCATCTTTTCTAGAAATTCATTGGTTAGTGGAAAATTGTACTTCTTTGAATGGCATCCACTAATCCAATTAGCCATTGGTTCACCATCTAGGGTGGACAACTTAACTACTCCACTTGGAGATATGTCTTCAATGATAAACAGTCCGTTTTCCTTTTTCTTAAACTTGGAAATGTGTTGTTTAAGGGAATAGACTAAAACTAAGTCCCCTTTTTTGAAGATTTTTGTAACTAGATGGGAATCAAAAAACTATTTTTGTTTCCGCTTTTATGTATAGATGTGATCTACAGCTGTTAGCCTTTGCTCATCAAGCTTTTCTAAACTTCAAGCCTCTCTGACAATTCATGTCCACATTAGGAAAAATATGAACCCTCTAAGGGCCCTTTGGGATTAAGGTTAATTAGAGGCCAGCCAATGAGAAGAGGGTGGTGGACACACTCTATGCCCTCAAAAATGTAGGGGGACAAAGTAGTCTTACACTTTTTAAATGGGCTCTTACCTAGTGAGAAGGTGGGGTGGGGGGGGGGGGGGGGGGGGGGGTGGGGGTGGGCCATATGGAACCTCCAACTTCCCTCATTTTTGATCCGGTTATGAAAAAATCCCAAAAATTTGAATTTTTCAAAAATTTCAAAACTCAAATTTCATCTTCTGAAACCCCCCCTAAAACTATTTTATGGTCAAAAAAGCATTTTTTGATCTCAAAAAGTCAAAACGTGCATCCAAAAACCCTAAAATTCAAAATTTTTAAAAAACTTTTAAAAAATCTTTTTTTGCTATCCAGAGCTCCCCCAAAATTAGTTATTAGGAAAAAAGGGATTTTCTCTCTCTAGAACCCCTTTTCCAACCCCTCCTTGGTTGCAACCATCACACTCATCCTCTACTCCAACACTCTCTCTCTTTACACCATCTCCATTGCTGCAGCAAGGAAGCTCCTCTCTCCTCCCCTACCACCTTCCATTGCCACACCTAGCAAGGCTTATCAACCTTCTCCTCCCAGTGCCACACCAAGCAAGGGTTGTCCACCTTCTCCTCCCATTGCCACAAGGGTTGACCATTTTCTCATATCACTTTATCACACCTACATTGTAGCAACAAGCAAGGTTCTTCTCCTCCTCCTAGTTTGCTTTGCTCAACCATGGCCAACTCTACTTCGCAAAGGCGACCAAAGGATGAGGTCACAGCACTTGCATGCCACAACACTAGAGGTGTAGATGATGAGTGGGTGCCACAAGAGTTCACCAAAGGTGCTTGGGTATACATGCAACCATCTGCTGTTGGCCCTCATCGTGTGCGGAATCGTGCAAACTTGGATCTTCATTGGAAAGGAAAGCTCCTTGGCTTCAAGAACCGCAAAGACAAAGGGACCATAGCCATTGTGCAACATGTTTTCTCAATGTCAACCATGCACTTGCAACAACCACCTCGATTTCCAACACATTGTAAGTACATGTTTTGAGAATACAAAGCTAGGTGTGAAATCACAGTGTAATGTTATTATGGATTCATACTTAACATTTGTCATGCATTTATAGTCATATTTCCATCCACGTTGGTGGAGGAGCAGCCACTACATAGTCTCTCCGGCACATTCAATGCTATACATGCAGATATTGGAGCAATAATGTTCCCGCATCTTTGCCCAACCAAACTGGTTCAAAGAAGGATTTTCTTCTATTCTCACTCCTATATTGTCCCTACTTCTACACAAGCATTTGGAACGCTTGAACCCATCAAAGTAACTTCCTTATTAAGTATGGAGTGGCCGGTCCCAGATTTGTGGTCGGTAGCATCTTTCAAGCAAAAGATGATAATGGATGTCCAAAACTCTTTGAAATACTCTAAAGCTTCTAGGTCTGTGGGCTTGAGCTGGTGTTTTCCTATTCATTGTTTTGTGCACATTTTTAAAGAGTTTGGATTTGTGGAGACTACCACAATGCTTGTATGTAAAGATGCGCATTACGAGGAATTAGGAAGGCTTTTAGAAGAGGACTGGGGTTTTGTGGAGGGCATGCACAACGGGGACCGGTACCGTTGTAAGGTTGGAGCTTCAGGTATTGGAATGCGCTATTTGAAATCCCGCACCTCCTTGTACATACGATTTCACTATGATCGTTGGATGTGCAAGCTTGGAGTGTGGACTCCCTTACAGAGTGTAGACGGCGCTATTGCAAGCTTTGACATTGCAGTGAAGATGCCCAATGATGCTTTGGAGGCAGTCCAAGTGAACAAGCATTGGACTCTCAGTAATGTTCGAGAACATTTGGTTATTATGGGTTTTGAGGCCCTTCAACAAGCACAATTTTGTTTACAAGGTCACAAGGTGAGAATCCTTCCACCACATTTTCAATACATCATGGTTTGTCGATCATTAGATGCTTATTGTAATGAATGTCCGTAGATTGGGAAGAGAATGGAAGACAAATTGAAGGTCGAGGAGGACTGGGGGATAGATGGAACTATGCTATCGATCTTATAACTTTGTAACTCTTGCAATTTTCATATTGATCCCCGCTGTAATCAACATGATTTGCTTCGGCAAATCATGCCTTTGAATATAATTTTTTGCATTGGGATGAGAAATCATTTTTTGGTGAAAGTGCCTTTTTTTTTAATGTCTTAAAAAAATGGTACATTATAAAAGGGGGGCCACCTAACTCATTCACTATTTTCACTTTTCCAACTCCTGAGCTTCTCCACTCTCTATCCACACCCCAGGCTAAACATGGATGCTGCCACAGCCTCTGCATCTGTACCCACATCCACCCCTTTGTCACGCTTCATCCTCTTCCTCGAGGACACCAAATACAAAGGGAAGTTGGACCTCCACACCTTTTTTACTCGTCTCCCTGACCTTGACGCCACAGTTGCCCTTCACATGGATGCATTTGAGGAGATTTCTGCGTTCATGGAGGAGCACATCATAAAATATTCTGTATCTATCCCCCCACATGCAGGGATCTAGGTGCCTTGCGATCTTTTGCGCTATATACACAAAGGTGATCGCCCATTCGCCAAGCGGTTGCAACGATTCCAAGAAATTGCAACCAATGCAGGCCATTACTTGGACGAGCAAGCCCCTGGGGTGTCAGCGCTCAAGAAGCGCAAGTTGGGGGTGGAGTACCTTTCTCGGCTCGCAACATTTATCTTCTTGGTGAGCGAGGAACCTGATTTGGAGGAGCTCCGCTTACCACACCTTCAAGTTGGGTCTTTTATCAAGGACACCAAGGAGCAGCAGGTTATCCCCATGAACCCTGCAGCGGAAGGAAAAGCACACCAGCTCGAGTACCCTAGGGGTCTTGAGGAAGTGGTTGAGAAATCCATAGTTGCGGCTGGCCCTAGTGACACTCCAGTGCCACTACCACTGACGGATGTGGCTATCCCAGAGGTAGAAATTAGCCGCTTCTCCTCAGTGTTAGTGGATAAGGAGGAGTTTGTGTTCCTGCATGATTTGGAAAAAGCATTTGGCCTGCGCATGGATGAATGCTTGAGCGTGCTATGCAACAGCAGCAAATGTCCCTTAGACAATACGCCAGATGCCCTAGAAAGCAAGCTCTTGCCAGATGGGGACTCTGTTGCTGACACTATTGCAGTTGTATGTGCGGAGGTCCTGGCAGCAGAGCAGTTGCACGTGGCTGATGAAGAATTCCAAGCCACGCAAGCCAAGGTTGAGGCTGCTAGGATGCCTATGCCATTATGCAACCTCCCATCTGATGATCCAAAGCTTGTATCTGTGGTGCATGGGACCATTGACTTGGATGCAAAGGGCAACAGGGAGGAGGATGACAAGGAGCAGGAGGTAAACTGTATCCTAATTTTCATGTTACTATTTTATCCTTCGTTGTCTTTTTTCTCAACCTTCATCGGTTTATGACAGGATGTTGTGGAGGTTGATGATTTTGCTGCAAGGACGGGTGGCAAGCGGACGGGCTTTGGACCTCAAGCTTCCCTTGCGCATTACCTCGGACAACTCCCCCCTGGCAATGTGGCCATTATCCATAATGAATTTACTCCCCAAGCCCATTTTATGACTTGGTCGTTAAAAGATTTGAGCAAGTTTTTGTGTTTGAGTACCATTGCTCAAACTGCGCATCAAGTGTTCCTAGTGCGTAGATCCCTTGTATGCACAGCGTTTGGCACTAGCTTTCGTGGTAAAGTGCTTGCCCAGATAGGGATACATGCTTCCATTGGCTCAACTGACCCAAATGCCATAGCGCAGTCCCTCTTGACTGGGGAGTTGCCTTTCGCGCAAAATAGGCGCCAGGAAATGGTCAAAAAAATTCTGAACTCCTTAGATACATGATGTAAAATCACCGTGCTAGAAGGAATAAAAAATATTTGAAATTGTGTCTATATTGCAAATTCTTTTCAATCTGATTTGTCAATCTTGAAAATTGTTTCAATTGGTGATATGAATTGTTTTTTGACTTTGTTATTTCAAGGTATGTAATTGCAGTCAATTTGAGTATAATTGTGATTTTTAAGTACCCTAGGGGGTTAGATTAGCCTATAAGCTGCAAAAAATGCCTGGCCACAAGGGCACGCAAATGGCCCATCCATCAGTTTTGGATGGGCCATTTGCGCGCCCTTGTGGCTAGGCATTTTTTTGCCCCTTATAGGCCAATCTACCCCCTAGGGTACTTAAAAAGCACAAATTTATTGCAATGGATTGGTTTTGCAGCATTCATTTAAATGCAACCTTTTTATGGCAATTCCAGTATATGTTCACACTCAAGGACACTAGAAAAGCTCAAATCAATTATGAAATGAAGTTTCTAGCAAACTATCACTTGCTTTAGTTCTACCTACTACACCCTTGCACCAAAAAGTCAAATTACATTGGACACTTGGTTTCCCAATATGTTATTTGTTTTGATATCCTATAAGGAATTCAAAGCTTGAAATGACAAAAAAAAAAGGTGTCCATAAGGATCCATTTAAAATATTGATGCAAAACCAATCCATTGCAATAAATTTGTGCTTTTTAAGTACCCTAGGGGGTAGATTGGCCTATAAGGGGCAAAAAAAGGCCTGGCCACAAGGGCGCGCAAATGGCCCATCCATGAGTTTTGGATGGGCCATTTGCGCGCCCTTGTGGCCAGGCATTTTTTTGCCCCTTATAGGCCAATCTACCCCCTAGGGTACTTAAAAAGCACAAATTTATTGCAATGGATTGGTTTTGCATCATTCATTTAAATGCAACCTTTTTATGGCAATTCCAGTATATGTTCACACTCAAGGACACTAGAAAAGCTCAAATCAATTATGAAATGAAGTTTCCAGCAAACTATCACTTGCTTTAGCTCTACCTACTACACCCTTGCATGAAAAAGTCAAATTACATTGGACACTTGGTTTCACAATATGTTATTAGTTTTGATATCCTATAAGGAATTCAAAGCTTGAAATGACCAAAAAAAGGTGTCCATAAGGATCCATATAAAATATTGATGCAAAACCAATAGGTTTAAGTAAATTTGGTTATTTTAAGTACCCTTGGGGGTAGATAAGCCTGCAAAGGGCAGAAAAAGGCCTGGCCACAAGGGCGCGCAAATGGCCCATCCATCAGTTTTGGATGGGCCATTTACGCGCCCTTGTGGCCAGGCCTTTTTCTACCCCTTGTAGGCTTATCTACTCCTAAGGTTACTTAAAATGCACAAATTTACTGAAATTGACTACAATTACATACAGAACTTGAAATTACAAAGATAATAGACAGAGTAGACACAACTGTTGATCATATTGTCATTGGAAACTCAAATCATTACAAAGATAAGGGTGTGTAATACAAAAAGAGGGGTAACTTCGGCTAATGCTCGAAGTCTCGTCGCAATCGTCGTGCAAGCTGCATATCTTTTGGCTGTATTGTCACTCGCTTTGCATGAATGGCACATAGGTTGGTATCTTCCAACACTGAAATGATGTGGGCCTCTGCAGCTTCTTGAATAGCCTCTAGCGCTATTGCTTGCATTCTATACTGATTTCCATAGGTTTGAAGCACTTCCTTCACAGTGCGAGCAAAGGGGGCGCGTCGAATCAAGAGCTCTGTCGTCTTCTGGTACTGGCGGATTTCTGCAAATGCCCTTGCTATTTTTCGGCGCCGCTGCCGTTGTCTTGGGGGCACTTGCACATTTGCTGGCGGGCGGCGTGAAGGCTTCTTGAAAAACTTAGACTTGCGTCTGTTTACATGCTTAGGGGCTGGTTCTGCAGCCTGTTCTGATTCTTCCTCCTCCCTTGGTTGCCGATCTTGTCGTGTGGGGAGAGCTCCCTTGCCTTGAGGCAATGTCTTCCCCCCAAAGGCCACCCGGTGTGCGCGCGGTATGTTTTCTCGCAGCCATGGTGGCTCACTCTCTGATTCGGTGTCTGTATTGACCGCCCGAGTCCTGGATGGTCCTGCTTGTGATTGGGGGCGCGACGGCTGCTCCCTATCGGACTCTGATGTTTGCTGGCCCTCTGCTTCTCTCCAGCACTGGGCATGTTACTTCATTCTCTTTCTAGGTGTTATATCTTGAGGAGGTGGAGATTCAACAGTCCTTGATGACTCTCGTGCCCTACCACCATGCCCACTACTAGAAGAGTTCCTGGAATGGCCAGGTGTTCGTGGCCGTTTTCTTGTGCCTTTAAGCCATGACAGCTTCTCACATCCTTGGAGGGTGTTTTTGTTGGCAGGCGGATGCTCTTTCGCGGTTTGTTTGATGCGCGCCATTTCGCTGGTAAGAGCTCACCTGTTCTTAAGAAATGAGTGATTTATGAGAGCATGCAATATTTATAAGGGCCCATTTAAAAAGGGCCCTGTTCACACTAATTTTTTTAAAAGAAGTATTATTTTTAAAATAAAAATATCGCTAAGAGTTGGACCCTGTGTTCACGTTTAGTGACTCGCGCAGTATCCACTTTGATCCTTGTTGCACTCTGCATCGCCGCCATGCAGCATGCTTGGTGGGACCTTGCGACATTTGCTACTTGTTGCTATGCTCTTGACGACTCCATTTGCGCACTTCAATAGCAATCTTGGATTGTCGCGCACGCTCCATTGTGAGCTTACGAGCAAATGTTGTGCGAAAAAACCAATTGAACATCTCCTCCAAATAATTGGATTGCACCATTCCACCACCATGTCGAGTATTTTTGAAGTACACTCCCCTTGCTCGATAATGGGACTTCTCCATGCCTTGAGTGCTAAAAATTTCAAGCGATCCATACTTGTGCATAAAAAATGCACCATGCCGCAAACAAGATATGCTGTTCACATGAGCAAACGATCCACATTAGTAAGTAAAAACAATCCCTTGTAATGAATACACCATGAATGACTTACCATGTAATGTGTGATGTTATTTTCACCCCAAGAAAGGGTGAAGACCTTGGTAAAATCCGCCAAAGCTTCTTGAAATGATTGCCGTTGTTCTTCTATTGTGCTGTTAAGGCTCATAAGCTTGACCATTTTATCAAAATGGGCCCAAACTTGCTTGCGCTTGTTTGCAAGCTCGCCATTTGAATCATTGTCAGTAGTAGCTTTGCATAACTCCTTCCAAAGCTCCCAAAGGTTACCTGCCTGCTGGTTGGAGCTGCTTTGAGCATCATATCGACTTGGCTTTCCTTGGGAAACTTTCTTCAAAAAGTGTCTAGCTTTCTGTCCACTCATTGACACTTGTTGAGCAATTTCATGGGCCTCCCCTGTGTTCTTTGCAGCAACTATAGACACATTTCCACCATGACAGCCAATGGAATTCAAGAGTACCTCCACTCTTTCGATTGCTTCCTGGGACTTTTCCAATGGTTTCATTGTGAAAGAATAGTCAATGTGGAGCTTCAATAGCCTATCAAAAATACGCATGAATGCGTGTAATGTACAAAAATGTACATTCGACAGAGGAAATCAAAAGATTGGATTCCAAGTGTGGTCCTTTTGATCACGCTCTGGGGCATTGAGCATGGGACATCTCAGAATAGACGCTTCCCATTCTCTACCTTCATCTCCGACATCATGAAAATCTAACCCTTGTTCTCCATGCCCTTGCCATGGAAGCATGTAACTGGCCTTTGCAGTGCTCTTATGTGATTTTTGTCCATTAGGTTTGTACCCTCGAGTGCAAAATGGACAAGGCATGAGAGAAGAAGCCCCTTGTTTGCAGCCAAGCAAACACTTTATGGTCTTCAAATCCCCACCTAAGTGCCACTCCACATCATAACTACCAAAGCCCTCAATCTCCAACTTCTGACCTGCAATTTGGGAGTGTATTACTTCTGTGATCCATGGAGTTCTCTCAAAAATCCACGAAAGTACTCCATTGGTCTCTTTGGGCACCTCAATAGCACCCAACCACCAAATGTCTTTCTCTGATTGCACGCTAAAAGATAGGGTGGGATATGGCTCGACTGAATCCCTTCGCTTGGTTTGCAGAAGGGCCTCGTTCATTAGAGTGACACTTAGCCTCTCTAACCTTCGGCCTTTCACTATTTGACACTCATCGAGTTTCAGCACAAAAGCGACTTTTGTGCCAAGCACTACAAAATAAATAGTGCTAAGACCTTAAACTTCAGCTTCTATGAAAAGAATAATACCAAAGAAAAAAGTAAAGTGTGTCACCTTCTTCAGGTAACTCGTAAAATCTAAGCATGGCTTCTTGAAGCCTTCTAAGATCCACGAAAATATTGTTCTACATTGTGTAAGGAAAGCCCTTATTCGAAGGTCTTATGGATTGTTTCTTACCTTTTCCCCTTGTCTTTGTTGCGCACGAAGCATAAAGGGAAGTTGGCATTGTGTCCTCAATGTGTAGGTATGTCCCAATGCGGGAGAACACATCTTCGTTTGTGCCTTCTTTGCGGGCTTGACCTTGTGAGGAACGGGAAACAGGTTTTCCACAATGCCATGTTCTTTGAGGGCATCCTTTAGGAGTTGAAAAATAGCCTGATAGGCTTTGGTGCTGATTCCAGCCTCATCACAAGCTTGTTGAACGTCATCATCATTAACCACATTTCTTAATTTACGCATAAGGTCCTTGGTGACTGCATCCTTAATGTGCTTACCTCCAGGTGATTGTAAGATAGAAATAACGTCCTCGGTATTGAGACAACTAGTGAGAAGGTTGACTCGATTATCTTGGCTTGTTCCACCGCATGCCTCCTGGATGAAGTTTCTAGCAACAAATAAACATAAATGTTAGAAAATAGTGTGAAGTAAGAATGCAGCATGCAAGTAAAGACCAAATCACCTTGTGGCTGTAACTCGTCGTTTGCGTGCTCCTCCGGAATGTGCAAGAGTTTCAATGGATGAATACGGGCGTTTGCGTTCCCTTGCACCAAGGGGTGTTTCTTTCAAGTATGTGATGGTGTTGGTAAGCTTCTGGATGTGGGACTCCTTTTCTTGCATTTGTTGTTCAAGACTTTTAACTACCCTCTCCGAAGAGGCAACACTCTCTTGTAATGCCGTCATCTTGAGGTGAAGAGCTTGACATTCGTGCATCCACATATGCAAAGAAGCACCTGCACCCATACACAGCCGCTTGCAATAGCCTAACAAGCCTGCCTCTCCCCTCCCAAGAAATTGAAGAAATGTGGAAAGGCTATTAAACGGTGGATGGAAGCGGCTTATAGGATCGTAAGGGTACAAATGGCCATCCACCCAAATGTCAACATTGGTCTCACAAGCGGTGCGACGTTCCTGTGATGACCTTTGATCACCTTCACTAGTGGTCTTCGGTGCAAATGCCGTGGGTAAGCGAATATGTATGCTTTTGGTGTGCGGAGTACGTGGTGGTGGAAGCAAACCATTTGTGATGTCCGTGAGCACCATGGAAGCTGTTGCGTGAGGAAGCAAATGATGAAAAGATAGAGGGGGAAGGGTAGAGAGGCCGAGCAGGATGGGAGGAGAGAAGGAGGGAGGGAGGGGAGGGAGAGATTGGGGAGGAGGAGGAAGGTAGGGGCAGAGAGGGAGAGGAGAGGGAGAGGGAGAGAGGAGGGAGGAGGGAGGAGGATGAGAGAACAAAATGTTTATTACTTTTTGGGGGAAAAGATTTTTGAAAAAATGGACTTTCTAAGCTTGTGGGTTAAAAAATGGGTCAAAAAATGATTTTTGGATATGTATATATGTTGGGAGGGTGTTTTAAGTAAAAAACAAATAAAAATATTTTTTTTTAAAAAAAAGTCAAATTTTGACTCTTTTTGACCCACAGAATTGCTGATGTGGACACACCCCTATGCTTCCTTCACTTTAAAAAAAGCTAGAGAGAGAAAGCAACCTTTTAGGTCCACATCCTACATTTGTCTAAAAAAAAGGCTAGAAAAGCCTACTCAAAACTACCTTCTTCAATGCCCTTGCCCCCTAAACCCCACACAACATTAGCCTTAATCCCTAAAAATTAGGATTCCTTTCAAGGCCCATGCAAGGTTCATATTTCTCCTAATGAGTCCATTCAAGATCCTTAGCTACCCTTAGTGTCGGCAATAGAAATTCTATCAGCAGTATGGTATCAAGACCATCAACAAAGTTAAAGGGTGTAGCATTTAAAGCTGTCTTGAATGAAACTCTATAAGCCCATAGAGCAGCATGGAGATTCATTTCTCAATCATTCTGTCCTGAACTAACCACTTTAGTTAATATCGAGCTAAGAATTTTATTTGTGTGCTCAGCTTGTCCATTTGTTTGTGGATGATAGGGAGCTGATTTGTTATGGATAACCATAAATTCATTAAGTAGATACTCAATTACCTCATTGAGGAAATGAGTTCCCCTATCACTGACAATTTATATTGGCAGTCCATATCTTGTGAACACATTCTCATACAATAATGAGGCTGTGGTTCTGGCATCATCTTTTGGGTTGCTTTAGCCTCTACCCACTTGGTCAAATAGTCCGTAGCTACAATGATATATTTAGCTTGGGTTCTATAAGCTGGTGGTTGTATTGGCCCAACAAAGTCTATACCCCATTTTGCAAAAGCTCTAGCCCCCATCATTGGTCTTAAAAGCATGCTATCTACATGGGTTGGCATTTTTGCTCATTGACATATATCAGACCTTCCAACATATTCTTTGGCATCTGCAAAAAGTGTTGGCCACCCTATGCCTTCCATTAAGATTGCTCTTGCGGTGGTTTCACTAGAAAAGTGACCTCCAGCTAATCCAGTATGTGCTTGTTCTAGAATGGGAATATATTCGTCTTCATTTGAACAAAGATGCAGATGTTGATCCTTTCCTCTTCGATACAATTGGTTTCCAATTAGAGCATAGTCTCTTGCTTCAGTTTCAATTACTCTTTTGGCGGCGTTTACTCATACCCTCAGGAAATGTTCATTTTGATAAGTAAGTAGCTAGATAGTTACTCCACTTAGGAACAAGTGATATTTAGAACAATGTCACATGAGGTATGGGTGCTTGTTTCTGTTATTGAGAATTATTTTTTTATAAATGAGTGAATATCACTCCTCATGGTTGGCTAAAATACTCCAAGTCTCAAGATCCATTGCATAGTTTGGTCTTCTGCAAAGTGAAGTCCCACTATGGTAATATGTGCTTGACTTAGGTATTCGGTTTTCTCCTCAGGATTAATACACAAAAGAATATTCCATCTCGATTTCTTTTGTATAGCCTTCCCGCTAGTAATTGATACATAACCAATTTATCAATTAATCCTGTTGTAATAGGAAGTGGTATTTGCAAACCCACTTGAGCTATGGTCATCAATGATACCATATTACCGACCATCGGGGTATCATTTCCACAGAGAATAGATATGCATCTGGTAGATCTTCGTGTACTCCCTTTGGTTGTTCACCTAAAATAATCCTTGATAAATGATTTGCTCTTTGGTGAGTGGTGCCCTTTTTCACAACTACAATGAAATCAAATTCCAAAAGAATGATGAACCATCTCACTATTCTTGATGTGTTGCATGAATTGTTGACCAAGTACAATAAGGCTTGGTGGTCCACAAAGAACACAAATTTGTTAACTAATAGGTAATGTCTTTAATTTTTTACGATATAGATCATTTATAATCCTTCCCTTTCGATGGTTGTATAGTTTTTCTCTACCATATTCAATTGTCTATACTTTTTTACGACATAGATCATTCCTAATCCTTCCCTTTTGATGGTTGTATAGTTTTTCTCTACCATATTCAACTATCTACTAGCATAAGAAATAGGAAAATCGATTTTTTTGTCCCTTGATTAAGCTAGTACACACCCAATGGCAAAATTGGAAGCATCTACATGTATGTGGAATATCTTATTCTAATCTGGTGCTTTCAATATTGAGTCTGAAGTGAGAGCTTGCTTAAGCTTCATGAATGATTCTTCACACTCATCAGTCCATTCAAAGATTCTAGTCAAGATGTACATAGGTTTGCCAATTATAGCATACATGTAATTGAATCGTCTATAATATCCACAATGTCCCATGAAAGCTTGAACCCCTTTGACTGTTGTCGGTCTCGGCAACTTAGCAATAACATGAATTTTATCTATCTCAGTAGCTATGCCATTTTTAGACACTCTATGTCCAAGAATTTTTCCTTGTATGCCCATAAAAGTCCACTTTTCAGGATTTAAGAAAATCCTATAAAGTCCACATTTTTCGAATACATTTTTAAGGTGTTCAAAATGATCAGCCCGGATTGACGAATGTACACATAGATCATCCATATGTACTTCCAAGAAATTCCAAAGATATTCCTTAAAAGCATGGCTCATCAATATTTGAAAGGTGACAGGAGCATTAGTTAACCCAAAAGGCATAACAGGATAGAAATATCCCATTCAATTGCAAAGGTAGTTTTATGATGATCTTTGGGATCAACCAAAAGTTGATTGTATCCCGAAAAGTCATCTAAAACATTGTAAGCGTATTTTCCTGCAACTCATTCTAAAACATGCTCAGTGAATGGAAGAGGAAAGTTGTCTCTAATGGTGGCTGCATTCACTTTCTTGAGGTTGACGCACACCCTTAATTTTCCATTTTTCTTGGGTACTACGACAATTGGAGACACCCAATCTGTGTGTTCAATTTCATATATGAATTCGGTTTCCTTTAGCTTTTTTATCTCTTCTTTGATCTTTCTGGAAAATGTTTCATTATAAGTATATGGCCTTTGTCTCCTTGGTTTTGCATCATCTCTCATAGGCATAGTATGTTGACAGATTTTTGGGTCAACACCCTTGAGATCCCTATAAGACCAAGCAAAGATATCTCGATATTCTTTCAGTATACTTAATAAAATCTCTTCTTCTTCTTTCATCAAGTCTTTTGCAATGTAGGCAGGTCTAGGCTCTTCTCCCGGTTTGGCCAGATCTATCTTTTTTGCGTTGATAGCCATTTTTCGGCTTTCTATAATTGCCATAGTAAGCTATCTCACCCTATCAAATCACTCAAACACTGTGGTTACCCTCACCCTTTCACCGTATATAGGTGTGTGTGAGTAAGGGTACTTTTCCCATATCTTCTTAGAAACCCTCAATTACTGGGTTACTTGAGCCAAATAAAAAAATAAAAAAAATAAAAGTAAATAAATAAAAAATTTATAAGTATATTACGGCCCATTTGTGTGTAAATATTTCATTGTATATAGGGCCTAAATAAAAGGATTTTTCATAATTATTTTGGCATTTATTTAAATATTTCTACCTATGGTGTGTTATTTATGCTATGTACATTGACTCACCATTACCATATTTTTTCTTACCATTTTGCATACTTTTTATTCCATATAAAAATAATTTCATGCAAGCTTCTCTTATTTTTGGTGTAACTCCATCCCAACAAAAATCCAAAAAAACTAGTTCTATTTATGTGTATATTTTTTCACTATTGTGATTTTTTCCTTCCTACATCTATTCTCTATTACTCTCATAAATTAGACCACAAAAAATATTCATCTTTTTATGGTAGACTTATAATGAGAGAGATTTATTTTGACCCCTTTATATTTTTTTCACCTATATTATTTATATTTGACATGTACATATTTTTTTAGACCCCTCAATACTTGATTTTCTTAGTTGTACTATTCACTTATATCATGATCTCAACAATATCTTCAATTATAGACCTACAAAATAAGGTCAAGGGTATGTGGCATGCATGCATGCACTATGGGGGGCTCACTCTTGGAGGTATTCAAAAGAATCTTCCAAAGAAGGACCTCACAAGGACTTTGTGCAGTGGAAAAAAACAGTCTTTTGCTGAATTTTTAAAGATCACATGATCCCCGAATTTGGAAAGGTGATACAAACAAAAGTTGTAGCTCGTGGGATGAACTTTTACCTCAAATTTTTCTATATTTGTTTGAGCTACGAGCTGTGAGCTATGATTTTATTGGTGGACCCCAGTTTGCCCATGCTATGCAGCCACACTCCCTCTTCCACTTTATCATTTTCCTCTTTCACACACACTTCTCCACTCATCATCCCCACCTCACTCACCACTCCTCTCTGCACCCTACTCACCTTCTTCTCAACCTTGAAGAATAAGAGAAACCATGGTGAACTCATGTCTCCTACACACACTTCCATTCCAAAATTGACCACCTAGTCTCATTTTTCCTCATCCATATTACCCATATCTATCAATAAAAACCACAAAATTCAGCCTCTTCTCTTGAAAGACAGCATCATGGTGATTGATTACTCATGTTCACTTACCTTGGCTCTCAAGGAAGGTCAAGAGTGGAGAAAAAACGTACCGTCAAAGCTAGTGGACCGTCAACAAGCGTCAAAATTGACCCTACTCAAGACACTTGGAGCATCAACATTGTAAGAAATCCATAATTTCTTACCTATTAAGAGTTTTTTCTTCCTTATTTGTACCCTACATGGATACTCCCATTGTAAATATCCAATTCCATTTGTAAATCAATAAAAATACTAACTCTACTAATTTACTAACACTAACCTACTATGAAAAGTCCTATCACCTCCACTTCTCTCCTCTCTCTCTCTCTTCATCTATCCCCACCAACTTCTTGATAATTCCAAGCAAAAAAATTACATAAGTGCTGAAAATCTAACCCAACCATGGTTAGAGGAGTAACCCTGGCCCTCAAAATTGCTATAAAAGGAGAGAGTGGCTAGCACAAAGGGGGAGCCATAAGCAAGAGCACTATGGTATAGCTTGAGAATCCAAGCTCAACCTCTCTAGAAGGAGATCTTGAGTGAAAGCTCATTGTCTTATGCATATGCACGTGTTGTATTAGAGGTGATTAGCAAGGGAACTCTATGCCATTGTAAGAGAGAGTGATCATTCAATTGAGAGTAGGAAATCTATCATTTCTCCTACTAGTGTAAGCCCAACATTTGCTGAATCAAGAAGGGTGGATTTGGAGTAAGCTTGGATACTTTGTCTCTCTTCCAACGTGAAGTAATGGACAACAATGATGTGTAAGTGTCTTGGTGTTTTTTTTTATAGTTCTTGATAGCTTGTCTCTGGGTGTTATTATCAATTTAGCCATAAATCCCACATACTGTAAGAGGGAGACAGGGTGGAGAGGACTCCCCTGGCTTTAAGACAGTGATTGGGGTGGCTTTTCTTGTGATATGTTGTGGTGTAATTTACTCAAGCTATGTTGAACAAATACTAATCTCACTTTCATTGGTCATGACAGATTTGTAAGAAGGTATTAGTGCAACAATCACCCCCTCCCCCTTCCCTCTTTTTCTTACATATATAATTGTGTTTGCTTGATCACTGTTGAACATTTCAAAGCAGCCCGAGCACTCTCTCTCTCTCTCTCTCTCTCTCTCTCTCTCTCTCTCTCTCTCTCTCTCTCTCTCTCTCTCTCTCTCTCTCTCTCTCTCTTTCTTTACGCGTCCTAGTTCGCATGCAAAACTAGGTGGTGCCCCAAATTTGTGTAGGGTTAGGTTGCGGGTTTGTGTGTGTGTTTGTTGTTTTTTGCAACCCCAACCCAATTGAGCAGCATGGGAGCCTAGAAGGGTGATTAGAGGCCACTCTTCTTGTTGCCCGCCCCGGACCGCCTCAGCGTTTTCAGGTACTTCGTAGGACTCAACCTGTTTTCTTAGTTCCTTGACAGGTTGTTCGACTATGGTCTTTCGGTCTTGTGGAGTATATTTCTTGTAATGGGATGGAACCCTCATTACATCTTTTCCTTCTTCCTTGGTGGTTTCCATTTCAGTAGTATACATATCCTTTAGAGCTTTTTTCAACTCTTGATACTTCTTTTTTTGTTCAACTCGTGTCATGGTTGAATCCTTGTCCTGGTATTTAGGTTTTGCTTGAGTTTCCTTTCTCGTTTTTCTAAAAAAAATATATATTTCTTGCTTTTTGTTTAAAGGATATCTACCCGTGATTTTGTCTTTGACACAATCATGTGCATCTATTTGCATCAGAAACTATGTTCTACTAGATACTTCCAGTGTCTCATTTTCTTGTACACCATTTCTATCTTCTCGGTTTTTGATTTGGAAAGTCAAAAAATTTTTCCTCTCCTCTCTCTCATGAGTAGTTTCGCTCACACCTGTTCTTTTTCCGACCCCGAATCATATGAGGTAGCAGAATGTTCTTCTAAGTCGTCTGTTGCATGATAGTAGAGGTCTGAAAAGACTTGTTGATCGAGCTTTCATTAAGTCCTTTGGTTCTTGAGTTTTGTCTTCAGTGTGAAGGGTTGAGATCATTTGTATGGGAATTATGTCATAGCCGTCTTCGTTGCAAAATTGAGTAGGCATAGACATATTCACACATACATCCATTGTTGCCAAAATTTGAGTCCACTCAAATGGCTCAAAAAAATGCTCTGGAAAAGGGTTCAGGTATATAGGTTCATTCTGCAATCCCTTTCTTACATTCTTCTCGTTTTAAACCCCTTTTTTGGAGTCTCCACACATCCAAATAGGTGTGTCTTTGTTTAACCAAGATGGAAGCTTTGTTTCAACCGAAGAGACTGAGTCAAATTCTTGTATGGGTATTTGCATAGCATCTCTATAAGTGTGATCTTTTAGATTAACCCTTGTTATTGATCCCACTTGCTTCAGGTACAGGTAGTTGTTTCCCCAATCCTGGATGAGTTGTACTTGTCACATGAAAGGTCCTCCCAAGATGATTTCATAATTGAGTTTCTTTCCAAAGTCCACTATTGCAAAAGTATGTTGATAATTAATTCACAAGAACTAGCTATCAAATTTTCAAGTAGGCCTAAGGGTCTTTTGATGTGTCCATCAACCAATTGCAATTTCTTTTGAGTTTGTCTAATGGCTGGTTTCCCCCATGATTCCCATAATGCTTTCGTGGCTATGGCTATGCCTGCCCCACTATCTAGTATCGCCATGGTTTCCATATTATTATATCTCACCAAAAGGGTTGTGTTTCCTTCTTCCCCTTCGTAGTATTCTCTGACTTTGTTCATTGGGACGGATCTAATCTCTTTGTTATCCAATTCGTGTTTCAATTTTTTTCAAAATTTTCACGATTAGCCCTGTTATCCCCTCGATCTCTAGAGTTTTTTGTACATCATTTCATAAATATGGTCTGATTTTTAACAGTTCTCCTGCAATAAGAGTGCATTGAATGGGTATAGACATGATTGAATGGATGTTGTCTACCTCTAGGATTTGTTCCACTCTTTTTATCTGAGTGGTTTTACACACTATGGATTCATCTTCATTATCCTCCAAGTAAGAGGGTAATGTTTTCAAAGTTCTTGGTTTAGACATTCCTGAAGCTTCAGAGCCGCAATCCCCATAAAATGATTGTACATCCATGTCCATATCAGGAGGTAGATTGTCTAACCAAACTTTCTCTAAGGAGCTGACTTTAAAGTTAGTCTCCAATCATTAATCTCTCTAACTTTTTTCTATAAGTGTTCTGGCGAGTCTTCTTCCACGAACGAAATTCCATCTAAGGAATCTTCATTGTCATGCACTATCAGTTTTGGCTTTCTAGTTTCAAGGTGGGGTTTTACCACCACTTCGGATCTCTCTTTACTGGTTTCTACCACAAGCTCCTCAGGTTTTGCTATACCCTCGAGCTTGGGTTTTTGTTTTCCAGCATCTCTTGAGTAATTCTTACCAGATTTTGATAAGCTTCAAGCTTAGCTGCTTCCATATCTAGAGAAGGATAGTTTTTCAATTTCTTTTCCATATTTTGGCATGCTTTAAGTCCTGCTTGGTAAGCTTCCAACGCTACATTGATTGGCTCAAAAATTTTGTCTACCAAAATTGATCCTCTAGATTTCACCGTGGTTTCCTTGATTTCACTTCTAGTTTCTTTCACTTTTTTCTAGAATAGTTTCTTGGATTTCTCCTCGATTTCAGCCCTTTGTTTCTGTTTTCTTATCTCGTACCTTTGGCTTCTTCTTCTCTTGGTCTTTTGAGAGGAAAATTTAGTATTCTATGAGTTATCAGAGGAGTTATGTTTCTTTTTCTTAGTCTGGGCTCTGCTAATTACCTTTATTGGAACAATAGGTTCACTCTCAAATGAGCTACTAGGTATCACTTGGACTACGTTCACTATTGTTTTACCCTTGTTTAACACTAGGTTGATAATGGGACACTTTTATGTCCTGTTAAGTGACCATTTTCCTTGAATTATGTCAAGAGTTTCAAAATGGATTTTGTGGTAATATCTGTTTAGAAAGTTGTCTCATGAGCTGAAAAAAACTCGACATTTTTTGGAATATCAATTCCATCTTTAACCTTGTCCTTGCACAGCATTTCACAACCTAAACTGTATGAAAAAACGGGTCCTGTTTTTGGCTTTTTTTAAATTTTTGCAACTATACCACTCTAGAATTCATGTTTGTGAGGTCTATAATGCTAGAGAACTATCTTTAGTAGTCCTCAACATGTCCTGATGCTTCTAGGGAGAAATAAATGTTAAAGTTGTAAGTTATGACCAAATTACAAAAATTGTCAAATCCTGTTTTTTAGCCAATTTTAGCTCTTCTATGATTTTTTTGGTGGCTTTCATGATATCCAAATGCAATTTTGATTTTCTATGTCGCATATTGTGACATAAAGCTAATATTCCTTGAGTTTTGGGGCACCTAATACCCTATTTTTCATAGTAGACAACGATGGTTGATTTTTTCAATTATAGAAGAAAACGAAACATTCTAGTATATCAAGTATAGCTGTTTCAATATTTTTAGTTTCTTGTGACAACTACATGCATTTTGTAGGTAGTAACCATATCTAGTCATAAGGATCAAATTTGGCTAGATATTGAATAGTTTCTATGGGATTCTACAACTCATAATGTTGAACCCAGTTTTTTCATGTTTGCTGTATTTAGCACTTCATCTTTGTCCCCAAGATTCCCCGTGGTAAGAAATGTATTATTATTTTGACATGCTACATAGCTCCTTATGAACCTAAAGGACAATAGGGAACTAAGGCTGGGTTCACAAGGCGCGGCGGCAATAGGCGTCAACCAATTAATTTCCCCCAGGTGGAATTTCCCGTTCAGACGGCGTGGTGAGAGATTGTAAACTCTGCTCCACGTCACGGCAAAGGAACATGAATTTTCTTCCGCCACCCCTATGTGATCTTCCGACCCCCCCCCCCCCCCCCCCCCCCTCGCCCGAAGTTCCTTCCGCCCTCCAGCTCAACTCCCCACCCAATCTTCAGCATCCACGCACGCAAGAGCTTCAGACAGCCTTGAGCGATTCCGCCTCGCCTTGTGAACACCTTCCCGGTGGAAGCTTTCTTCTCTCTCACCTTCCGCCTGGAAGACTGTATGCTTTTGGCTTTCTTCCACCGGCATCGTCTGAACCCAGCCTAAGAAAACATGCATATATTATTTGTATTGAGCGTGGCTATAGAAACTTTGATGATAGGTTTGCAAAATGGTAAAAATTCAACTTTTTTGTACCTATTTCTTTTGGCAAAACAAAAAATAGGGAGTGAGAAGCAATCATATGTTCTGATCACCAACCCATTGAAGTTAACTAGGGAATTTATCTCAAGTCCTACAAAAATCCCTAATCTTATTTTTATGCAACAAAACGTAAGAAATGACTGTTTTGATGAAAATGTACTGTTCTGTCAACTTTGGAGGCTTGGTGTGACCAAAAGATGAGAAATTTTACAAGTTTCTTATTTTTTCCATGTGTAGTAGGCCTTGAACTATAACCTCATGAAAGGATTTTACAAAATGAGTGGATCTACTATGGTTTTGGAGGTTTTTTTCAAAACCTTGAAAGGACACTTTTATGTCCTGTTAGGTTACCAACCTAGTGTTAAAGGATTTTTTGGACAATCTTCAGGAAAGTGTCCTCCCTTTTTGCAACATTGTATACAGAAAGTTTCAACTGGCTTAATGTTCTTTTCAAGCTCTTGGCATTCATTTTTCAAGTGATCATTTGCACCACAATTATGACAGTTTCCAGTTCTTGGCTTAATCATGGGTCTTACCATCGGAGGTCTAACACCTTGATTATCTACATAGTACATCGGTGCAATCTCTAGTGTAATATAAGTCACACGTTCTTCCATTGGTGGTGAATGTGAATTATACCACTCTCCGTCTACCATTACTGTAGATGGACTAGGCTCAACATAGGGTGTAACAGGCACAAGTGCTTGTTCATCTATGATTCCCTCAGAATGCATGTACTTTATAGGCACTGCATTATGTCCCGGATATGGAGGTTGTTGACCCACTACGGGTTGAGTTCTTTTCATACCCATTGGTGGTCTTTGAGTTGGGGTCATATTAGGTTGATATCTGTACATGGGTTGTCCTTGTGGCCTCATAGGCACATATTGAACATTCCCATCATACCATGGTTGGTAATAGCACTCATTGGTCTCATGGTTGGTCCATTTACCCTCAATTGCACACCATTTATGTGGCCTAATTGGTTGTCCCTGTTGAGGGATCCCTTGCCCTGGTCCTCTCATAGGTGCTTTTTGCATGGTATTCATCATTTCATTAATCCTTTTGAGCATGTATTTTATGGCTGTAAGTGGTGCTACAATAGCCATTCCCACTTGTGTTGGTTTGGTGGATACTGTTTTCTCACTTTGATTATCCTTAGGGACATCCTCTTCATTGAAAATATTACAATCGTCGCCTAAGTCAATAGCATCTGACACACACTCTTCTAGGGTCATATGTTTCTTGATATACAATATAGCATGAAGGTCTTTGTTTAGCAATCCCTCTAGAAACAATGATACTAATCTTTCTTCTGTAAGTATTTCTAGTTCTGGGCATCTTGCAATGTATTGCTTCATTCTAGTTGCACAACCCCTAACAGATTCACCTTGTTTCTGTTTGAAGCTATAGATTTGAGCTACCATATTATGCTTGATCCCCGTTTTGGAACACGCAGCTACAAATCCTTGAGCTAATGTATTTCAGTCCATGATTGACCTTGGTGGAATGTTTTGAAACCAAGTCAATGCTTTTCCTTCTAATGTCATTCCAAATCCCTCAAATTGAGTGTAGAAATCAAATATCTTAAAGCTTGCTAAGTGTCATGTGGATCCCCATATCCACTGTATTTTCTGACCCATTTTTGCAGATCAGCTGGTCTGGCACGTCTATTTGGTTCAACTCCAGGTCTCCTAGCAGTTGATCCTATCCCGAGTCGTTCAAACCAGTTTGTTGAAAATAGTGACTCATGTAGCCCTAAACTGGCTTTAGTGTTCATGCGGTTTTCTTTGCGATGAGGTAGGTTTAGGTTTTTTTACATTGCTCCTAGAAGATCTCTCGTGGAGTTTCTTTCTTAGAATAGTTTCTAGTCCTTCGTCCAATATCCAATATCTTATGGAGTACCCTTGGTATTTGGTTTGTCTACCTCCTCAGGACTCATTATAAGAAAGTTATTGTTATAACAATCCCTAAATAGGTAGGTTGGTAGGTCTGATAAACCCTTCTCTTTGATTTTAAAGATATAGATAGACATAGACCAGTCACAACAGTCAGCAAAAATTATACAGTCGTTGTGAAAGAATAGCTAACTTGATTAAACTGATACAAGAATCAGATTGCAGACAAGAAATTGAAAGCTTGACAGGAGTTGCAATCAAGTCAAGTGGAAAAAACTGATAACAAGTCAATCCAATGGTAAGTACTCTATCCAAGGCTTCAAAAGCCTATATGAACCTTAGATCTGGTCGTATACTAGCAAACCAAGGCATATTTGGAGAGACTGCTAGTAGAGTATCCACTGAAGAGAGTGTGAATCAAGGCGATCACTTGGACACTATCTTTGAAGAAGTCTCATACATTTTTTCAGAATCAACATCTAAAATGTCTTCCTATTCGACTCATTCAGGAATTGGAACGATAGTGTGGTATCAGACATTTTATAAAACTAATGACCATGGAGCTCAGATTTACCTAGATCCTAATGAAGAGTATGCCATTCGCATTGATGACCATGACATAGAGTTTGAAGAGGAAATTAGGACAAACAAACAAGGAAAATGTATATGGATAAAAGTGAAACTCAGTATTTTGAAAACCTTGATGTGATAGAAAAATGGGGGTTAGAAGTAAATACCATAATTCCAGATACGGCAGCAAAAGAAGGACCACTGCCTTTAGAATTTGAGGGATACGATTAAGTTGATTTAAAGCCTTTGAAACGGCTTAGCATGGATAATCCTAGGATCGGAGTCTATTGTTGGGAGGATAGAAACGTCAAGGATCTTCTATGGACTTCTCATGCTAAATCAGGACAGTTAACACCCATGAAGATCACACTTCAATTTGAGCTAAGTGAGTCAACAATTGAGATTTTCAAATTCTACCTTTGCAAAACGTCAAAGGACTAATCTGCAAACTGGAAAATGAGTGAACATGTACTAATTTCGATCCGATTGAACCCAAAATTGACTGGTGGTTTTGTATTATGTTGTTCTAACACTATACAAGCTCAAAAGTCCAGAATTCTGTCTCTGTGTATCAGAAGTAAACAATCGTGATTATTTACTTTTCTCAAATTTTTACACTTTTTTGGCTTGTTTTTCCAAGTATTCAACTTGTTCACGTCTCTCGACAAGTTTCACTGAGTTTGAACAAAATTTATCCAAGTTATCAACTGTTTCGTGTCCGTAGACTCAGTTTTTGAGAATCTAGCTTAAGTCTCACTTTTGTGATCCACTTTTCACTAAGTTGGATTTGTGTGGTCTACTTGATATGCTTGACCTTGGGGTATACTCAAATGTGCAAAAATGTCCAATTTTGTAGCAGATGTAAATAATCGCAATTATTTACTCCTAGTATTTTAATGCAATTTTTTGCCACAATATTGACATAGAATGGTTAAGCAGCTCAAGTTGAGCTCCCAAGCCAAGTTCCATCAAGTTTGGATAATCCCTGTTCAAATGGTCAACAATTTGGTGTTTGTAGATTGACTTATCAAATTTGGCCACAATTTTCACTTCAATGATCCAAATCTTACCAAATTTGGTTTGTGGGCTTAATATAACATGCTAAAACTAGTGATATGTTGGGTTGGTCAAAAAAGTTGAAAAATGGGATAAAAGAAAATAATCACGATTATTTACTCTTGGCAAATTTTTACATCTTTTTGGTCAACTAAAAATGTACACTTGTTTAACACTTCAATATAAGCCTCTGAGTCAAGTTTCACTAAGTTTGAGCAAAATTTTCCCAAGTCACACTCGAGTTTTTGAAAATCAGTACAGATTTGAGTTTTTACCAAGGTTTTGGTCAGTTTGGTGATCCAAACTCTATGGGCCTTTACAAAAGTTTTTTGTACACATGTATGAGTCTCTAGTATCAACCTTGGTCACTTTTGAGCTGAAAGTAAATAATCGCAATTATTTACTTTTGGCCTAAAATGAGAACTTTTTTTAACTTTTTCAGTGGACAATCTTTTTATGATCTATTTTAAGCCTCTGAGTCAATTCAAAACTTAATTTGGCCTAAAATGTCAAGAAAAAAGTAATAATCTGAGTTTTTGCAAACTCTTGAAAATTTACCTCAAATGCGTCCTTAAGCTTACCCACTCGTTCATACAACTTCTAAAGCATAATCTCCAGCTGGATTCAGTGGTTGACAGTCTTATGGTGTTGTTTTAGGCCTTAGACCTGAAATTGTGCAACTTCACATAAAAAACTCACAATTGATTCTTCTGGAGAGAGAAATGTTCTAAGATCCACCTCGGATTCTACTTACCCTACTCGTAGATTCTACTGCAATGGGGTTGTGGAAAGTTTCCACAAACACTCGTTTTCTTGTTTTTTATGGTTTTTCTGAGCCTTGATCTTAAGACTTGTCTCGTCCATCAATCATTCTCAAAATCTTCCTCTAATCCGACAGTCCTATAATCCTAAAAGGTATTTAGCAAGTACAACCTACTTTCAAGCTACCTCTACACAGCAAAAGACGACAATCTTAAGCTATGCGGTTTTTTTAAAAAGAAAGTTTTGACTCTATGTGATCCTAGAGGAAGTTAAATGACAACTACACAAGACACTCATGTTTTTCCCTAGTTTAGGTCTCTTCGATCCTAGACAACGGTGCCAAATGTGGAACGGGTGTCTAACCTCACTCCTATCTTATTGCAGACATAGTGAGAACCATGAATATAATTGTCAATCCATGGGACGAAGCTGACTCGACTAATGCATAGAGGCTACAAGAGGTTGTCAATCTCTTGGAAAACAACAGAAACACCATATTAATGAATTTGGGAAATTTCTAATTCCCACTTTCAAAATGATCTTAAGATTTGACCACATGGACAAATCTTAGCCAAAGTGTTGAGAGCATGGCTCGAAAGAGCTTTTCAAGTACTACCTTGTGGAAGGATTTGGCCTTAAAAAAATAGTTTGAGATTTGTCCATGTGGCCAAATCTTTAAGACGTTGGTGATTCCCAAATTTTCTCTAAAGTCCTAAACTCTCTAATATGGTGTTCATACAACTCGCATCTAAGTCAAGCTACACTCAAATGACAGAAATCACCAAAAGCTAGTCGTCGACAAACAAATCACAATTGTTACAGCATCAAAACGACATCCAAACATTACGAAACTTCTAGGAAATGTTTATAAGATCTAAATACACATGCTTATGGTCTCATATCTCACTTTACGTTGAGTGCAAAAATCACGATTATTAACAATAGTGAGTTTTTGACCTAGTCGTTTTTGACCCAGAATGCATCTTAATGCTAAGCAATGATGCCCCAATAGCCCGCCTATACTTATTTTATGATTTTTAAGCTTAAATTCCTACTTATGAAGAAATTATATCGCAGGTCGGTGATGCCAAAAGCTATGAAATACCATGAAATGCTTACATCAACGCGTAGAGCTCTTACATGCGGTTGAAACGCAACAGACGACACTGCAATGTGACAATTGGGAAGGGAGTAGGAAGCGCGAGAAGGAGAGAAGTGAGCGCCGTTAGCTCACCATGTGTTCTATTATACAAAAAAATGCAAAATACTTACAAAAATTGGCTTTTATACCTTAGACAAGGTTTCTGTGGTCAAAACTAATAATCTCGGAGATCTAAATAAAGACAGGTTAATATAATATGAAAACTTGTAGCCCTGGTGCATCAATTACACTGTTTATCTCGAAAGTAGAAGTCACAACATTCCCGATTTATCAAAATAATAAGTGTTTTTACAATAAAAGCTCTGAAAAATGTTATCCGAGTTAGCTTGCTGCTAACACTCTTCCTTGATATCCCCTATAGGTCACGCTTCACATCATATACGCCACCGTACAGGGATCGACATGGCTTACAGGTTTTTAGAGGTTCAGCTGGATAGGATGAGTGCGTTACCATATACATGTGGTAGTTATGTGTGTAAACACACTAGGACCGCCGGGGCATTTTTTCCCTCTTTAGGAGGTTTTTTTCCGCCGAGCATTGTATATACGCCCATCGCTCTAGGGATATCTATTTTTCCATTGCATACTAAGTAACACACTCTCTATTGTGTGCCTTGAGCTTCCTTCATCTTCTCCAAGCTGTGTGCGTTTCTCTGCTACCCTAACTCCAACAATTGGTATCAGAGCAGGTTACGTCCTCTTGGGCTTAGTCGCCAGCTGCTCCAGCACACGCCTGCTCACTTTCTTCGATTACAGTGAGGTTTGGCGAGCGCTTGCAGGTCGATAAATATTTCGGGCTCACTCGTAGAGCTCAGTCTGCTCAGATTTCTGATTCGGGCTCATTTCGGCCTCGGTTTCCACTACAGGCAGGTCTGCACAAGCAATTGTGTCATTTTGTGCAGAATTTCTGTCAGTTCTGATTTTTGCATAACAGGTGCCTTACAGTCTTCTACGGTTTGTGCTATATAGTACGTGTTGTTCCCTCTTTGTTTCTCCTCTTTTCGAGCAGTTTTCACATCAGGTGCAGCATTTAGCATGGCTGACAACAACATAGATGTCTTCAAGATGTTTGCTGCCGAGGATAGGTTGGATGGGGACAATTACCCTATGTGGGCTTATATGATACAACACGTTCTTGTGTCAAAGGGCGTCTAGAATATTGTGCAGGGCATTGATGTACGTCCTGGTTCTGCGGATGTAGGCGATGTTGAGGATGTTGCAGGTCTTGCTGCAAGGATTGCTGTTATTAGAGTTGATCTGCCTATGGCAGAACAAGCTCATTGGGATGTAAAGGATGCGCAAGCTCATGCATTGATTGCGTTGTCTGTGAAGTGTACCATTGTTCCTCACATCCGTTCAGCAAAATCTGCAAAACAGGCTTGGGATATTTTGGCTGGTCTTTATGCAAGTCGCAATGAGGTTGAAATTGCTTTGCTACGTAAAGAGCTGGAATTGAAGATCATGCATGAGGAAGATGATATGGACACTTTCCTTGCTAGTGTCAAGGATATCAATGAGCAACTTATTTATGCAGGTGAAGTCATTTCAGACAGTTCCCTTGTGCAGACTGTTCTTGATCCCTTACCAGATTCTTACCAGACTTTTGCTAGTACTTGGAGACTTATGACCCAAGGAAATCCAAAAGTTGTCCAGCAAAACTTCTGTTCCCAATGCTTCTACTGGCAGCACTTCGTCTGGCAATTCTAGTGTAAGGGCAAAAAGAAGATGCATTGCCATTATTGTAAAGCTAATGATCATTTGATCAAGTCGTGTCCTAAGTTGAATGCCAAAGAGGCTAAGAAGAAAGAGGGTGGTTCCACAGCAAATGTTGATTCCACTACAAATGCAGCCATTGTTGAGTCTTTTGTGAAAGGAGACTGTGATGTTGATGTCAATGCAGAATGGGATTTTAGTGCAGAGTGCACTTACAATCCTACTGTCCATGATGCATGCTTGTCACTTGCTGCAGATTCACATGTGTGGTATGTTGACAGCGGTGCTACAAAGCACTCACATTGTGAATTGTTCACTTCTCTCGACTCCTCGAGTCTGTCCCTCATGGGAATTCAGTCACTTGTGCCAACAATGCCTCTTATCCGGTTCAGGGAGTTGGAAAGATTGTGCTTACTATTGCAAATGGCAGTTCCTTCACACTTATTGATGCACTTTATGTACCTGCGATCAAGAAGAATCTCTTGTCTGTATCCGCACTTGCTAGACTTGGACTTGTAGTCAAATTTGTGGATGACAGATGTACAGTTCATGATCTCAATTTTGGTGATGAAATTGTTGCATCTGGCCTTTTGTGTCGTGGGCTGTATAAGCTCACTTTGTATGACAAGTGTGGACAAAATTTTGTAAATGTTGTTGCAGATTTAAGGGCTATTTCAGATGCAAAACTTTCACATGCATGTTTTGGTCATCTGAATTTTGCCAGTATGCTGCGTTTGCAGAAATCTGATATGGTTGCTTCTTTGCCGCCTCTTGAGCACCTGTCAAACATGTTTGTGAAGGCTATATTTTGGGTAAGATGCAGCATTCTAAGTTTCGAAAGGATGGTTCAGCTCGGGCCACATGCAGGTTGCAGCTTGTGCATAGTGATGTTTGTTGGCCCATGCAAACTCCGTCCTTGGGCAATTACCGTTACTTCATGACTTTCATTGATGATTACTCTAGGCATGCAGGGTATTTCCGCTTAAAGCGAAGTCCAAAGATTTTATGTGCCTCAAAAAATTTCTGGCTATGGCTAAAAATGTATCAAAATGTACTATGGGCACTCGGTCGAGGGGGGGAGTATATGTCTCATGAATTTAATGCATTTTTGGCTAGTCGTGGGATAAGACACCAATGTATAGTGCCTTATACACCCCAGCAAAATGGTGTTGCTGAGAGGAAACACAGGTCACTTACGGACATGGACGATGTATGGTGAAAAGTCAAGCTTTGTTGCCGCATTCTTTTTGGCTTGAGGCCATCATCTGTGCCACTTATGTACTAAACAGGTGTCCTACGAAAGCTTTGCAGTCTATTACTCCATATGAAGCATGGCATGATAGAAAGCCTTCTATTGAGCACATGTGTGTTCTTGAATATTTGGCATATGCTTTGGTGCCACAAACACAACGTAGAAAATTGGATGATAAGGCTGTCAAATGTATTTTTGTTGGTTATAGTGCTAAAAGAAAATGTTACAGGTTGTATCATCCATAAACAAAACATATTCTGGTTTCACGAGATCTAATGTTTGTGGAAGATTCTGTTTAGCCCTTGCTGTCATGTACTACAGACAGTAATGTAAGCTCATAGGACATTTATGACACTTTGTTGCCTCTTTTCAATGGTGGAAATACGAATGTAAACACATGATGTACTTGATGAGGAAAGGGTTGAAAATGAGCAGGCTAGAGGTATGCCAAAATGGCTGGTGCACACTTTGCGTGACAGTAAATTGGATGCACCTTTGTCTAGTCGTACTCATTCAGGCTCTCGCCATGCATCTTATGCATCAGATTGTTATGCTTAGCTGTGTCTACTTACATGATGTTCAGGAGCCTCTGTCTTTTGATGAAGCACAGAATTCAAAAAATTGGATGGCTGCCATGCAATTAGAGTATGATGCACTTATAAAAAATGACACATGGACTTTATGTGATTTTCCTCCTGGCAAAAAGGCCATTGGTACGAAGTGGGTTTACAAGTTGAAATGCAAGCTGGATGGTGAGATCGATCGCCATAAGGCTCGACTTGTTGCAAAGGGTTATGCACAGCAAAAAGGCATAGATTATCAAGAGACTTTTGCTCCCACTTGCCGTACGAGTACTGTGCATTGGCAGCTCATTTTGGTTGGGATGTACATCAATCACACATTGTTACTGCTTTCTTGAATGGTGACATATTTGAGGAAGTTTATGTAACACAGCCTCTCAGTTTTGTCATAAAAGGACAAGACGACAAAGTGTGCAGATGTAAGAAGGCTTTGTATGGGTTGAAGCAATCTCCTCGTGCTTGGTATGATAAAGCTGACACTCATTTGGTCAAACGAGGCTTTCGTAACAGTCCAACAGAAAGCACATTGTATGTAAAGCATGAGGTTGATGTACTTCTCATTGTGGTTCTTCATGTCGATGATTTGCTGATCACTGGACCAAATGAGAGACATATTACTGAATTTAAGGCTGATTTGAATGCTACTTTCAAGATGAAATATTTGGATCTGTTGCATCATTACTTGGGTATAGAGTTTAAGCAGTGTGATGGTGGTATTTCCTTGTGTCAGAAAAGTTACATAGAGACTTTCTCGGGGGATTCACTATGTGTAAAACTACCATATCACATGCGTTCAAGACATGTTAGTAAAACCCCTTATCTGTGAATTTTGTTAAGAATATAATGTACCCTTTTCTTTTAAAATCTGTAAGTTTTTTTCAAACTTTTAAAAATAATGCCCTTCTATATATATATTTTTGTAAGTTTCCAGAACTTTAAATACCCTTCTGTTGAACTCATTAGGTGACCTCCCCGGGGAGACTTTGCTATGTAAGTTTGGACTTGAGGATTGCAAACCTATTTCCACTCCCATGGAAACAGGTTTGAAGTTGTTGGCTACCTCATTTATGTATGCAACACGAGGCCGGATATTCAGTTTGCAGTCTCACAGGTCAACAGATTTATGCATAGCCCAAGGTCTAAGCATTGGCAGGTTGTCAAGAGGATTTTCTACTACCTTAGTGGCACTTTACATCTTGGCTTGTTTTATCCCAAGGGGGGATCATTGCCGCCAGACTTACATGCTTTTTTGGACTCAGATTGGGCTGGTTGTTTTGACACGCGAGTGTCCACAAGTGGTTTTTGTTTCATGCTTGGCAGTTCATGTATATCATGGTTGAGCAAGAAGCAACCTACTGTGGCCACTTTGAGTTGTGAGCTTGAGTACAGGGCAGTCTTCACAGCTACGGTTGAGTGTGTATGGCTCAGACGCCTTATGGCTGATTTGGGTGTTGGACAGGACACTGCCAACACTATCTACACTGACAGTCAGAGCGCATTGGCAATTGTGAGGAACCCAGTTTTTCATGCTCGCACAAAGCACATTGAGGTGCATTACCACTATGTCAGGGAGAGGCTCTCAGCAGGAGAGATCAGCTTGGATTATGTGCCAACACAGGACAACCTTGCAGATCTTTTAACAAAGGCATTGTCTCGTGAGAAGCTTGAAGCTTTCCGCAAAGCTTTGGGCTTACTCCCCTTTGTGGACTGATCATGTCCTCAGGGCATGGCACTTCCCTTTACTCATGTGCCAGCTCTCGTTCACCGCATCACTCCAGGGGGGATTTGTTACCATATACATGTGGTAGTGATGTGTGTGAACACACTAGGACCGCCGGGGCAATTTTTTCCCTCTTTAGGAGGTTTGTTTCCCTCGAGCATTGTATATACACCCATCACTCTAGGGATATCTATTTTTCCATTGCACACTAAGTAACACGCTCTCTATTGTGTGACTTGAGCTTCCTTCGTCTTCTCCAAGTTGTGTGCGTTTCTGTGCAACCCTAATTCCAATAGAGTGCATTGGAACATTATGGGCAGATGCAAAATAAGGTTTTAGCAAAGATAAATGAAAAGGTCAAAAGTAAGGGTATCAAGAAACATGACTTGGTTTTGCGCTACAACAGTAAGCTGGACAAGACATTCCAAAAGAAGTTTCAAATTAAGTGGAAAGGCCCTTTCAAGGTAGTGGAGTGTTTTCTGAATGGTACATATCAGTTGGCTAACCTGGATGGGATTCTACATAAGTCAAGGGTAAATGGATTGCGTCTTAAATTATATCATGTTAGATTAATGATGGTGGAGCAAGATCAGTTGTCTGCAGAACAAGTAATGTATGTGAAGGATGAGGAGACTTGTGACGCGGCAAGTCTCGTATCTCTTTTTGTTGCTGCTGATCATGAATGATCTAGTAGGCTAGGGGATGGGCAAATTATGTTAGGAGTTTTTTGGAAGAAGTTATTGTGCATATGTACATACACATACATGGTGCATCAAATAAAGAATTTCCCATTTTCCAGAGCCAGGTGGTTACATGGGCCCCACATGTGTGCATGTAGGACATTGTGTACATAGTACATAGATTTTCATTATCACTAGTACCAGTGTGTTTTTTCTATAATAATGAGGAGTTGGTAGCGCGTAGAACTTCTCAAGGAATCTATCCGCGGGCCGACGACATGAGGTAAGCAGGTGCGTCAGATGGCATCTAGTGGCGTCAGGAGGTCGAATGGGATCAATACTTGCACGTGGGTAAGCGAGGACACAACGTGGGTGTTTTCTTGTGATGATTATGCAGAAAGGTCATCATGAGGACTATATTTGGGGGCCACTTCACATGATTTCCGGATGCATTCTTGGAAAAAGTTGAGTGCCAGGTGTGCGGATGGATATAGAATGGTGACAAAAATGCACTGTGTGGCCAGTTTTTGGCCAGTTCGGGGTCCGTTTGAGGTCAACTAAAAAGCCAAAGGGGCCTAAGGGATAAACTGAAGTGTGGACATTGAAGAACCTGAGAGAAGACCAGAAAAAACATGAAGAGAGGAGGAAGAACAGCCGCAATTTAGTTTTTGCTGTTTTTGGAGCCTGTTTTGGCCATAAACTGCTCATACGAGGTCGAAATTTAGTACTTTGATATTGTTGACTAAGCTTTTTGGCCGCTCTAGATGCAATGATGCTATCCATTTTTCCAAATTCATCACCTTTTCCTGATATTTTGGTTGTGTAAGTTTATCCTATGAGCGAAGTCTCTGCTCCAATTTGTGATTGTACGTCCGGAGGATAGCATGGCAGAAGGTTGGTGGGTATCAGAGTCCCTAGTTTACATTGGAGAGTGGCTACACGGATTTGATAAAGCCCGAGACACGCTATGGCAAACCATACATGATGAGCGCATATCTGTGATTGTCATGTGCAATCTCGGTGTTGAGAAGAATGTGATGGAAGATCTAGAGGCTAAAATCAACCGATTTTGCATGCTTGACAATCAAGTGATGCAAAAGTGGATTTCACAATACGAGCATGCAAAGCAAAAGCGACAAAGGGCACGAATCGAGTGGAGACAGGGAAGATGACCGTCGATGCATTATTTGGCGGGTCTGGAGAGCCTACCAACATTCATGAGCTTAAGATGGTTGCACAACCAATGGAAAAGCGTACAAAAGTGCGGTGAAAAAGTGACTGAGGAGGAGTGGGAGTACTCTCGGGGTTTCACGACCAAGGTAAGTTTGCAATGTACGACTAGCAACTTTCTAGATGTTTGAACTGCCACTCATAATCTTTGTTGGTTGTAGTATAAGTCATACACAGTAGCATGGTGTAAACGTTGACATTTTAGGGTGGAACAGATTGATAAAAGCCTTTTACACAAGATTGTGGAATCATGGAAAAATTTTAAGAGAGAGGATCGGTTATAGAGGATTTTTTGTCCACTCGTTCGACGTGCAATGGTTCAAGATAAACATGGAGGGTCGCAACGCTATTGTGCGCAAAAGAGAGTCTAGTTTCCTTGAGGTGGATTCAACTAAAAAATGGACCGACCTAAGAGACACTTTCGTACTACCCGAGCATTGTGAACAAGTACGTCTGTAAATATTTAACATCCAATTTTAGAGGTTATGTGCTTGGAAGCTCTCATGTAAGTTATGTGGTCTGACAGGTGATATTTCATCCTACAAAGTTTGCATCAAACTGGTGGTGCATCATAGAGGTAGCCCCCCTTAGTGCACGGACATGTGAGGGCTACCATGTGACAATCACAATGGAATCAATGGAGGAGATTGGAGAAGATGCTTAGTCAGAAGACACTGAGGTGGTGCCAGACGAGCATCAAGATGCTACTCTCTATGGGGTGCATGTAGAGGATCTACAAAATGAAACGGAGGACATCTGCCTAAACGGAGAGCTCTATGTAGACATAGGGAGTTATGCTGAGCTATGCAAGGATGAGAGAGAGACCTCTTAAAGCTATAAAAATTGTATTTGAACAATTTTGATCCATTTTATAATATATATTGTATTCACGTGGCTTTTTGTCCATTCCTGTCTATATGCTATACTTGAGAAATTTAAATTGTGCTTAATCGTCATCGCTTCCACTCCAGGTATGCTCCTTCCCTCTCCTCCCTCTCATGTCCCCCTTGCTGGGGTGAGCACTATTGCTACCATGATCACTCGTACTGATGGAGTCCGAGAATCTAAAATTGCCCAAGAATATAGAAACCTACATATACAAAATAGATTAGACATACCTCTCTCTCTCTCTCTCTCTCTCTCTCTCTCTCTCTCTCTCTCTCTCTCTCTCTCTCTCTCTCTCTCTCTCTCTCTCTCTCTCTCTCTCTCTCTCTCTCTCTCTCTCTCTCTCGTGATAGATAAAGATTTTTCGCAAGTAATCGAGAAAACTATGGCAAACAGAAAAGAAATTTAATTTATGACGAGAGTGACTTGTCATAGCTACATATAAAAGGCATGTTGTCCAAGACATAGCTTTTACAAGATACGTAGAATGCACACACAAGACAAATTCACAAGAACTTCACAGGAATCTCTCTACACAAGAATCCTTCTCCCTATTATCTATAGTATAGATTATAACTTGTCCATGTCTTTTAATTCATCAATAAAGACAAGATTATAATCTAGTGGTCTTTATCTCCATACACCTCTAGACTGAGGTCTGCAGGGATTGGGCATGTCTAGAGAAATTGAGGTAGTTTACACTGTGAAAATACATTTATGCCACTCAACGGCACCTATATAGGAATCATGTATATGAAAACTCTTAATATATTAGAGTACACCCTATGGACCTAGGGTCATAGAGTGCCAATGTAGAAGCTCTAAAGCTCTGAAGGACACCTACATGGGCACCATGGATGTAGGAACTTTGATGCGATTAGAGGTCACCTTATGGACCTAGGCCCTAGGGTGTGCCAATGTACAGGCTCTAGAGGGACATTTAAGCCATTTAAGGGCTACTACTTTGGCTATGGCCACAAGATTCCTCTAATTTCATAAGAGATCCTATGATCCTAGGGCATAGGATGTTCTGGATACACTTGTAGAACCATTTTGTTGGCACCCTTTGGACCTAGGGCCATAGGGTTCCTCAATAAAATACATGGGACTCTATGTCCCTAGGTCTGTAGGGGTGTATTAATATCCATCTTGACAAAATATAGGTTGTTATTTTTACAAAAATTGCACCTAAGAGAATGTCAAAGTCAGTTGATGCAATAGGATCAACACCAAGTTCCTCGTATCTAGATTTTCACTTACCAAGTGGTGGAAGTGATGAGAGGGTCCATTTATTCTTTCAAGATAAAGAGCAATCGCCCTTCAAAGACTGTGGGGTTGTTAAGGAACTAAAGAAATATTGTTCAAATCTTGTTATGTCTCCATGTCTTGGAGTAAAGCTATTGAACGGTGATTCCTACTTGTTGGGGCCTGTAGCCTTTGTTCAAGGTTTGGTGAAGTTTACAGGTGATGGACTGTCAATGTCAAAAAGCAGGGTGGATAGATCTTATAGAGGAAACTCCAAGTGAGAACTTCATAGACATATATATTGAGGGCTTTAAGAAATTCACTCAGTATTTGGGTAAATTGAGTAGCACAAAGAAGAATAAGAAACAGAATAATGACGATATGTTGAGATGTCGAGCTCTACACCTTGAGCTGGCATCCACTACGGGTCTTGGCCGCTTACGGCATTTACTCACTGGCGCGTTAGGTGACCGACACGGAGGATCTCTGCCAGTGATTCTACAGCTGGACTACACTTATAGTGCCAGCCTAGTACGCTTCTAGCGAGTTCACACTTAGTGACCACATGTACATATGTGCTACTTTTCAGCTTTAGCACTTAGTCATTTTGTACTCTCTTTTCTGTAAAGAAGAAGAAGAAGCTTTCCATCTCTGTGTGCTTTGTTCTTGTCTTGTGTAGCTCTCTTGCATCCTCATTCTTTACATGGTATTAGAGCCTGGTGCAGGCAAGAGAGGCTAAGAGAGCAAGAGCATCACAATCCCTTCGTTCGCAATCCACGACCAGATCTCCAAAGTGTAGTATACAGAGATTTACTGTACAAGTACAGTGGTTGTATGTACGCTTGATTGTGGACACTCGTTAAGTGTAGAAAGCGTTACAGGAACCACGATAGCAGGTTCAGCAGATTTGCAGGTTTTTGCAGATTGCAGCTATTTTGTCTTAGTGCTTCAAGATGTCTGATGGTTTCAGTCAGATTGTTACTGAGAAGCTTGAGAAAAATAACTACCCTGCATGGAAGTTCAGAATAACAAATTTCCTAAAAGGAAAAGGTTATTGGGACTATGTAGAAGGAGACAATGAAAAGGAACCAGAGATTCCCGAGGCAAATGCTACAGCAGAACAAAGGAAAGCTTTGAGGGACTGGCAACAAGGCCAGAGCAAAGTGATGTATTGGTTGTCTATGAGCATCACAGATGGCATGATGGGCTATCTACAGGATGCTGAAACCCCCGCCATTGCATGGAGAAACTTAGGCAGAGTGTTCGAGGTGAACACCAAGGCCAGGAAGCTTCAACTAAAGTCGGAGCTAAATCAGGTTAAGAGGAACAACCTCTCAATCAATGATTATGCCTTGAAGATCAAGAGTATCATTGAAGCTCTTAGATCTATTAAAGTCTCAGTGGAAGACGATGACATTGTCCGTGCATGCTTGGATGGTCTAGGAGATGAGTATGTACATTTTAGGTCTTCCATGAATACAAGAGACGACATCCCCGTGTTCCAAGATTTGATTTCTATGCTTATTCTTGAGGAGAAGAACCTTGACACATCTTCTTCTCATGGCAGAAATAATTCTGAACATGCCTTCTATTCTAACTCCAACAGAGGTAGAGGTAGAGGTCGTGGTCGAGGCCCAAGGGGTTGCAGGGGCCAATTTCTGGAAGGTCAATCAAATCAAAACAATACAGGTGGCAGGGGAAACCAGTCTCAAGGCAGAGGGAGTCAAAGAGGTCGTGGTGCAGGATCAAACAGGCAACAACATACTCCAGATAGTTGAGAATGTTGGACTTGTGGTGAAAGAGGTCACATGTCACGTGACTGTCCAAAGGGAAAAGCAAGTAGAAAGAGAGAACAGGGAAACTATGCATCTACTAGCAGAGATGTAGATGACAGCAAAAACGAGCGCATGTTTGTTATGCAGCATGTAATGAATACAATGACTGCAGAGAATTCCACCCAAGATGATGTTTGGTATGTGGATTCAGGTGCCTCTAATCACATGACGTCTCGTGGAGAGTGGTTTAGAGATATGCGCAAACCAGATGTGTCAGGCTATGTGCAGACAGGAGATGACACAGCTCACCCCATTGCTCATGTAGGGGACATACCTCTAAATACGAAGAGTGGGAAATCAAAGTACTTAGCAGATGTACTTCATGTCCCAAACATTACAAAGAATCTTGTTTCTGTTGGACAAATGGTTGAGCAGGGTTTGCAGGTTCGCTTCAATCCAAATGGCTGTTATGTAGAAGATTTCCAGAATGGCTGTAAGCTGATCACAGAGGGCAAATATGTGGGCAGAATGTTTACGCTGAATGTAGACATGCCTGAGGTAAAAGCTGCATTATTTGCACAGGGCACAGGTGTTGTGGCTGATGTTGACATTTGGCACAAACGCATTGGCCATGTCAATGAGCAGAGATTGCGCAGCATGCAATCAAAACAGATTGTAAAAGGTTTGCCCAAATTCAAGGTGGATGGTATGCATAAAGTGTGTGCAGCATGCCAGTTTGGAAAACAGTCAAAGGGCTCATTTCCACATGAGCGCAATGTATGTAAAAGGCCACTTGAGGTGGTGCACACAGATGTTTGGGGTCCAACCGATACTGCAAGTATACATGGTTGCAGGTATTATGTCTCTTTCATTGATGACCATACAAGGAAAGTATGGGTCTACTTCATGCGTAACAAAAGTGAAGTGTTTGGTCACTTTCAAGACTTCAAAGTCATGATTGAGAAGGAGACAGATATGCAAATCAAGACATTGAGGTCAGATGGAGGGGGAGAGTACTTCTCCAATGATTTTTCAGATTTTCTGTGAATGCATGGTATACACAGGCAGTTTACATGCAGATATACTCCACAGCAGAATGGGGTCGCAGAAAGGAAAAACAGGCACATTGCAGAGGTTGCACGTGCATTGATGAATGAGAAGAACATGCCTCATCATTTCTGGGCTGAAGCTGTAAATACAGCTGTGTACATTATGAACAGGACACCTACAGCTGCGGTGCATGATGTAACACCTGAGGAAAAGTTTACAGGTACAAAGCCTGATTTGGCACACTTGAAAGTGTTTGGCTGCATAGCTTACGTGCATGTACCAGATGAGTTGCGTAGGAAATTGGATCCTAAAGCAGAGAAATGTATTCTTGTGGGATATTACCTTGAACAAAAGGGGTACAGGTGCTACAATCCTACTACACGAGAATTACGAGTGAGCAGAGATGTAGTCTTTGATGAGATGAGCAGCTGGTACAGTAATGCACATGGCACTATTGGGGCTGATGTAAAAGATGATGTGGTTGTACAAAATGTGAGGCCACAGTCACAGGTTTTGAGTGGACCACAAGAGTCCTCTTCTCGTGGCTCTGTTGAGAAACCATGGAATGGTAGACTACGTACGCAGGTTACTCCACCAACAGGTACAGGGAATGTATCACGAAAAGGAAAGGAAAAGGTTGATGAACCTCCCTTTATGGTTGATGCATCATCAGGTTTTTCACATGTAGACATGGATTCAGATGGTTCTGAACAAAGTCTTGATGAGGAATTTGGAATTCCGGCTGTCAGGACACCTGGTGTAAGGAAAGTACAAGAAGATGCTAGAGGGCAAAGGAGTGACCAAGGACCGCGCAGATCTAATAGAGTCAGAAATCCAGTTCAGAAATTGACTTATGATGGGTATCTAGCGCATCACCAAGCCTACATGGCTAAGGTGATACAGGATGTGGAGCCCACATGTTTTGAGGATGCAGTTGGAAATGTGCATTGGGATGATGCAATGAATGAAGAGATGGCTGCATTGGAAGCAAATGACACATGGGAGCTGGTGCCATTGCCAAGTGGCAAGAAAGCTATTGGCTGTAAATGGGTGTATAAAACCAAGCATAAGGCTGATGGTAACATTGAGCGTCACAAGGCAAGGCTGGTCGCAAAGGGTTATGCACAGACGTATGGCATAGACTATGAGGAGACCTTTGCTCCAGTGGCAAAGATGACGACTGTGAGAGCTGTCATAGCAGTGGCTGCATCTAGAGGATGGATTATGCATCAAATGGATGTAAAGAATGCCTTCTTGAATGGTGAGTTGCAAGAGGAAGTGTATATGGATCAGCCACCTGGTTATGTCGATCCAGGTTACCCAGATTATGTATGCAGACTTCTCAAAGCTTTGTATGGTTTGAAGCAGGGCTCTAGAGCATGGTATGACAGGATTGCCAAGTATCTTGTCAGTATTGGTTTTAGGAGAGCTCATGCTGATCATTCACTCTATGTACGTGAGAGTGATGTGGGGATTGTGGTCATTACCATATATGTAGATGACCTTATTATTGTTGGCGACAATGCTATGGAGATTGACCATGTGAAGGGTCTTCTCAAACAGGAGTTTGAAATGAAAGATTTGGGCGAGTTGCGCTACTTTCTTGGCATTGAAGTGATCAGGACTCCAGAGGGTGTATGGCTGTCACAGAGACAACATGCTTTGGACATGTTGTCAAAGTATGGTATGGCTGATTGTAAGCCGATTTCCATTCCCTTGGATGTGAATGCAAAGCTGAGTGCAGAGAAGGGTGATGTTGTTGAGAATGTCAATATGTACAGGAAGATGGTGGGTAGTCTAATCTACTTGACTATCACAAGGCCAGACTTGAGCTACACAGTAGGCTTGGAGAGTCAGTTCATGCAGCTTCCGAGGAAGCCACATTTGGATGGAGTACGACGCACACTTAGGTACGTGCAAGGGACTCTTGACTACGCATTGTTCTATGCAGCAGATGCACCATTAGCATTGTATGGGTATACAGATGCAGATTGGGCAGGTAGCATTGTTGATAGGAGATCTACGAGTGGCTTCATGTTCTCTTTTGGGAGTGCTGCTGTTACTTGGAGCAGAAAAAAGCAGCCTACGGTTGCTTTATCGAGCACAAAGGCCGAGTACAGAGGTGCAGCAGTTGCGGCGTGCGAGGTAGCTTGGCTACGCACATTACTTGAGGACTTGGGAGTGCAGGTGGACCAGCAGATTGTCATTCATTGTGACAACCTCACCAGCATGCAGTTGGCTAGGAACCCAGTGTTCCATGCTAGGACCAAACACATAGAGGTCCATTACCACTACGTTCGAGAGCGAGTGTTGGCGGGCGACATCGACTTGGTCTACATCAGCACAGAGGAGCAGATAGCGGATATCTTTACGAAGGCCCTCGGAGCTGAGAAGCTTCGACGTTTCCGGACTATGCTTGGACTCTGCGACATGCAGAGCTCGAGGGGGAGTGTTGAGATGTCGAGCTCTACACCTTGAGCTGGCATCCACTACGGGTCTTGGCCGCTTACGGCATTTACTCACTGGCGCGTTAGGTGACCGACACGGAGGATCTCTGCCAGTGATTCTACAGCTGGACTACACTTATAGTGCCAGCCTAGTACGCTTCTAGCGAGTTCACACTTAGTGACCGCATGTACATATGTGCTACTTTTCAGCTTTAGCACTTAGTCATTTTGTACTCTCTTTTCTGTAAAGAAGAAGAAGAAGCTTTCCATATCTGTGTGCTTTGTTCTTGTCTTGTGTAGCTCTCTTGCATCCTCATTCTTTACACGATATAGGTAAAGTAAGTCAAGCTAAGGCTCTCAAGGAGAGTGAGAATCTCTCACTTGGAGAAAATAGTACAGATGTGGCCCAAGAATATCTTTCAATTATAGCCTTAGAGACTCAACAAGTAGGACATGCCAATGTACCTATAGTCCCCACAATTGAAATACCCTATGTGGTAGTGGTACGGACTCAACCTCCTTAGCTGTGTTGAGCTCTATTGTCCAACCAAAAGAACAAGATTTTGATAAAGAAGTTGTAAAAACCTCTAAGAGTGGGGGATGTATACGTTGGAATTGCACACTATTTTAAATTTGGAGTGCAATTAACCCAATTGATTCCACTTGAATAATGCAACCTTGCACCAGAATCCTACAAATGTAGACCCTTGTTAGATATGTATGTGAAATACCTTTTGAAGCAGTTTGCACGGAACTTTAGACTAGTCTCCACTCAAGCAGACCTGATGCCGTATAATCCAATTACAAAAATGGCTCTCTAAACAGCTGAAGTATATGGAGACAAGCTAGCTACATACCACTATTGAATTCTCTTTGGCCAACATTCCATCATAGGAGCTAGATATTTTATGCACAACAAGAGCACTAAATATTCTTTTAGGCAAGAGTTCTACAAGTTTAGAACTACAAGGATAGTGGTAGATGCTCCCAAAGAGGTTGTTGTTTGAATATCCAAAATGGAGAACATGGAGAGAATAACAACGTTGAAGCACCAACCTTATGTGGATGTCTTAAAGCATGGTCGTAGTCAGTGGATTGCCTACTCTAAACCAACAAAACCCAACGCAGGAGTTTCTGTCAATCATGTGATGCGAGTACCTTGGGATGTACATTTCACTTCCCTATGCTCATTTTCTTTACAAATACGTCTTGAAATAAAGTTATTATCTTTTTTTTTTTTGAAGGCATTTGTAAATGCGACAAATATCATGTTCAACCATCAATTGTTTGCCAATAGAGAAGGACACATGGTCATGTATGATTATGAAATCTACGAACAATGTGTAAACATCTTGGAGAAGTATAAGGCGTCAACTACTCGTGGGAAACAACAATGCATAACAACCTTCAGATGCCTTAAGGTTTAGAAGATAGTGATTTCAAGTTACTACAACAGGAGTTTATAGAAGAGAAGGTATGCTTACTGAGGCAACCACGTCAAGCAGACATGCTTGACCTCTCTACACGTTCAATGAACTTAAAGCAGACCAAGGTTTTTATGGCTTGAATGCTGATGGTGTTTAAAGATCTAGATCCGTTAGCAACACTTACCTCATGGGAAGAATGTAAGTCTCATTATCACATTACAAATGATATCTACAAATCTCTCTTCACGAGTTGTACTCAATGGCTTAACATTGAGCTACAAAAAGCAAAGGAGAAATAGACACTTACAGAAATCACCAAGGGATATGTGCAATGGATCATTGCACAAAAGAATGGAACTTCTAATTTTCAATTCACTTTACCATGGACAATCAAGTGCATTGAAAAGAATTTGGAAGACATTGAGTTTCTTCATAATGAGAATAGCTCTACAATTTGTGTTGGTGTCTGTATCATAGATACAACACACAAAAGTCTTATGTCTAGTGGCTTGACTACTATCCAATTTGGTAAAGTAATTGATGGAGTTGTGGGGTGGAACATCAACCATCAAAGTTTGTAATCGCTGGCTTAGTCAAGTATCAGTATGCTGCCTCCTTAGAGAAGGCAATTTTTGAAAAAGCTAGATGGTATGAAATGCATGTTCTACCTTTGAGCTCCTTAATAGCATCAGAGACTGTCCAAACATGTGCTTTTCATGAAGTACTTTTTGGGGTTTGGACATTCTTTAGTCAAGGACAACAATACACCAACTATTCCAGTGTTAAAGCTTCATTGTTGGAGCCAATGAATTCTCTCTGCATCAATGACGTGACGAGCATGTTGTGACCACGGCCAAATCCTTTTTCGTGCATTGTACAATCAAATGCATCTGTGTCAAAGAAGATGATCAAGTAATAGACATCTTCTCATTAAGCTATGGGACTAAAGAAGCACTACAACAACAGAGAAAGGTAACATCAGTTGCCTGTACCGATTATCAAATGACACAATTGGAATCTCTTTGTCATTCCACAGTGGATGAAGACCCTAATCTTAGGAGGTGGGCAAGTGTAGATACCACAAAGATTGTCAATTCCAAGGAGTCAAAGGAAGAAGAAATTGAAGAACCATTGGATGCAAGTGTTGATGACATTTTAGAAAGTCTACAGGAAGCAGATTAAGCTAGCCACCCATGTTATTACATCATTGATGCTTAGATTATTACGTTTATCATTTTATCTTATTTTTCCCATTTCATATCCACCCATGTTGTTCAAAACATTGAAATTTAGTTTGTTCTTTTTCTCAATTTATTTAAAAAATGTCAACTTGTGAGTTTTACTTTTTCCACATTAAATGTATTGAGGCAAATAGCACCCTACATATGTATGGTCATAAGATATATTATGTAATACTTTAAATCTAAGTGAACATAAGATGTTTATTATAATCCATTTATAGTGTGTCGGATAAATCTATGGGTTTGGTTAGAACACCCTTTGACTTGAGGATCATAGAGTTCTTTGTAGACATGTTTCCTTATGGACTTAGGGCCATAGGATCCCCCAAAAGCATTTGGACTACCCTATAACCTTAAGGCCATAGGGTGATGACATAGAATCTCTAGAAGGGCACATGAGCATTTGGAATACCCTACGAACTTAGGGCCATAACATATCACATGACACCCTATGGCCTTCAGGCCATAAGGTGGTTATTCTAGCTCACCTAAATACTATTTCAGAGTCTCCAAAAAAATTATCATTTGGCCTAACTATCTTGTTAAACATCTTAGGGTCATAGTGTACTGATTCCAGAACAAACTTATGGAAGAAGATATGCCAACTTATTGCCTTGGAATCATAGGGGTCATATACAATAGGGACATAGATTCCCTAGCTTGTGATTAAGGTTTTAATATTCTTGTGAGATAAAATGAGCTATAAAAGCCATAAAAGTTTTTTGACTGGAAAATTACAAAATGAGAGTGTGAATAGCTAATCTATAATCATCTTAAATCATATTTTAGGCTAAGTGTAAATTATTTTATTGTGAATTGATGGTGTACGCATTTCAAATAATTATCTTTGTATTTCAAATAGCAAGATTAAATGTGTATTCAATATTTGTTAGACATGCCAAATACTTGGCTAGACAATGAACATCAAGTATAAAAGCGCACATGGTTTATAAAGCATTTGTTTTTTGGTTTATGTGAAGATCTAATTCTTCAATTGCAACAGGGTTTTATTCGAAGATAGAAAGTGTGAGTATCTTGATCAGAACTATGGTTTTGTTTTTCTTCTGTTGCAAAAAAAGTAGAATCTATGTAACACTACGGGCTATTATGTTCAAAGATTACTATGTTATGGTCATAAAACCATACAATGGGTACCCTATTGTCCTTGGCCATAGACTCCCAATATAGATCACCTACAAATATAGTTCGGTCACCAATGGCCTTGGGGCCATTGAGTACTCTTCGCTTGTAGTAGTACATTAGGATGTTAAAGGGCACCTTTGTCATCCTGGGTCCCAAGTCCATAGGGTTGTCTTTCTATTATCTATGCTATTATGAACCCTTATGTCCCTTGGTCCTTATGGTCTTAATATACCAATACATAAAAATAAGGATACAATACCTTAAGCTCAATACAAAGCATGTTATGGTCATAAAAATCATATAGAGGGTACCCTCTATGGTTCCATAACCAAAGGGTGTCAACATGGATGCTCTAGAAGGACAATTAGTCCACCATTATCCTTGGGGGCCATTGGATAATTTTTGTATGTATTATGTTATTCTCTTAATGGGCACCTTGGCCACCCTATGGTCTTAGGGAAATAAGGCTCCAACAAACATAGAAGGCACCCTTTGTCCTTATGATCTACATAATGCTAAGTAAATAGGCAAAGGAATCATTTCACTAAACTATATCATATGGTTCAAAAGGCTATATATTAGTTATTTTCATGTAAAGTACTCCATGAATGCTATGTGGCCTTAGTTCCATATAGTGGTACATAGAAAAACCACCCTATGTCCTTAGGGCCATAGGGTGCTAAATGCAAAAAGTACCCTACAATGTTGAGGTTATAGAGTTCTCTCTTTTTTATACTTGCAAAAGTTACCCTACAATCCTGAGGTTTTACAATACTCCATATATGTCCTATGGCCTTAGGACCATAGGGTGACACATTCAAAAAGTACCCTACTACAATCTCAAGGTTATAGAGTTCTCTCAATGTTATATATACAGATATCCTATCCATATGCCCCAAAGACAAAGATAGACATATTTTAGGTTCTTATAGATTCTTAAAGATACCAACACAGAGCCAGAGGATGAAATATGGTTTTCTTTAAAAAACTTATTATCAACACTCTCTGCTCTAGAAATCCTATGGCCCTTGGGCCACATGGTGCAAATGTAGAGGTGCATCCTATAGGCCTAAGGCTATAAAGTTTTCTCCATTTTATATCTATACAAAAACTTATCCATATAGTCCTAAGACCATGAAAAGGTGTATTCTAGGCTCTTGCAAAGTCTTCAAGACACATACAGAGAGTAACTATGTAGTTTTATTCGAGAAACCTATGATCAAAGTCATGGATCCCAAAAAACATAGGGTGTCAATGTAAAATCTCTTCAAGAGCATTTAGGCCATTCAAGGGCACCTATATGGGCACGATGGTAGCCATATGGTCCTAGGGCCATAAGACCTCTCAACCTATGGTGCTTGAGGTTATACATTGGCACACTTTGGCCCTAAGACCATATTCAGTTCTCTCTTTTGATCATAGGGCAATCTAAGGCTCTTGAGTCCTATGTCTCTTGGTCCATAGGATCTCTCATTACAATGGAATGAAATCTATGGTCCTTGAGCTTATGCATTGACACCCTATGGCCCTAGGGGCATTATGATATCTCATTAGAATAGAGAAAAACGTACGGACCTAGGACTAGAGAGCGGCCTAGGTGTCAATGTAAAAGCTCTCAAAAAGCATTTAGGTCATTCTACGATGCCCACATGGTCAGCATAACAACCCTATGGGCCTAGGGCCACATGATCTCTCATTAGATTAGAGGGAAACTTATGGCCCTTCAGCTTGTACATTGGCACCATAAGGCCCTAGTGCCATATGATCTCTCATTAAAATAGAGGACAACCTACAGCCCTAGGGCAATAGAATCTCTCACTACAATAAAGGGTAATATATGGCCCTTGAGCTTATATATTGGCATCCTATGGCCCTAGGGGCATATGACCTCTTATTACAATAGAGGTCAACCTATGGCCTTAGGGCTAGAGGGTGACCTAGGTTAGAATGTAAAAGGTATAAAAGAGTATTTATGCCATTCAAGGTACCTAAACGGGCACCATGGCATCCCTATGGCCCTAGGTCCATGGAATCTCTCATTATAATAAAGGTAAACCAATGGCCCTTGAGATTATACATTTGCACTCTCTGACCCTAGGGGTAGAGGGTGGCCTAAGTGTCAATGTAAAACCTCTTAAATAGACTTTAGGCCATTCAAGGGCACCTACATGGGCACCATGGAAGACCTATGGCCCTAGGGCCATAAGATCTCTCATTGGAAGAGAGGGCAACATTTGGCTCTTGAGGTTATACATTCACATCTTATGGCTCTAAGTCCATATGATCTCTCATTAGAATAGAGAGAAACCTATGGCTCTAGGGCCATAGGGTGGCCTAGGCATCAACGTAGAAGCTCTCAAAGAGCATATAGTCCATTCAAGGGCACCTACATGGGTAGCATGGTAGACCTATTGCCCTAGTACCATAGGATCCTTCATTACAATCGAGCGCGACCTATGGCCCTTGACTTTCTACATTGGTACCCTATGGCCCTAGGGCCATTGGATTTCTCATAAGAATAAAGTGAAACCTAAGGCCCTAGGGCCAGAGGGTGGCCTAGGTGTCAATGTATATGATCTCAAAAAGTATTTAGACCATTCTAGGGCACCTAAATATGCACCATGGTAGTCCTATGGCCATAGGTCCATAAGACCTATAATTGGAATAGAGAACAACCTATTGCCCTTGAGCTTATGCAGTGTCACCCTATGGCCCTAGGGCCATGATACCTCTCATCAAAATAGAGGACAACCTATGGCCCTAGGCCAGTGTGGCCTATGTGTCAATCTAAAAGCTCTCAAGGAGCATTTAGACCATTCAAGGTAACCTACATGGGGACCATGGTAGCCCTATGGCCATAGGTCCATAGGATCTCATATTATAATATGGGACTACCTATGGCATTGGACCTTATACATTGTCACCCTATGACATAGGCCCATATGATCGCTCATTAGAATAGAGGGTGACCTAGGTTCAATGTAAAATCTCTAAATGAAAATTTAGGCCGTTCAATGGCACCTACATGGGCACCTTGGGAGCCCTATGGCCCTAGGACTATAGGATCTCTCATTGGAATAGAGGACAACATATGGCCCTTCAGCTTGTACATTGGTATCCTATGGCCCTAAGGCCATAGGATCTCTCATTAGAATATAGGAAAACCTATAACCTACCTAAGATCAACATCACGTGTCCTAGAAAACATAGTGAGAGCCCATATGTCCCTAGGGACATAGAGTGTCAATATAGAGGTGCAAAAACATGAGCTTGTGGTCTTTCAGGTTCAAAACAAAGCACATTATAGTCATAGAATCATATAGAAAACACCCTATAATTCTAAGTCTAAATTTTTCCAATGTAGAGGGTCTAATGGGAATAAAGTACCCTATGGTCCCAAGAGTGTAGATTTTTTCTATTTTTAATTACCTACAAAGAAACATCCTTATGGACCTAAGACCATATAAGACATATTTTAAGCTTTGAAGGATTCTTCAAGATACCTACAAATTTCACCCTATGATCCTTATGCCATAGAATAAAATGTGTTTTCCTTCAAGAAACCTATTATCAAAACCTTGTAGTCAAAGTTGACCATGCAACCATAAGGCCCTTTAGGGTGGTGCTAAGTTTTCCACTAGCTATATTGCAATGATATCCTTGGTCTTATTAAATGTATTCTCAGATATCTATTAAGTTTATTATGAGATAGAAAATTTGTCATTTGGATACTCTCTAATTTTCTTCCAAGAGTGTAACAAAGCTAACAATTGGTGTTTTTTTAAACTTTTAGCCCTTCAACACAATATTGCGATTGACGAAGTTTCACCTGAGATTGTTGGTACAAAGGATTTCAAGCTACTGAACCTTTTGAGATTGAGGTTGACAAACTTTCACTTGAGATTGTTGGAACAAATGATTTTCAAGAAATCAAACCTTTTGAGAAAGAGTCTATGAATTTCCATAGAAACTAGATACTTCTTGAAGAAGTTGACAAAAATCTACAAGTTCTTGAAGGTCAACCATTGCATCCATTGGAAAAGAATTTGAAGAGTGATGCTATGGAAGTAGAAGACTCTATAGATCTCCATAGCAACCAGAGAGTTCTTAAAGAAGTTGACAAAAATGTACAAGTTCCTAAAGGTCAACCATTTCATCCATTGGAGAAGAATTTGAAGAGTGATGCTATGGGAGTAGAAGGTGATGCAAGTTTCAAAACATATACAAGGTCAGAAGAAGAATCCATCTAGAACATTTTAGTAGCTCAAGATCTGGGAACTGGGGTGCATGGTGATTTGGACCTTTCATCCACTGATAGATCAATGCTAGCTATAATAGTGAGCTTGGGTGGATTGCTTTTGAGATGATGCTGGCACGTAACTCCAAAAAAATGAAGAGCTTAAAGTTTCAACATGAGTATATTCTTTTATGACCATGATGCATTGAGTTTTTAGAGACTCTACTTAGTAATTTAAATGTTGGGATATGGTCAACTGCTGCTAGTGATACACATGTAATGGACATCATCAAGATTCTATAGAAGGGGGCTAGAGAAAAGTTTCTATTCTATATGATTTGGAGACATAGCCAATGTCAATCATCTGAAGAATCAAGAATCACTTGCCCAGATAATCCAGGAGTAGAAGCACTTTTCAAATCATTGGCTATTGCATCAACAAAATTTGGGATTGATGCAAAAAGAATGCTTCTAGTAGATGATGCACCATTGTGTTAATCCTGAATTGAATTGTATTTTTCCACCATCATTCAATGTTGATGAGAAGGATAATATTCTCTTTGGGGATTGCTGCCATATATTCAAGCTCTTCATAATGTCAATGACATTCACACAATTACAAGCTCTTATTTATATGGACAAGCACTCATAGTGCAAGGACATGAACTTTATAATGATGTTCACAAGGTTGTTGTAGAGTGGCAATAGAAAATTTTGGTTTGTCTAGGGAGAACCTACTCCACACCCAGACTATCAGAAGCTTTTAGTCCTCATGATGATGAAAAAGGTGCTACATCTAGAAACAGTGGAGTGTCCACTCAAAGTCAGGACAAGAAAATTCTAATGGTTGATCGAGAAAAAGTGAGGCTTTTGAAGAGTATGAGACTTTTATCACCCTTAAAATTTATTGAAGCAATTATGATTGCTCAAATATTGGGATACAAGGATCTTGCTATCAAAGTACATGAGGCCAAGAATGATATAAAACAATTAAAGATTCAGTATAATCTCAAATAGATCTCCATTGAGGAGATGATCGGGTAGATTCTTGCAATGTTATGGAATCTACAAAAGATCTTTATGTATTTTTCAGAGTGCTTATGAAAATTTGTCTTTCAATGTTGTATGTAACTTTTGACTTTGATGTTCCAAATGCTCAATTTTAGTTTATTGACAGATTCAAATGTTTGTTGTTTTACAATTTGTATCCATTGCACCATCAAGGACAATTTGCATGGCCATAAGGCCATATGTTATGTTATGAGCTTAGGGGATTTTCACTTTATAGTATCAACACCCCATGAACCTAACCCAATACATTGGCTTATGTTCTTCCACAAGATACCTACTACTGGTTGTGGCTAAGAATAAGTGTCCTAAGACCCTAAGTTTTTTAACAAGGCACTTAAGATCCCTTTATAGATAGCTTCAATAAAAATCATGGGCCTTTTAGGACAAATAACATTCTTTTTGACATTCTTAAATTGACTTTATGTTATTTAGCAATGGCACATGTCACTCACCTGCTCACAATTGTGCAGCAAAACTAAATTGTCTTACCTCCTTGTGTGATGCACACTAGAGTCCACCATGTAGAGGCCATTCTCATGTCGTCTAGAAACATTTGCAAGCCACTTGCACTCGAAGATGAAGGTATGAAAGGTTCTAAAATTAACCTTTAGTATCCTTTCAATAGTTCCACAGTACCTGGCTTCATCACCGTTTGTGTCAAAGTTGCCCATGATGGCACAATCCATGGTGGTTCTACGCTCGTTAATGTGGCGCGTACGAAAGTGACGACCCTTTGACCACATAGAGTTAAAGGAAAGGCACTACAAAATAGAAAAATATATTTTATCAAATACATATTAAAGATAATTTCAAAAAGGAAATTTACAATATGGTTTAGGTATATGAGTACTCTACCTTTGGTACGCAGCCTTGTGCATACTCCCATTCTTTGCTAGTGATGTCTTCTCCGCGCGCTTTTGCCTCAGTCATTCTCTCATGAATCCACTCTGCACTAATGAGATCTGGGAAACATGCAAGGTGTCTAGGCACTAGGGTTGCCCTCCTTCCTCCATGTGCTTGTTTCCGTGCTTCTCTCTCATGCAAACGCTTTGCCTTTACCACTATCCATAAGTCCACCCACTTGGTCATAATCTTTGCATTGAGAATACAAAAGTTATTGACCACTCGGGATAGATTCATATCCATGTTAAGTAGTTTCCCCTTTCCACTTGGCAAGTGTGAAGTCATCCTTGCATCTTCCTTGTCTAACCACATGCGAGGCATTGAAGGATCAACTTGTGACAAATACTCTGATATGTAAACAAATTCCTCTTGAACGATCCACCCTTCAGCCATACATGCCTGTGGTGAGACCGTAGCCGCACAAATTTTTTGAGAGTCCATCCATCGTGTGTGCACTACTCCACATATAGCGATCTCCTCCACCACGTGAACCAAGAGGTGAATTTGACTAAGAAGGACCGATCGAGGAAATGCATCTTCAATGGAACACACAGTTTCTGTTGCAAGTGTTTGAGCAGCAGGGATAGCATCTATTTTGATTTCCTTGGAGCTCACAAATCTGCAAGAAAACACACAAGGATACACTAAGTGTTAGTTGAAATTATTGTGTACATAAAAAAGGTGTAGTTGAGTGGAGTCTTGTGGTGTACCTTACTAGCTCTCCTAGTTTGGAAATAGCACCCCTGACTTTCTTGTCCCGACATATACACATACTCACTGGCAGAATGAACTACAATGTAAATCAGGGGAAGGGAAAGTGACAGAAAGTCATACACACAAACTATAGATAGAATAGGGAGTATGAAGATTACGTGAAGCATCTTGTGCCAATCATGGGACCTCAACCCATACAATTGAGCGCTTCCACCCTTCTTTGCTTTTGTGAAAGCTCCCTTTAGCGACCTCATGTATCCTGTTGGTGTCTGAATAGAGGCAATGGTACCCTTCACCTTGTCTAATTCTTCTTTGGCTAGCATCCATGGTGCTTTAGGAAGCACAATATTTCCATTTGGGGCACGAGGTGGAGTAGCAGAGGCGGGGAGACGTTTTTAAAAGCCTCAAATCCTCCCTCGCACCCAAAGAGTCCTTCTTACCAATAATGTTTGGGCTATATCATTGAATATGTGCATGGGATCCAAGAGGTGTTGTATTTTCAAGTCCTTCCAATATGGAAGCCTTAAAAATATGGAATACCTTGACATTCCTATTGGTGGAGGACACAGAGCCAGATTGTTGTTCTTGTGTTCTTCCCAAATGGTTGCCCAATCTGCCATCATGAGCTTTAGAGGGGTCTTCCCATTTGTTGGAGCCTTGTGCTTGCTATTCCCTTGGGGTAAGAAATGATGGTTGTTTGGATAGATTACCTTTCGCAAGGAATCAGACCTCTCCGTCACCAACGATGGCTCGCAAGTAGGACATGCATTGTGCCTCGATGTGGACAACCCTGCATACATATCATTAGAGAGATGAATGTACTAAAGGGAGAGAGGGAAAGATAGAGAGAGAGAGAGAGATAGAGGAAAGGGGGCTACCAGAAATCTCTCCAAGCCCACGATAGGCATGCATAGTCCACATAAGGATTTCCCTCACGATGGCCTCTCTCTCCCCCTTTGCAAGTGAGACATCGACAACAAGAATGCCTGTCCATAACTCCTCCAACTCCTCAATGAGGGGCTCGAGATAGACGTAAATATTTGACACTTTGTACTTCCCTCGTACAAGCAAGGAAAGAAGTATATTACCCTTCTTGGTTCTCTTCCATGGTGGAATATTGTAGTTGACGATCACCACATGCCAAGTGCTCCATGAATTAGACTTAGTGCCGAAGGTGTTGACACCATCACTTGCTAACCCAAGCCTCAAGTGTCGAGGCTCCAACCCAAACTCTGGCCATTGAGTTTCGATGTGCCTCCATGCAAGTGAATCTACAGGGACACGCATCATACCATCATTTGACCGGTGGTTGGCATGCCATGCAAGAAGCTCCACAGTAGACCTGCTTTTAAACATGTGTTGGATGCGAGGAATTAATGGAAAATGTCTCAATACCTTGCGGGATAGGTGCGCCCCTCTCACTCAGGTCTTGTATCTGCTTTTAAACATGTGTTGGATGCGAGGAATTAATGGAAAATGTCTCAATACCTTGCAACATTGATACTTATACAATGTAGGCATACACTTGCATTACTCCATCCGAATTTTTCTTGCAAGTTGAGAACTTCCAACGATGCTTGGAGCACCGAGTACCATGCACTGTCGTAAAGAGGTGTTCGGGCACTCTCCATCAATCTATTCTCCGTTTTCGCAGCCCGTATAGTGCAGGGTTGACAATCCTTCTCGTACATGTCACGCTCATGAGCTAGTAACTCATCACACATGTCAAACATGTGCTCATCCTCTGCCTCAAAGTACGACAGAGACACCATAGGCGCTGCCGAAGTAGAGCCAATGGGAGGACCACCATGCGGTGCACCCAAATCGTGCAGTCACTCTTTGGCCTTGCGCGTCGGTGCACCACCACCAAACACAGACCAATGGGGCACCTCCTCAAGCGACGGGTGTGTCGCGCTCTCATCTCTCCGAGCGCGTTTTCGAGGATGCAAAAGCCCTTCGTTCTCCACATGCTCCAAGGCAATGCGCGTCAAGCGAGGGATTGCCCTTTTGCACTTGGCGCAAGGACAAGGGAGTTTTTCCTTGAGCCAGCGATCACGCTCAGGGCCTCCAAAACAACAACGATCATCCAAGTCAATGTCCTGCACACGCGAAATGTTGTTTATTTAGTCATGTGTCCTAAAGAATAAATAATTAGAAGATCCCTAAATTCCATTTAAAAAATTACATGAAGTTAAGTTCAAAGAAAATAAATGACAATGAGTGCTAAATTTATTTTCACTAAAAGGAGAACTTAAAAAATGCAATCAATAAACATTGAAAAGTACTACAAAATAAAGTATCCATAAAAAATTAAACATCTTCATCAAAAAACTCAAAAGGCAAAAAAATGGAATAATAGATAGCTAAGGGTAGAGGGGGTGGTTTGGTCCCCCCCCCCCCGCCGCAACCTCGGGTTTGCATGTATCCATTTGAAATGGCCCAGGCGCGGTAATAGCCGCGATAATATGCAGGGTAACAGGCGCGGTAATATCCGTGGTAATGCCTAGTGCCTAAAATAGGCAAGGAGCCAGAGTATGCCGTGTTTTCTCTATACACTTTGCTCTCCTTCCTCTCCGCCATCCCTCCCTCTCCAAGCTTCCCCCCCCCCCTCTCCATACACCTTCTCTCCCTACTTCATCTCAAGCACAACATCAACACATACACACACACAAACACAGATGCGCGTTCGTGTCAAGGAGGATTTCGTTGAAGGTGGTTTTCCGCGGTCGTCGTTGGAAGCTCAACCTAGCCGGCAACCGCACCGCACTACAACGAAAGGTAAACACAAAACAACGCTCCTCCCCCTCTTTTCCTATTGTTTTTTCTACTACTACTACTACACACACACACACACACACACATACACACATACATAAACCCTAGAAAAAATATAAAAATTAGAGATATCATGACATACCTCGTTCATTTTCCAAATGGTTGCGTTGTTAAAATGTAGCTTCGTGCGTGGTAGAGAAGAGACACTTGTTTGGGAATGGTTGCGTTACTTGGCTTGTTAGAAAGATGGAGAGACAAATAGAGAGATAGAGATAGAGAAAGAGGGATAGATAGAGAAAGAGAGATAGCGATAGAGGAGAGAGAGAGAGAAAGAGAGAGGGGGATAGAGAAACAGGGGAAAGAGACAGATAGACACACAGAGAGAGAGAGAGAGATAGAGAGATAGAGGTAGAGGGATATATATATATATATATATATATATATATATATATAATATAGTGTGTGAGAGAAAGAGAGAGGGATAGAGAATGAGGGAGAGAGAGAGAGAGAGAGAGAGAGAGAGAGAGAGAGAGAGAGAGAGAGAGAGAGAGAGAGAGAGAGATAAATAGAGAGATAGGGATAGAGGGAAAGAGGGAGAGAGAGAATTAGAGATATCTGTCAGCAAAAAGAGATAGGTAGAGAGAGGAAGATAAAGAAATAGGGAGATAAAGAGCAATGGTTGTAGGCAGAGCAACCATTTTGTGGTGTGCGCAATACGGGTATGCTCCTACTTCTATAGAGTGCTATGAAAAAAACCTTCTTTACGTGACGTCGACAGACCCTCGGAAATTATTTTCTACTCTCTTCTCCTTAATTTCTCTATATTTTTCTCTATCTCTCTTTCTCCCCACCACCGAATAGGCATTAGGTTGGATAGCTTTTAACGATACCGTACCTCAGTATGGAGGCAGACATCGTGCAAAATGGAGGCAAATTAATCCCTCGTTAACAAGGAGCTACTGTGAAGACATGTTGTGCAGGAAGCACAATAAAGAAGCTCTTCTTTATAGCACTCTATAGAAACAGCGAGCACTCTCGCATTGCGCGCAACATAAAACGATGGCTAAATTTACAACCATAACTCTTTATCTCTACGCAAACGATGGCTACATTACGTATATGGATATATATTTGTGTGTACATATATATTTGTATAAATGCATGTATGTAGGCACTAAGTACGGGAGCATAGCACCCGAAGGTTAGACGCTTTCTCTTGCGTATAGTCTCTTTTTAATCATGGCGTTGCGGTCATTGGTCCACTTTTGCATGGATTACCACAATGTACCTTTGGTTTTACCATGGTTGAGACTGTGATGATAACTAAAGAGGTGCCACTTGACCTTTGGTACTACTAGCCTCTACTTAGGTCTACTAGTATGTATATGTATCTACGTGTTTGTGTGCTAATATACTTGTGTACGTATTTATAGATGAGTGAGTAAGGGAGAAAGCTTAATCTTATATTGCTCTTTGTAATGTAGATGTGAGACGAGAGACAACCTGGTGGGGAGCATCCAGCTGGCTCTTCTTTTGGTTGGTTCACATCCAGGTGGCTCCTACCCAGGGTGGACATTGCCTCTAGTGGACCCGAGTCCTGAGTCGGTGAGAACAAGCAAAGAAGTAAAGAATGTTTCTGGCTAGTTAGCCCTAAACCATGAGTATCATAGGTTTATTTTTGTTATTTGCAGGCATGGCCATCCTACATCTACCCTTCTCGGGTTCTTCCACCGGTTGTAGATCCAGACCTACAGCGGGCTCTCTATTTACGAGACCAGTACCTCCGAGAGATAGAGAATTTGTTTGGTTGCTACACTTGCAGCATCTTGTGAGCTACCGTATTTCTCTGCAGACTACAAAATGGGGGAGTCAAGGAGGGACTCCTTACCTGCAGAGCCTCGCACCGACGGCACCTCAGTCTATAGCCCCTTCTTATCATCCTACTCCACTTCCATCACAGGGTCCTACTCCCCTTCCATCGCATCACAGGGTCCTACACCACTCCACTCCACTCCTGCTTTGCCAAAACAACATCCACAAACTTCCTCTAGCAACACGCATCGACGCTCGTTTTAAGGCGGTGAGCGCCGTGAGAGACGAAGCGGCGGTGGATCTTGTGGTTTTGCCTATTTTGGTAGTGGCA